>NC_057710.1:70836631-70848440 GCF_004010195.1 Chiloscyllium plagiosum
AGGTCCGGGGGACTTGTCTATCCTCAAATTATTCAAAATGTCCAACACATCTTCCTTCCTAACAAGTATCTCCTCTAGCTTACCAGTCCATAATGATCTAGTGAAATGCCTTGACATACGAATCCAAATGTATTGTGGGGGTCAGCAAGTAAAATGCAAATATAATGCTGCTTGTCAGCTCTGCATACCCATACAGGATATGAAATCTATCTTATCATTAAATGCTGATTTTATTTTTTTCTCTCTCTGAACTAGAACCGTTTGATTTTATGGTTGCTGTACTGTTACTCAGTGTAAAGTGGTTTCCATAAATTTAATTCCTTATTATCTCATACTATATCTTATCTGTCTCTTTTTCATTCAATCCTCATCATTTGAACCATCAGTAACAGCATTGATTGCTAACTTAATCTGCAAGTTTACGTGATTATTTTTCTCTCTGTCATGTAGAAAATCCTCCAAATCCAAAATCTAGAACATCCAAAATGCTGGTCATTAAAAAGGTCCTTAAAGAAGAACCAATACTACCAGGATATCCTCTGACAGGGGGATCTCATCCCCAGCCTGTGAAGAATGGGACAGGACCCAGTGTCTATAAGGGATTGATTCCTAAGGCTGCTGGACCCCCAGCAAAGGTACGTTGAGATCTCACCACACCAGTTAATAATGATCCTTGCTTAACATGTTTAATGGGGTGTTCCAATTTCCTTTTCTATTTTATTTGCGCAAATATCTAAAGTTAAAACCCAAGTTTAATCGAGACTATTTGGACAAACATTAAGTAGTTTGGATTAAAGTTGAAAAGTTAATTTTTCTAATGATCAGGAATGCGACTCTTAGCAAGTAAAATAATCAAGCATTTGATGATGTGTTGGTCTGTCCTTGTGTGTGTCTGCATCTGAAGCTTGGCATAATAATTCAGGACATCTTTTGGCAGTGCACAAGAACCTAAAAGGAAAGTGGGGGTGGTGAGACTGGTGTGTGCGTAAGAGTCAAAACACAGTGCACTAGCTTCATTTGGAATCTTATTGCTATTTGACAAATTGAGAGAAAAAGGCTTAGAACAGTTTTATGCCTGGTTGTGAAGTTTTGATGGAAAGCCAGTTGCCATGACTTGGAAGTGCCGGTGTTGGACTGGGGTGGACCAAGTTTTTAAAAAATCTCTCAATACCAGGTTATAGTCCAACAGTGCTTTCAAATAAACCTGCTGGATGTTCAAAGTTTGGGTGAAGATTTGTAGCTCGGGTGCTTGTTGTTGTGGTTCTGTTTGCCGAGCTGGAAATTTTTGTTGCAAACGTTTCGTCCCCTGTCTAGGTGACATCCTCAGTGCTTGGGAGCCTCCTGTGAAGCGCTTCTGTGGTGTTTCCTCCGGCATTTATAGTGGCCTGTCCCTGCCGCTTCCGGTTGTCAGTTTCAGCTGTCCGCTGTAGTGGTCGGTATATTGGGTCCAGGTCCATGTGTTTGTTGATGGAGTTTGTGTATGAGTGCCATGCTTCTAGGAATTCCCTGGCTGTTCTTTGTTTCGCTTGCCCTATAATGGTAGTGTTGTCCCAGTCGAATTTATGTTGCTTGTCATCTGCGTGTGTGGCTACTAAGGATAGCTGGTCGTGGCGTTTCATGGCGAGTTGATGTTCATGGATGCGGCTCGTTAGCTGTCTTCCTGGGTCAGATATGTTGATGACACCTTTGTGATCATTAAAAACACAGAAATAGAGAAAACACACCGGATCATCAACGCCACACTCTCAGGAATCCTATTCACGAGAGAAGAAGAAAAGGATAACCAACTCCCATTCCTAGACGTGATGGTACACAGAACACCGAACAGAGAATTCACCACAAAGGTATAGCCACACACACAGACCAAGTCCTGAACTATGAAAGCAACCACTCCAACACACACAAAAGAAGTTGCATCCAGACACTATTCAAAAGGACCACAACACACTGCAGCACACCAGAACTGCAAAAAGAGGAAGAGGAACACCTGTACAAGGTATTCGCCAAAAACGGATACCCGCGCAACTTCATCAACAGATGCCTAAGAGAAAGACAACGGAACGAGAACATGCCGCAACCCAAAGGACTAGCCACACTACCATACATCAGGAGCATTTCAGAACTGACAGCCAGACTACTACTATTACTAGGACTTGTAACAGCACACAAACCAACAGCCACGCTCAGACAACAACTCACCAGAACGAAGGACCCGATACGCAGAGGAGCAAAACTGATGTAGTGTACAAAATCCCATGCAAGGACTGTACAAAACACTATATAGGACAAACAGGAAGACAGCTAATGATCTGCATCCATGAACATCAACTAGCCACGAAACGCCACGACCAGCTATCCTTAGTAGCCACACACGCAGATGACCAGCAACATGAATTCAACTGGGACAACACTACCATTATAGGGCAAGCCAAACAAAGAACAGCCAGGGAATTCCTAGAAGCATGGCACTCATCCACAAACTCCATCAACAAACACATGGACCCGGACCCAATATACCAACCACTACAGCGGACAGCTGAAACTGACAACCGGAAGCGGCAGGGACAGGCCACTATAAATGCCAGAGGAAACACCACAGAAGCGCTTCACAGGAGGCTCCCAAGCACTGAGGATGTCACCTAGACAGGGGACGAAACGTTTGCAACAAAAATTTCCAGCTCGGCAAACAGAACCACAACAAACCTGCTGGACTATAACCTGGTGTTGTGATTTTTTTTTAATATGAAGCAGAAAAAACGAATTTTTAGGTCAGAAATTTCCATTTAACCTTTTAAGTCTGACTTGACAATACATCAAATTAGTTGAGACATTTTAAAATTTTTAAAACCGAGATCACCCAGTTAAGCCAAACAGAAACGTCTTTGAAAATGGAGTAAAGCATGACAAAAAACTTGTTTTGCATTCTGCTGAAACCTAGTCTTATAAAAGTCAATATTTTTGACTTGGTTACATGACAAATTTTAGGAGATCGGCAGTAGAAAACGTAAATAAGGTCATGATTGGAATTGATTCAGGCCAAATTAAAACTAATTCTAGTGTCAGTAGAGACCAATGTTCTTGAATAGGGCTTTTCAGGGTACTGACAACATTCAAAACCTACAATAAGAAATAGGAACAGGAGTAGGTTGTTTGGTCCCTCTAGCCTATTCCACTACTCAATAATAGGACCATGACTGATCTGACATTCCTCACGTCTACTTTGCTGCCCTTTCCCTGTAAACCTTGATTTCCCTTCTGGTTTAAGAATCTATCCATCTCAACCAAGTAATTAATTAATGGGGAAGATTCAGTAAATTTTACACCAAAGCTTGTTTTTTGTTTAATATTGCTTGAACTTCTGATAGTAACTGATGTTTTCACATTTCCACATGGCCCTAGAGCCAAGGGTAAAATAAATTATTGATATATTGCAATGATGTAGAGAGGCTAAAGGAGCTGAGGTTGCTGTCATTCGTATCACAACATAGTACTGAAGAAGGAAGCCATTCAGTCCATCAGAATATGTGCCAACTAATTAAAGGGGCAATCTAGTTAGTCCATTTCACCCGTAACCCTGCAATCTTGTTTCCTTCCAGTAGTCATCTAAGTATCTTTCTGAAGATTCCTTTTGAATCTGTGACTATCACCCAATTAGGCAGTGTTCAAAATCCTAACTTGTCATTGCCTGAAAACTTTTTTCTCATGGCCGGCTCTGGCTTTTAGCCACTCATCTTAAATTGGTACCACTGGTTATTGACCTTTCAATGACTCAACAGTTTCTCTTCACTTACTATATTTAAAGCCTTCATGGCTTTAGACTCTTCAATTAAATCTCCTGCAAGTCTTCTCTCCTCTTAAAGGGAACAACCCTAAGTTCTACAGTCTTCCTAAAACTCTTATCCTGATCTTTATATGAAGATTGTATCTCTCTTCCTGAATTTTTGATTGTGGGCTGAAATGACTTTTTACAAAGTTATTTTTACCGAGTGTTAAAGGATTATTACACTGGTTAAAAGCAAGCAATGTGAACTTGTGTGAGTATTGTTTACCCAGTTGCTTGTTGATAGAATAGTGCAAGCAGAGTTTGCAGTCAAGCTGGAGCCAGATGGTGTGTACAAATGGGGCTTTGGCTGGCAACAAGTAGCTGATTCATTTGTGGATGAATGATCACTTATCAATATCAACATCTCTTCAGTTGGCTGCCAGACACCGAAACAGTTTATAGATGTAAATGTTTGGGAGAAGCAATCAAATCTCTGCAAAGAGAGCAGTTCTCCATTTTTTTTTTCCCTGCAATTACAGTCATAGCCATAGTCATACAGCATGGAAATAGACCCTATTACCCTACCCGTCCATTCTGACCAAGTTTCCCAAAGTAAAATTAGTCCTACAGGCCTGTGTTTGGCCTGTATACCAAACAGGTATATTCCCTATTCATGTACCTATCCAAATGTCTTTTTAAATGTTGTAATCATACCTGCATCTAACACTTTCTCTGGCAGTTCATTACACATGCAAAACATCCACTGTGAAATAGTTGTTCCTCTGGTCCCTTTTAAATCTTTCTCCTCTCACCTTAAAATTATGCCCTGTGGTTATGAACTCCCTCACCCTAGAGAAAAGGCCTTCCCTATTCATCTTATCGATGTCCCTCATGATTTTTTTAAAACCTCTATAATATTCTGTGCATACCTTGGTTTCTTCTATTATATCATCTTTTCTTTTGAGCAGTAAACTATTTGTTTTATTATTAAAATCAAAGGTGTATCATTGCATGCTTATCTTTCAGTGAGAGATCACCCAGTTAAAACCAAGCAAAATGTTTGATTTATCAATGGTGGGCAAGATATTGGAGAAGGTTCTTGGGGGCAAGATTTACACTCATTTGGAAAAGAAGAGACTTATTAGGGATAGTCAGCAGGGCTGACGTGTGCAAGTTGTCTCAAATTTGATTGCTTTTTTTTAGCAAGTGATGTTTGAAGATAGGGCAGTGGTTGTAGTCATTGTGGACTTTTTCAAATGCTTTACGATGGTCCCTTGTGATTAGCTGGTCCAGAAGATTAAGTTGAGTGGCCTCCATGGTGAATTGGCATGTTTGGTACAAAATTGGCTTGGTCATAGGAGACAGCAGGGTGTTACTCTGACTGCAGATCTGTGACCACAAGGATCAGTCCTGGAACCTTTATTTATTATAGGGTATAGATGAGTTGAAAAGTTTGCCATAAAAATGGCAGATGGAGCTTAATCTGGACAAGTGCGATGTGTCGCACACCTAAAGATAGACCATTGATTTTTCCCATTCGCAGTTGCTGTAACCTGTGACTATTAATTGATGAGCCAAATACCTTTTTATATGTTGTTCCAATGATCCTATGCCTCCTGCAAGCAGGTAAAAGTATCTGGAGAAGGAATATTGAGAAACAGCTGCTTGATCAGCCATAGAATTATCTCAGTGACCTCTGTAGATAAGAACCACTGAACTGCCTGTCTGGTCTTTTAACTCTGCCTATAAACATGTTTGTTGTTTCTTGTCTGTATGTGCATTAGGAGAGGGCTTATAAGAGGATTACAGTTTCAACTAGTCATGTTATATGCCAATGGTTCATAATTGTTTATCCTTCGAATCCACTTATTTGTCATAAATAGTCATGCTTGTTAAGTATAGAAACCTGGTCTGTGTTTTCTGCCAGCCTGGGTCTGAAACACAAGTAAATAGGGAATTTTGTGTACTTTTTGAAACTTTTAACCTTTCTGACACTTCTGGGGATAGCAGAAATTGATTTCTAGAGCTATACCCCAGTGAGGTGTGAATAACTCCAGAGGCTGGTATCCAGTCACCAAGTTACCCTTTGTTAGAGCCAGCTCTGAGTGAACAGGATGTCTGACATCCTTGTTCTGATCTGTTAGCAGGGCTCCCTAATTTGGGCTGTTAATAAGGTCCACTCAGGGAACTCATTATTCTGAGGTCCACCTGGCTGACCTCATTACAATTATACATCCCTCCCCTTTTGAGTTTGACAGCGTAGACCAATTTTTTTTTTGTAGCTCCTCTGGTGTTTTAGCACTGGGTCTGGTTCTTCTGACTCTGCCTCCAATACAAGCAGTGTGTAATGCACAGTAGCTGGCCTCTTGCACCTGGAGTGTCTTGCAAGAAATTCATTCTCTTCAGGTGGTAACGATGTCGAGGCAGCAATGATCACTGTGTTCATCTCAGATCCTGAGATACCTTCAGTGTTTGTCGGAGATTGAGAACCCACTGGTTCCTGAACACTCAGGCTGTTGAGGAGCCACACACGTTTTGCTTCAGCGTAGTTGGCGAGTTTGCAATTTTCAGGACTGTTGCTTGTTCAGGACATTCTCACTTCCCCGAGCTTTATATGTCACTAGACTTGACCTCTTGTCAAATTCTGAGGAAGGTTCACTGGACCCAAGACATTAATTCTGAATTTTCTCCACAGATGCTGCCAGGCTTGCTGAGCTTTTCCAGCAGTTTCTGTTCTTCTTTGAAAAAGACAATCTTACTTGACTTTATTCTCGTCAATCTATCTCTTGCAGTTGCATCTGCACGTGACAATATTGGTGAGAGTGAGCATTGCATGTTCCTTATGGCGATGTACAAAGTTTTTAATGAATTTTGAACAGATCGAGCAACTCAAAACTGAACACTCATAATGTCTGTGTGGGCCACTAGCAGCAGTAAAATCATGTTCAGCCACAATCTGTAACCTCATGGCCTGGTATATCCCCCACTGTATCATTACCATCAAGCTGAAGACCAACCTTAGTTCAATGAACAGGGCATGAAGACATGCTGGGGGCAGTGTGAAATATGTTGATTTTGAGACTGCAACATTGTCTTAGACGCCACATAGTGGAAAGCTTGTTGTAATAGACAGAGATAAGTAGTCCCATAACCAACAAGTCAAATCAAAGCTCATGAGTTCTGCCATATCTAGTAATAAATACTGGTGGACAATTTATACAACTTAAATTGAGGCGGAGGCTGCACGAATATCCCACTTGCAATTATGGGAGAACCCAACACATCAGTGTAAATGGCAAGGCCAAAGCATCAACCAGCAGTGAGACTTCTTCAGATCCAGAGTCCATGCTGTGCTCTCCTAGTGCAAATTCTTTCTGACTTTGTCCAGCACCTCAGCCACCTTTTGGTCAGTGTGTTGTGTCACTGATGAAAACCTATCCAAAAATGGTAACAGTGGGCTTTGTAAGGTGTTATTCTGTCCATATAACCATCAGACTGTTGCTTGACCAATCTTTGGGGCAGCTCTTCCAGTTTTGGCACGAGCCCCCAATGTTAGGAAGGAGCTGGTTTGGGTTTGCATTGTCATTTGTTCACGATGGTTAGTCTGGTTTCACTCATTCCTGAATAACTGCTTTTTATGTGGTGAAGGTATTTTGAGTTCTGTTGCTGGCATATTCCTTATTTATGTCCTATAACAATTATATATTTGAAAACTGGAATGGGATGTAATTTGGAAGGAAACTTGGAGATGTTGGTAACTTGCACTTGAGCAGACATGCAACAATTAGTGTCTGTTTGTTACTGGGTTATGTTTGTGTGTATGTAATCTGTTCTGCACAGGGGAATTAATTAAAATACAAGATACAATTTGCAAATAGACCATTTTTGTTTACTTACAAAAATGCATCCTTTTGGGAAAGATTACCCACCTTATTCCTTCTATATTTCTGCATAAAAGTCATCATTTAAGAGGGTAGGTAAACTAAGACCCTCCTAATTGCCAGAAGTCGTACACTGCTAGGTTATAGCTGGAACAGGTTTATTTGAAATCACAAGCTTTCGGAGTGCTACTTCTTCATCAGGTGAAGTCCTTCATTTTCACTTCACCTGACGACAAAGGAGCAGTGCTCCGAAAGGCTGTGATTTCAAATAAACCTGTTCTGACTATAACCTAGTGTTGTATGACTTCTGACTTTGTCCACCCCAGTCCAACAGTGGCACCTCCATATCATGATTCCTAATTGCATAATTGAAAATTTTGGTTTTGAGAAAATTTGTTTGTATAGTTTGATTCAACCTTTACAATATGACAACTGAAATACAATTTGTTGATTTGAATAATAACCAAAAACTACCTGAGTTTTGCTATTGGATGTTCTGTGAGTCCCCTGATTTAGTTCATAACTATCTGTTATTTTAGAGCTATTTTTAGTTTGAACATTTGAACAAAAGGCAACGTATATGACTCACTGCGCCTTCCTTTCTCCACACCTTCTCCTTTTTTATTATAATATTATTTTAATACTTTTCTTAACACTTTGCCCCTCTTTCTCTCTCCTGTTCTGTCCATCTTGACTGATGTAGTTCTAGCTCTATTTGTCTTGCCTCTCATCTCCTCCAGCTTTGTTTTATCTAATAGTTCTAATTATAAATTGCAGGCCACTTACTATTGATTCCTTTTATTTAGCCTGCACAGTGGAAAGCCTCAGCAAAGGAAAACAAACATGGGACTCCATTTGTCAGCTTCAATGCTCTCCTAAAACCTGTACCTCAAACCTTCAGTTCATCACCAAACTCTTTAAAGGAGGTACAATTTTATGCACTAACTACTGAATTATCTTTTGTGCTAATTTTTAAAATGTTTCATCATGAAGCTCCACTTGATGACCTCAGTTTTGTGCAGAGACTTAAGCTGTGGAACGGAAGCCACTAATTTTCAGAAACTGACCCTGAGATGCTTTTATGGTGGATTTGTGGGTGCTGTGGCCAGTGACTCAGTCATAAATTTACTTAAATTAGCATTTGGTGAAGGGTTTTTTTAACAGCGAGTTCCTGGAGGCTACTCTTGATGAATGTAACATATGTAATACACTTTGGTTTTGCTCCTGGCTGTTAGAGATTCTGCATTGGAAGTGACAGTCATAGAACCTCATTTAAAGCCTACATAAAAGCAGTTTTCTGTTTAGGAGGGACAAATATCACACTTTTAATAAAACACCATATTTGCAGTTCTGATCTCTTCAGACTGGAGTTACGATGAAATCAAAGTAATTGATTTGTTATGATGTTCTGCGGGATGAGCAAGAGAAACTATTTCATTCCAGTTCCCATTTCTTCTTTCAAGAAAATTTGAATGAGCACTTCATTGGAAACACCTGCACACTTGAAATATTTAGTTGCATTTAATACGCTGTATCGAAAGTATTAGAAGGGAAAATTTCATATAATGCAAACTGTACCTGTTTACAATTTTTGTAGCTTATTGAAGTCCCTTGTGTGTAATGAAAAGTAATATTTTATGTCCATGGTTATGAAGCGCCAAAAATGGGTGACTTTTTTAAAAAAAATTTTTTTTTCAACTCTGCACAGGGGTAAATATTTTCTAATCAACCTGTTCAGACAGGTTATGATATGCTTGTGGAATAGATGGGGCTTGAACCCAGGCCTCCTGGCTCAGAGATAGGGGCGCTACCACTGCACAGAAGAGCCTGTTTTCCAAACTGAAGCAATTTAAATTATTTAATTTTTTTCAGATTTTTATGTTGTCACTATCAAACATCAACCTGTACACCGAAAACAATTTAGGTTTTAGGACTACAGCAAACCTAATTCATTGCTCTGACCCCGTATGTTCAGAACAAGGACTCAAGTGATAAATGTGGCATGTTATGGCTTTTCTATAAATATCCAAACTTGATTAATTTTTGGATTCCTCTGTTATTTAGAAATTATGAAATGTTATTGTGCTCTGACTATTTTTTTGTTCTGGTAATTCCATCAGAAATGTAATGTGATCTGTATCATTTGTTATGGAGTACACATCTACATTAGTTACTTTTGGACAAAAGTTTTAAAATT
Organism: Chiloscyllium plagiosum; assembly: GCF_004010195.1. Taxonomy (NCBI): domain Eukaryota; kingdom Metazoa; phylum Chordata; class Chondrichthyes; order Orectolobiformes; family Hemiscylliidae; genus Chiloscyllium; species Chiloscyllium plagiosum. The sequence continues at coordinate 70,846,473 of NC_057710.1, forward strand.
TACATCTGAACTGGATTCTTGAAAGTGATGCTAAACCATAAGAACAGGAACAGGTTGAGGCCTTTCAGACCCTCCAGCCTGTTGCTTGATCGCTCCTCAAGTCCGCTTTTTTGCTCTGTCCCTGTAACCCTTGATTTCCCCTGCTGATCAAGAATTTACCTAGCTCAGCCGTCAATATACACAAGGACTGGTGGTCCCCACAGCTTTCAGTGGCAAGCAGATCCAAAGACACTCAACTACCTGAGGAATGAAATTCTTCCTCATCTCAGTCTTTAAGTAGTGTCCCTTTATTCTGAGACTATGCCCTCTGGCCCTTGTGTTTCCCCATGGGGGGAGCCCCTTCTCAGCATTTACCCTGTCAAGCCCCTTGAGAGTCTAATATGTTTCAATACAATCACCTCTGATTCTTCTAAACTCCAGTGAGTAGAGTTCCAATCTGCTTAAATTTCGCTCAAAGACTATCTCTCCCATACCAAGGATTATTCAAGTGAACCTTCTATGAACAGCCTCAACTGAAATGATCCCTTTTTTCTTATCATAGTAGGGATAGTACTCCAGATGTGGTCTCACCAGCATCTTATACAGTTGCAGTAAGATTTCCAACCCTTTGTAGTGCAACTTCCTTGAAATGAGGAACTAATATTTCACAGCCTTCCCGATTACCTGCTGCAGCTCTGTGCTAGTTTTGTTTCATGCAAGAGTACCCTCATCCCTTAGTGTTGCAGATTTATGCCATTTTTCTCCATTGAAATAATAGTTCATTTATTCTGCCTTCCAAATTGATCAATTTTATATTTTTCCATACCATACTCCAGTTGCCGACTTTTTGCCCACTGAACTCAACCTATCAATATTTCTGTGAACTGTTTATGTCCCTCGTGCAAATTGTTTTTCCACGTATTGTTGTGTTATCTGCAAATTTGGCTACAAAACATTTGCTTCCTTCTAAAGAATTAACTCATTGTAGCCAGTTGTGTTCTCACCACTGATCCCTGTGGCACCTTACAGGTCGCCAACCTCAGACTCCCACAGCGTGGAAGTTGACCTTCCGGTCCATGCAGACTAAGTTCCTAAACCAAACTAGTCCTGTTTGCCTGTGATTGAACCATGTCCCTCAATCTTTCAAATTTGTGTATTTATCTGAATGTTAGTTAAATTTTGTAAGTGTACCTGGATCTATCATTTCCTTGAGTAATTCATTCCACATACGAACCACTCAGTGTGGGGGGGAAAGAATTATCCTTCAAGTCCTTTTTTTAAATCTTTCTCCTTTCACCTTAAAAATATGCCCTTGAGTTTATAACTCTCCACCCTAGGGAAAAAACCTTTTACTGTTCACCTTGTCTATGCTCCACATGATGTTATAAACCTCAATAAGGTCACTCCTCAAATTCCTACACTCAAATGAAAAAGGTCCCAGCCTCTTCAGCTCAAATCCTCCAGACCCAGCAACGTTCTTGTAAATCTTTTCTGAACCCTCTCCAATTGAATAGTTCATTTCTTATAGCAGGGAAAGAACCCCTTCTCCCACTCACTTTTTAAAAATGGGATTATTGAATTGTCTGGGATGTTTGGTGTTTTGTCATAAATTATCATAGAATGTCTACAGTATGAGAACATTATTTTAATTGTGTAAAGTCAGATTTATTTTTTCCCAATACAGTATACCCAGTACAGTAATGGATCATTTAGAAGTATACATAAGAGTTGTAGCTTGTGTATCTATTTAACTGATTACATGTAAAGGTAACAACAATGACTGCAGATGCTGGAAACCAGATTCTGGATTAGTGGTGCTGGAAGAGCACAGCAGTTCAGGCAGCGTCCGAGGAGCAGTAAAATCGATGTTTCGGTCAAAAGTCCTTCATCAGGAATAAAGGCAGAGAGCCTGAAGGGTGGAGAGAAAAGCTAGAGGATGGGGGTGGGGAGAAAGTAGCATAGAGTACAATAGGTGAGTGGGGGCGGGGG
>NC_057710.1:70849913-70877484 GCF_004010195.1 Chiloscyllium plagiosum
CCGACCTATCACCTTCATCCCCTCTCCCACTCACCTATTGTACTCTATGCTGATTACATGTAAACCCTACCTGCATATTGCTGCTTCTTGAAATTCTATAAAAGTAAAACTTGTAGGACTTTTTTCTGGAAATCAATGTTGTTGCCTGTGTGCATTTAAACACTTAACAGATAAAATAAATCTGTCATTAGCCTATGTCACATGTTGAATGTGCTGGTTATTATCTTTGAATTAATTTACTGATTCAATTTATTTAAATAGAATAGTCGTTCCAATTCTTCTTCACCAATTGACATAGCAAGTCAACCTCGTATGTTGAAACTGACACGTATGCGCTCTGACAAGAAAAGTGATTTTCTGAAGACTTTGAAACAGGACAAGCCTGGTGAAGGATATCTTGATGGAGACAATATGGATAAAGAAAAGGTAACCATGTATCCTATTATAAAACTATTCTAGTTTGCACAATTTGATATTGCTCCTTTTTCATTCTGTGCTGTATGAAAGTTCTACAGCTGGCATTCATACCAACTCAGTTAAATGCATGCACTCTAAAATCTGTGCCCTGCTTCTTAACAAGATGGACTTTGCAGCCTTCACAGATGTTATTTCACTGATTTTTTTGTGTTGATTGTGTAAATTTTCTGTTTTTAAATTGTACTCAATAAGAAACATTGAAAAATGACTGACCTTATTCACTGATGTTCAACTGATTTTTCAAATGCCATATTTGATCAAGATTCGGAGATGCCGGTGTTGCACTGGGGTGTACAAAGTTTAAAAAATCACACAACACCAGGTTATAGTCCAACAGGTTTAATTGGAAGCACACTGCCTTTCGGAGCGACGCCTGATGAAGGAGCGTTGCTCCGAAAGCTAGTATGCTTCCAATTAAACCTGTTGGACTATAACCTGGTGTTGTGTGATTTTTTAACTTCATATTTGATCAAGATTGCTGTTTAACAACCATGGGAAACCTAATTTTACAAGTGTGGAGCATTATTCCGTTGGAATATCATTTTCAGCAATGAGTTTTCAAATTTACACTTAAAGGTCTGATATTTCAGCGTGCACCTTAATTCATTTTGCTTTCTGTAAATGATTACAAAGTTAATTACAATCTGTGCATTTTGCTCATCACTTTCTGTCTGTGAAAGCTCTTTATTTTGATTACCTGATTAGCCTGCATGATGCCTACCTAGGACATCTAGAAGGATGTCCTAGATCCCTCTAGATGGATTCAGATTCATAGGTAAATCAGAATAGAAGAAAAAGGGTGCTCTACGGCCTTGTAAATCTTTATTGACTGTTTCTTTTGAGGCTAGCAGTGTGCATTGTTCTTTAACTGTTGATGCAAAATATGTTTTTTTTTTGGACATGTGATGCATAAAACATTTGGGTTGCTTTTGATTTACAACTGGAGACATGACATATAAATGTTAGGAGACGATACCTGAACTTTACAAAATTACTGCTCTAATTAATAAGCTCACGTTTTGTTAATTTTGGGGGGTATTTCAGGAAAGCTATAAAGGTTTTAGAAAAACCTACTGAGGATTGTTGTTGGTGATAAGTGATTTTAGTTATCAGGAGTGGTTTAAAAAGTTTGGACTTTTCTTCACTGGGACAGTGAAGGCTAATGGGAGACCTTGTAGAATGAGAGGTTTCAATAGAGTTTTCCTTTTTTAATTTAAAAGTTTCCCTCTGGTGGACGGCGGAATAACCAGAGGCTGTAGATTGAAAATAACTTGCAAAAGGCCCCATTGGGAGGTGAGACGGTGTGTGAAGTACCAAGTGGAATAGAAAGATTAAAGCTGAACACGAAGGTACTTGGGTAAAATTTGCAGAAATACCAATTAGCTTTTTTTTTGTACAATAATGTTTCATGGAGTAATTTAATTCTTGAAATGGACTTCCAAATGTGGTGACCAAAACAAAAGGCAGACTATGGGTTAATAATTGTTTTTGAAGCTGGATGGGCTGAGCAGGTTCCTGATCAATACATTAATATTTTTGTACCAATGTACTGATCTAGTAATTCAGTCCTATGCGAAGGATCATTAGAACATGGATTTGGATTTCACCATGAAGTGAGTATCTAGATTTATTTTTTTCTTGAATAAGGTTTTGATTGAGGTGTGAGACTCTGTGGATGGTCGGAATGATGGAGCACCCAGAGGAAAACCATGCAGACAGTCACCCAAGGCTGGAATTGAACCCAGGTCCCTGGTACTGAGACAGCAGTGCTAACTACTGTGCCATCTGGCAATCTTGAATGGACTTTTCTTTCTGGAAACTTGCAAATTGTTCTTTACATGTGCCAGTGGGCCCAAATTATTTATCATGCAGTAGCTCGAGTTTTCCCGTCTCTTCCCTATGCAACTGCCTCATTCCCAACCCCCAATGTTTCATCCTTATCTGAAATGTTCTTCTTTGAGGTGCTAAACAATCTGATGTATTTACTTTGTTTGCTGCACGGCTCATGTAGCTAACTATATTGTTTAGAAATTTACTTTCAGGAACAAGTTGCTAAAAACAGTAACTAGTATGAACTTTGTTCCCCTGATAATGAGGGGAAAATGTGTCAATTCTTTGTATTAGGTATTCCTTGTTAGTGTTTCAGCTGTTGAGCTATTGGTGCTGCTTCACTCTTCTGTGAAAATTGGCTGCCTTGTTTACCCATGTATTATGGATAACTTGTGAAGATTGTGGGTGTGTGCTGCTGTCACCAATTGTCAGGATGTAAGGGACCTAACTATTGCTGAATAAAAACCGAATACTGGGGATCTGAAGTAAAATTGGAAAGTGCTGGAGCAGGTCAGGAGGGAGAAACAGAGTTAATAGTTTGAGTCTGATCTGACTTTTCACATTCTGAGGAGCAAATATTTGAACTTGATTTTAACACTCGCTCTCTCTGCCTCCCCCAGGTGCTGCCAGAACTGCTGAGTTTTTCTAGCATTGTTATAGATATTTCTGAATCTGCTGTCTTTGTTCCTTGTTGCATTAGTTTAATGATATGTTCACTATTGCTTTATGGAAAGGAATTCAGTTATTTATCCTTCCTGTTGTCATACTGAATTTGTACCATTAGGATGTTCTGAAATAGACAAAAGACATAGGAGCAAAAATAAGGCCATTTGGCCCATTGGCTCTGCTCCTCCATTCAATCGTGGCTGATAAGTTTCTCAACCCCATTCTCCTACTTTCTCCCTGTTATCTTTTGATTCCTATGACAATCAAGATGCCCTTATCTATCTTTGTCTTAAATATTCTCAACGACCTGACCTCCATAGCCTTCTGTGGCAATGCATTCCATCGATTCACCACCCTCTCTGGCTACAAAAGTTTCTCCTTATCTCCATTCGAAAGGGCCTTCCCTTACTTGAAGGCTGTGCATTTGGCTCAAAGTCTCTCATATCAATGGAAACATCTTTTTCCAATATCCACCCTGTCCAAGCCATTCAGTATTCTGTCTGTTTCAATTAGAGGCGGCACATTGGTTTGCACTGCTGCCTCACAGCACCAGGATCCCAGGTTCGATGCCAGCCTCTGGCGACTGTCTGTATGGAGTTTGCACATTCTCCCCAAGTCTGCGTGGGTTTCCTCTGGGTGGTCCAGTTTCCTCCCACAGTCCAAAGACATGCAGGTCAGGTCAATTGGCCATGCCAAATTGCCCATAGTGTTAGGTGCATTAGTCGGTGGGAAATGGGTCTGGGTGGGTTACCGGAGGGTCAGTGTGGACTAGTTGGGCCGAAGGCTGTAGGGAATCTAATCTAATCTCAGATCTCACCCCATACTTTTAAACTCCATTGAGTGAGTATCAACCCATCGTCCTCAAGTGACCTTTCATTCCAGGGGTCATTCTCATAATCTCCTCTGGGCCCACACCAGGGCCAGTACATCCTTCCTGAGGTATGGTGCCTAAAATTGCTCAATACTCCAAATGTGGCCTGACCATAGCCTTATATAGGCCTCAGAAGTACATCCCTGCTTTCATGTTCTCGTCCTCTCGAGGTGAATGCCAACATTGTATTTGCTTGCCTCGCTAGCAACTCAACCAGCAAGTTTATCTTTTTGCACTTAAGATTTCTGAATGTTTTTTCCATTTAGAAAATAGTCCATGCCTCCCCACTACCAATGTGCATGACCTCACTTTTCTACATTGTATTCCATCTGCCACTTCTTTGCCTAGTCTCCTAACCTGTCCAAATCCTTCCGCAGCCTCCGCGCCTCCTCAATGCTACCTGTCCTGCTACCTATCTTTGTATCATCTGCAAACTTAGCCAGAATGCCCTCCGTTGCTTCATCGGGATCATTTAAGTATAAAGTGAAAAATTGTGCTCCCAACACTGACCCTTGCGGAATACCACTTGCTTCCATCCTGAGAAGGACCCTTTTGTTCCCATTCTCTGCTTTTTGCCAGATAGCCAAGCTTCTATCCATGCTAGCACCTTGCCTCTGACACCATTGGATCTTATCTTACTCCATAGCCTCCTGTGTGGCACCTTGTCAAAGGCCTTCTGCAAATCTGTGACTGCATGTGGGACTTTTCAAATTTCTATAAAACTACCATGACATTGTGTATTCATGTAATGAGTACATCAGAAAAAGGCAGTTGGGTATTTGTGAAACAGGGAGTCAGTGAGGTCTGCAGATGCTGGAGATCAGAGTTGTGTGTGTTGCTGGAAAAGCACAGCAGGTCAGGCAGCATCCGAGGAGCAGGTGAATTGTCGTTTTGGGCAGGAGTCTTTCATCAGGGATAAAGCCTAGTTCCTGATGAAAGGCTCTGGTCCAAAACGTCGACTTTCCTCCTCGTATGTTGCCTGACCTGCTGTGCTTTTCCAACAACACACTATTTGTGAAACATTTGACTCCGTTCTCTATGCAAGATAAGTCATTCCTAACTGGACCATTGACGTGCCGGATTTTACCATTCAGTTCTGAACTTTCGATAATTTAGTCATTACTATTTGTGGGACTTTGTAGAAATATAGAAGCCAATATACATACAACAGTGATTGCACATAAAAGACTGCCTTAACACAACAAGTTTTATTCACCTACAACCTCTGTAGTAACTGATTGAACAATGCTTTGATTTTAAAATTCTCATCCTGGTTTTTGCATACCTTCATGGTATCACCCTGCCTTATCTCTGTAGTTTCCTACTGAGATTTCTGTTGTCTTTTAATTCCAGTCTCGTTTTTGATCACTTCACTGTTGCTGATTGTATGCCATCAGTTGCTTTGGCTCCAAGCTCTTGAATTCTCTCCTTATACCTCTCTGTCTGTCCACTCTCTCTTTCCTTTTTTCAGGTCCCTTAAAACTTAGCCTCTTTGACCAAGCTTCTGGTCATTTGTCCTACTATCTCCTTGTATAACTCATTGCCTTATTCTGTTTTGTAGTATCTCTTTGAAATGCCTTGGGATGTTTTATTACATCACAGTCTATTTATAACCAGCTGTTTGGTTGTATTTCTTTCTTTTGCCTCCCTCTGCCTGGCTATTGCTGCCTTTTATGTTGCGAACTGAAACCAGGTATAGACAGACCCTATACTGACACAATGAAGTTTTCTTTTGGTACCCTTGTTAAAAATTTGTTGAATTTAGGTTTTTGAAGAAATGTTTGTAAAACACAGTGAGACTTAACTAGTTTACTTCCCTAAAAGTTATGAACTTGGGCCTGTATTACATGGTCACCATTATGCACAAAATATGGCTTATTTTAGTTAATGTTTCAATTAAAATTTTTGTAATTTATTTAGTTTGAAATCTAAACCAGAATTGTATTACCCTTGTGATAGCTTTAATTCATGCTAATCAACATTGGAGAAAAGATCTGTAGCTGGGAATTTCCTTGGTAATATGTAGACAACTCAAATTTTTGGCATAATTCCTTGTTGAGGTTGGGGGGGTATGGAGGAAATGGGGAAAATCAAATTTAAGCCTCATAGTTTACCATTGGAGAGATAAGATATTTTAATTGGAAGTTGCTATTGCATTATTGATGTTTACTGTTGGAATTTGAGGGTTTGTGACGACAGTTGTCTAACATAGGCAGTTGACCATTTATATTTAGCTCCAGGAATGATCCTGGGAATAAGGCTTGTCATGTGACTATGACTGTATTTAATGGAGTTTGGAAGGGTGATGAGGGGGAATCTGTTTGAAACTTAGAGAATACTGAGAGGGCTGGATAGAGTGGATGTGGAAAAGATGTTTCCAATTGTCGGAGAGACTACAACCTGAGGGCACAGCCCCAGGGTGAAAGGGCAACACTTTAGAACTGAGATGACAAAGAATTTCAGGTTGAATTTCGTTGGTGCAGACGGCTGTGGAGGTCAAGTCATTAAGTGTGCCTAAAACAGAGAGAGAGTCTTGATGAGTAAGGGGATCATCAAGAGAAACTAGGAGAATTGGGTTGAGAAACACATCCAGTCATGATCGAACAGTGGAGAAGACTTGATGGGCCAAATGGCCCAATTCTGCTCCTGTATCTCATGGTCTTATAACAAATTGAGACACGATGCATTAAATTTGGTATGAACCAATAGATAAGGTATACATTTGTTACTTGGACAAAGAAGAGAAAAGCCTATCGTAATTGGGCATGGTTTACTGAAAGCAAAGGAGAAACCATAGTTGTCACCAAGATAGTGATCTCTTTAAAGTTGTAAAGGCAGCATCTTCCATTCCAGCTTCAGAATTAGAGAACTCTTTCCTGGGTTTGTCTTCAATTTCTCGTGGTCAATCTTCCACCTGAAGAACATAGGGCATTCCAAGACAGGATACTATGTAAAGGCCACCTGATGAGGACTGCTGTCTAATCCTGAGCACTTATTGATGTACCCTATTTCTTGGGGCGAGTAGTTTATACAGTGTTAGTTACTTATTTGAGTCCTTCTGGCCAATGGACAAGGGTCAACTACTCTTCCAGAATAATCATTCCCCAATTGCAAGCCTTCATTTAAAGGTTAGTTTTTTAACCTTTTTTGAAAGACAAAATTTCTACTTTCTTAAACTCTGCATTCATAATGAAATACATACGTGCCACAGTTCTTTAATGTCAAATTTATAGAGCATAATGATCTCTGTGGTCTTTATCATCCTTTTGTCTTTGTTAAAATTGTTTTATTTTGGGGAAAGCACGTAACTGCTGGAATAACAGTTACATGAGATGTGCTACACAGGACGTATTGGGGTGTTGGGGGGCAAGTAAGTTTTACAGAGACTGTAGTTTCCAACACTGTTTTAAGACTTCGGTTTTTACTGCAAGAGCTGTAGGGTGAGGTGATTGACAGAGGGGAATTCTGTTAATTTCTGACTAATGTGTTGCAGAATGGAGTATATTTTATGTTGGCAAATAAGACATTGGCTTACCTTTACCCAGCAGAATTTACAGTTTTACAGTTTTTGAAGTGCAGTCCTTTTTATTATGGAGAAAAGATGACAGCCAATTTACATACTGCAGCTTGCACAAACAGCAATAGATTGATGACTCTCTCTACCATAGTGATATTATTTGAGGAATATACTTCAGCTACAGCACCAGAGAACTCCAGTGCTCCTCTTTGAAATAGTAGTATGAACTCTTTTATGTCCATTTGAGAGAGCTGAAAGGGCTCTATTTAACAACTTTTCCAATGGATTGTATTTCCCATAGAGTAATACTCCCTCAGTACTGCATTGGAATGTTGGTCTCGAAATTGATGCAAGTGGTCCTTGAAGCTTTTGACTCAATGATGACATTGCTACCATTTGAGCTACAGAACCAGAAAATGTTGGTGTATTTAAAATTAATGTCTGATTTTCTTCCTTCTGCTTTCCAAGGGAATACATTTTCCATTGCCCAATACAATTATTTTTCTTTTCTAAATAAGAATCATGAATCACAAAGACTTGTACTGAAAGCAGTTGTGCTACAAATGGCATTGGCCATCTTTTGTGTTGAGCATTTATGTTTTGAAAAAAAATTAACTTACCTGCTTACCTTTTTAAAAGTTGTTACATTGTAATTGTGGAACTTTAAAAGTTTTCACCGATCCAGAAGTGTTCTTTCACTTTTTTAATTAATAAATATTAGCTGACAACTGGTCTGCAAGAATTGTTTTTACTTATCGTGGTGTATCATCTGCAGGATTATGAGATGTTTAGCATGCAACAGAACCAGAATACTCATCACGAAAGAGATGAAAATCGAAATTTTGATAAAAATGGTGATCGTAGGGAGAATGGAAATGCTCGAACTCTATCCCAGACAACCATTCGCCCGTCAGCATTCCCCCAATGTAATATTTTATCAAGTTCGCTGGAAGCTGAGCATAGGTATGTGAATAAAATTATATCAACATACTTCTTAAAAATTTGAAATTTCAGTTTGTCTTATTGATTAGACACGGTGAAATTGCAAAGGCGTGAGTTGAGAGGAAACATGCCATCCTACAATAGCAAGACTGCTGCTTTAAATATACCTGTCCAGCTGTAGTATTGGTGATTTCCACAGGCAAATGAAACTACCTTCTCAAATCTTCATCCTGGTAATAGTATTTAGGCATGTTTGTGGACTTGAGTTTTTTTTTTTAAAACCCCCTCATGTAGATGCTATCCTTTTTCTCTTTCACAGATGCTTTCTTTGTATCTGTAAAGATGTTTGTATTCATTTTGTCAAAGGCGCACCTTCTGAAATGTCATAATCAAACCGTCCTGGGATTCTTTACCCACCCCCTTGTTTTTTCCTCAATTATATCATTACCATGCTTTGTACAAGGTTTGCATCTGTTATTACAGCAGAGTAAATTGTTGGTCAACATTGCTTTGGATAATTAGATTGCTTGCACTTTGTTCAAACGTTTGGATTTAACAATTGTAATGTGCCATGATCTGGATCACATTGAAAACAACTGGCAGCTAAATGGTGAATAATTAACCTTGAACTAGAAACGTGATATGGGAAGATTTCCACTTAAAATTGCTTGAGTCTTTAGATGTTAGCGAAGACTTTTCTGCTCTAAATGTATAATATTTACCTGGATTTCCTTCAGCATGCCACAATGACCTCTGATGTAATATTATTCTTTTCATTTCATTTTGCATGTAGGCTGCTTAAAGAAATGGGCTGGCAGGAAGAAAGTGAAAATGATGAAACTTGTGCTCCATTAACAGAGGATGAGATGAGGGAATTCCAGGCCATCAGTGAACAGGTAACAGGCAAAATTACATCCTTTTTTTTTTCAACCTTTTCAATTCCCCAGCTTTTTCCTTTCTAAATTGCAGTTCCATTTATAGGTATGTATCATCTTGAATGCTAATTGCATCAGATAGCAACCAATATTCCAAATTGACAAAACTCTGCAAACTTCAGCTTCTAGTCTATCAATTTTGAGAGGATTTCTAGCAAGTCAAAAGCTATTTGAGCATGCAGTGGTCAAACCTCACTGTAGACATTGTTGGCACATGGCAGACAGAACACTGGCTTTAAATTCTGGAACCAGGCTTGATCTTGAGGTTGTTGGGTCACCCCTCTGTTCCAGTGATTTCCTTCTGTCATGTAAAACTAACTATGTTCTTTCAGTTGGTATAAGATGTTTGATTAAACAGTAACATCATACATATTACTGTATGACAACATTTTAGTGAACCTGTGAATTTTGCTGTCTCATTTGTCCTCCCAAGATGGTACTGTGTATTGCAAAAATTCTTTTCACTGTTCTGAACATACAAACATATGAGAAGCCTAAATATGTTTTTTGGCCCCTTCAGTAAGACCACAGCTGGTCTGTTCTTATTTAGGAATTCCGCATTTCCATTTACTCTGCACTTAGATTTTTGTTATGCGTGGAATCAATCTTCACGTTAGATAAGATACAATGGCCCTGTCTCCACTGCCATCTGAGGTACAATTCCAAAATTGCACAACCCCCTGAGACTTAAGAAATCCCCTCTTCTCTATCCTGAAAGGATAACTCCTAAACAGTGATCCCTAGATCTGAATTGACCCACCAGAGGAAACATCATGTCCATATTCATCTTCTCAAGACCCTTCAGGCTTTTATACTTTAATCACTTGTTCTCATGAGCTCCAGTGAAAACAACCTTATCCTACCAGTCTGTTTTTTATATATCGAAAACAGCCTGAAAAAGAGGCCACCCCTTATTTGAAATATGGTCTCTTTGATGCCCTATCAATTGGATAGTTTCCTACCTACCTTTCTGTCATTGATTATAAATTAAGAGTTGAGGACCCAGCGCAGACTCCTGACTGACTCGAATCATTAAATCCTGTCAATCAGGCAAACACCTATTTATGGGACCACTGCATGCTCAGATAGCTTTTGACTTGCTAGAAATCCTCTCAAAATTGATAGACGAGAAGCTGAAGTTTGCAGAATTTTGTCAATTTGGAATTTTGGTTGCTATCTGATACAATTAGCATCAGATTGTTATATGTAGATATTGTTATATACCTACAGAGTGCAATTTGTTAACAGCTCTTTAATCAGTATAATAAGTAAGGAATTGGGAATATTCATGAGTATGTTCCACAATGCTGGAATATTGATTCAGCTCAATTAAAATTAAATTCTCCTAAAAATAGCAGAATCAACTCTTTGAACAGCACAAACACATAAATGCATAGACTGTTGTGATGGAGGAAGCCAGTGTAAGATAACTCACTGCAGTTTACCTTAAAAGAAGTTGAATTGGTCCATCATATAAATCCAGTGGGAAGAAGAATATGAACTTCAGAGTTAGTTGCTTAATTAACTGTGCAAGTTGGTTTTTTGGCAACATTTGGGATCTTCGTGGTGGCTCAGTGAACTGATTGTGGAAGTGTGGTACAGGAAACCATTCAAGTGAGGCAACGAAGAAAAATTAAAACATTCTATTAGCTTTCCTAGTTACTTGATGTACCTGCATGTAAGCCTTTTGCAATTCATGCATGAGGATACCCAGATCTTTTTTCATCTGAGTTTGCAAATCTTACCTTTTTAGATAATGGACAATTTCACATTTTCCTACTTTCAACACCAATGCCCCTTTATCTTATCCATATTTTTATAGCCTATTCACAAATTATTGATCTTTAAATTTGGTAACCAGGTCTTGCATTCCTTCATCTGTATCGCTTATATAATTTATAAACAATTGAATTCTCAGTATCCATTCCTCTGATGCGGCATTTGTTCCATCTTGCCAACTTTTTAAAATAAACTAACATCACTACTCTGTGCTTCCTGTTACCAGCTAGTCTTCTATCCGATTTTCTGCAACAACCTTTTTGATGTGGCACCTCAAGTGTCTTCTGAAAGTCCTAAGAGCAGTCCATCCACTGGTTTCCTTTTTATTCACAACACATCTTAATTTCTCAAAGAACTCCAATAAGTTGGTTAAACATGATTTCCCTGTCTCAACTCATGTTGACTCCATCTGATTATGTTGAAGTTATCCAAGTGTTTTGCTAAACTTTATTGACAGCTTTAAGAGGGAGTTGAGTGATTATTTGGATAGAAGTATTGTGCAGGATTGTGAGGATGAATCAGGAAATTGGTAGTAGTTAATGATGCTTATTTGAAGAGCTGGTGTAGACATGATGAGCCAGATAGCTTCCTTCTGTACCCTAACACTTGTGTGTTTGATTTCCCTCTGACAACTGTTCAAACACTGACCTTAGTTGCCTGGTTTTGCCAGCTTTTTTTTTTTGAATGAAGGAGTTACGGCTATGTTTTCCAATCTAATGGAACTAGCAGGGAATTTTGGAGAATTAAAATCAATGGATCATTAGCCACTATGTTTAAGACTCAGATGAAGTCTATCACAACCGAGAAACATTACCAGACTAAAACCTGAATGAACAGTTTGCTGAGGAAAGGTTGGACAGGCTACACTTGTTTCTGCTGGAGCTTGGAAGAATAAGAAGTGACTTGATTGAAATGCATAAGATCGTGAGGCAATTTGGCGAAGATGTTTTCTCTTTCGGGAACTTGGGGTCATACTTTAAGATGGAGATGACTAGAAGTTTTATTTAATCAGAGGTTTGAGGTCTTTGGAACTCTCTTCTCCAAATGCAGTGGAAACAGAATATTTGAATATTTGAATATTTTAAATGGATGTAGAGAAATTCCTGATGAGCAAACAGGTGAAATGTTGTCAAGGGCAGATGGAATTGTGCAGTCATCTGATCTGCCACCAGTCCTCCCAGTCACCTGCCATTTTAATTCTCCCTCCCACTCCCTTTCTGACATGACCACCCTTGGCTTCCTCCATTGTCACAATGAACCAAGCAACACCTCATCTTCCACCTGGGCAGCCTACAGCCCCGAAGACTCAACATTAAGTTCTCCAATTTCAAATAACCTCCCTTCCACCACTCCCCGCCACCAACCAGATTCATTCCTCCCATTGACCAACCACGTCATACCCACTACCTGTCTTTACCTATCCCCATTTCAACACCCCACCCCCTTTATCTGCAGCTCCCCCTACACCCACCCCCAGTCCTGAAGAGTTAAACCTGAAATGTCAATTTCACTACCTCCTGGTGCTGCCTGGCTTGCTATGTCCTTCCAGCCTCCTGCCTGTCTACTTGTGATGAATGGTGCAGCAAGCTTGAGACCCACTTCTTTGTCTGTATGTTCAGGCGTACTTGTACTCATTTGCTGTGCCAGTGATGCCCACATTCCATAAAGGAATTAAAAACAAAGAGGCAGGGATTTAGGAAGCAGTAACAGATTAAAGGACTTTGAAGTGGAAAGAGAGGTTGGAGATGGGTTGCTGGTTCGAAGGATTGTTGGATCAAGGGCTTTTTTCAAGTACGCAGAGGCTATATCTGCAGATACAGATTCATTCTCCATATCAGCCACCTTCTCAATACCAGAAACAAGTCAGTGAAGAACAATTTCATACTCCGTTCCAATAAGAGAGCATCTGCCCATCTTGCCTTGACATTCAGTAGTATTGCATTATCGAATCTCCTACTGTCAAGATCTTGCGAGTTACCACTGATCAGAAACTGAACTGGATCAGTCATAACTGGGTTAAAAGAGCTGATCAGAGGCTAGAAATGCTGCAGTAAGTAACTTGTCTGCTGACTTCCCAAAACCTATCCATTATCTACAAGGCATCAGTCAGGAGTGCAGTGGAATACTGTCCACTTGCCTGAATGAAGCATCTCTTATAACACTCCGAGCTCAACTGCATCCAGGGCAAAGCAGCTCATTTGAATGGCATCCAGCTCATCACCTTCAACATTCACTCCCGCCACCACCCCACAAAATGACAGCAATATGTACCATTTTCAAGATGCAATGCAACAACTCTCCAAGGTTCCATTAGCAACACCTGCCTTGGTACGTTGTCTGCAAAAATGTTGTGATCAGTGCAGGGCCAATTAAAAAGAAGGTAGATAGATAGTTTGAGCTTTTGAGGTTACAAAAGCTTGGGCACTTTTTGAGAACAGTTGTGGGTAAATCACCACAAGTTACCTTTTTATTGTGCTACTTAATAAGAAATCTCTCAGACACTCAAGTACTGATTTTAAATTTTATTACATGTAGCAACCAACATAAGACTCCTGAAATAAGCAAGTTAAGTATCACAGCCCACCTTGGCTATTGCCTGATTAATGATGGAATCTGGCCAGGATTCCAACCAACATGTCTCTGAATGTGTCCAGACTTATATCCTTATGCAGTATTGTTCTTTGTTCTGCTACTGAATTGTCCTGGAGCTGGATTCATATACCATTTTCTCTTTCAAATTTTGTCGTGTCACATTATTGATGACTCCATAGATTCTTTCATCCCCAACATTGATTTACAGTTCTGGAAACCTCAAGTCTGTAGCTTGTCGCCTTAACAGAAGTAGCTGCTCCTTCCTTGTTACATTGCAGTTAGTTGTCTGTTCAAAACACAGCTTTTCCTGCAATTAATTCTAGACATTACTTCGGTAAGCAGGCTTATTTACCCATGAGGCAGTAGGTTACCAGGCAATTGTTATGGCCTTTCTCCCAGGAAACATTGTTTATGTTGCTTCTTTCCAAAGATGGTTACTTTGCATGTTGCTTTTAATTCCTTTTATAATAGCTACCCCTTATCCCTTTCATCTCAAGAAACAGTTTATTCCAGAAAGAATTATGGCTGACTCTTTCAATCTGTGAAGTTATTCAAGTTCTGAGGTCTATAGTATCACAAAACTTACTCTTGCGAGCCAAGAATAAAGGCAGGCATTTATTGCTCATCCGTAATGACTCTGGAGAATGTGGGAGGAGTGAACCAACTTCTTCAGCTCCAGATCAGCTAACAAACCTTTTGGTTGCCATCCATGTGATGAATGCATACCCACAGGGCTCTTAATGAGGGAGCTGCAGAATTTTGACCCAGTGACAGTAAAAGAATAACCATATGGTTACAAGCCACAATGGTGTATGGCTTAAAGAGGAACTTGCAGGTGGTGGACTTCCCATTTATGTACCGGTGTCCTCCTTGGTAAGGCTCTCAGGTTTTGAAAATGCTGAAGGTGAGTTATTTTCACCCTGGTCATCGCCAATGCGTAGTGCAGAGTGCATGTTTCTGGTAGATGGGGAACTGATTATGTAGGCCCATTCACTTTGTTGGAGAAAGTGAGGACTGCAGATGCTGGGGATCAGAGCTGAAGATGTGTTGCTGGAAAAGCGCAGCAGGTCAGGCAGAAGAAGGGCTCATGTCTGAAACATCGATTCTCCTGTTCCTTGGATGCTGCCTGACCTGCGCTTTTCCAGCAACACATTTGCAGTCCCCATTCACTTTGTTGAGCTGCTTGAGGTTTTGGAGGTGCACTAATCCAGCTAAGCAGAGAAATTGTATTCTTGTGATTTGTGCCTTGTAGATGGTGAACAAACTTTGGTAATTTGGGGAGGTGAGTTACTTACTATAGAATTTTCAATCTCTGGTCTGCATCCTGCACGGCATGTTGATAATGGGGAATTAGTAATGGTAATGGTAATTAATGGTAAGGGAAGTGTTTCTATCCCCTGTTCTAGGAGATGACCATTGCATAGCATTTGTGTGACACAATTGTTAGTTGCCACTTTGCAACCCAAGCCTTCTGAATATTGTCCAGGTCTTGCTGCACATGTGCATGGATTGCTTCAATATCTGGGGAATCACAAATAGGACTAAACATTGGAATTGTCAGTGAACGGCTTCACTTCTGACCTTATGATGGAGAGAAAATCATCAATGAAGCATTTGAAGATATTTGGATTTAGGACACTGTTCTGAGGATTTTACATTCAGATGCCCAGAGTTGAGACAATCGGCCTCCGTCAGTGATAATCACGTTCTTTCTGAGATTTGATTTCTATTGGTGGAGTGCTTTCGCAGATTACGATTGTCTTGAATCCTACACTGGCTGCAGTTTCACTTGGTCAAATGCATGACAAGGGCATTCATTTAAACCTGGTTGCTGAGGTTTGTCCATGTTTGGTTCAACGCTGCAGCCTTTTGTGTCATAATTGCTGTAATGCTGGATTCTTTCCGATTCAACATCGTGGGAGATTTTAGAAGTTACAATAAATTTTAAGGTTTTCTGACATAGCTTTTCTTTAATTTCAGCTGCAGAAGAACGGCCTTCGAAAAAATGGTCTTCTGAAAAATGGTCTCACTTGTAACTTCAAATTTAGTACGTGGAAGAGCACTTACAAGCCCACTGTTGATGATACAGAGACGAGCAGCAGTGATACATCTGATGATGATGTGTGAGATTAAAGAAAGACAAAGTTATTTGGGTAAAATAATTATCATTGTGGTAAACTGCCAAAAATAAACTGCATTAAAAGCAGTACAGTACCCCACCAGAAGAAATTTGAGGGGACTTCTTTATTCAAGAACACAGATTGTTGGACTTGGCCTAATTTGAACTTTGCTTAATGCTTTGTAACGGCCTTTTGTAGTAATGAGGATTTCAGTTGGATTTAGCATTGATTTGCTTCATCACTGCTGATCAGAAGATACATTACTACAATGTGAAAAAATGATTGATCATGGGATAATTTACAGATCTAATAAACCGAATTGAAGTTCAAATTGTGTATTGTTCCATGGAGCTTTTGGCTAAAAGTTGTTCCATTCGTTCAGAAACAGCAATTTGAAAATGCAGTATCCTGCTTGTTGAATCTTACTCTTTACCAAAACAGGACCCTGCAAGTCCACTGTCTACAGAAAAACAGGTGATGTGACATGTTCATCAAAAATGGTGAAAAATACAATGGAGTTATCATTGCCTAAATTTAAGGAGTACTCTTGTACTGATCCATTTTTTTTTTCTCAACTTGTTTTTATTTTAACCATTTGTAGAATTGTTTAAAATCATCACATTCTTCAGTTTGTAGGAAGAAAAATTCTCAGATCAAGAGCTTTATCTGCACTGCACACAGCCTTAATATTCAGGGTGAACTGTCCAAAGCAAGCTATTTAAAATTGACAGATTATTTTGATAAAGCAGTTATTTACAAATCTTACGAAGAGGTTATGATCGCAGTTACTGGATCTATTCGCGAAATGGAATAAAAACTGGATTTACAGCAAGTCTGATACTGGTTTGACTTTGTGCCAGAAATATTTTGGGAGTGGGCAAACTTTAAATTCCCATCATTACCTTGTAAGGGAAGTTGAAACCTTAATAACTTTGTGTATTATGAGTGTGGCCCATAATGATTTAATCCCCAAACAAGGATTTGAGCGCACAGCCTCAGTTGACACAACACTGCAGTACAGTACTGTCAAAGATGCTGACCTTTAAATCTATCTAACTATCCCGGTGTGCTGTCCAAAAGCACAGCATTTTCCTGTTGACCTAGTTGAAATTATTCCTTTAATCAGTAACAGGAATTTGGTGATCGTTCATTTCATTATCTTATGTGGAACCTCACTACATCTAATTGACTGCTGTATTTACCCACATAAGTTAGTGAACAATCTATTGCACTCTTTTGATAAATGATGCAGTACAATATAAAACACTTTCTGCTTTTTAGTCTTTCTTTCATCCCAGATTGTGTGCCTTTTTGATTTCATGAATGTTGAGTATAGGCACAAAATTATTTTATTTGACCATTGCAATCTGACTTTTAGTTATAGTTTTAATTAACCTGTTCAGACATGTCACAACACACCTGTGGCAGATGGGATTTGAATCCACATCTTCTGGTCAATAGGTAGTGGACACTACCCCTGCAAGTTAGTTATCATATGATTTTTAAAATGTCTATCAGGCATTTAAAGCTATTTAAATTGTGTATACCTCCTGACAGTGTGTTATGGGCATTACAATCGGAGTCATCAAATTATTTAAACACAAAAAATCTCTTGGAGGAGGTGATCTGTTTTGTGATGTTAACATTGAATTTAATATCAGGAGCACTGATTTTTATGGGGACTGAAGAAGCTTAATTCCTTTGGCTTCTCTTCTGGTATTATATTGGAAATCAAATTTCTGAGAAATCATAAATGGTCTCATTTAATGTTGGGTGTTAACTTTCAACAGGAGTTTTGTCATCAACATAACTTTAGGCAGAAGAATCTGAGAATTGCCAGGCACTGTTTACATCTTTTTTTTTAAAAGACTTTGTGGCTTTTACACTGAATGGGTAAATAGAAGTTCACCCCCTTAAACCTTCAATTTCAGCATTTTGTTTCTTACGTTTTTAAAATGCAGGAGACAACAATCTAAGATGTCACAAACTAGAGATTGGTACCAGAATCGAGAAAGGAGAAACAGTCCTAAAGATGCTGGATTGCACACTTATTAGAGGAAGTGGGGTCCAGAGACTCTGGGATTGAGACCAAGCGCCTCCAGGGTTTGCTTGAAGGTCGGCAGATGACAGACACTTAAAGAGTGACTGGAGCGGGCTATCTATTAAGGAGCAGTTTTGAGGCATCAGATCGAGAAGGCTTGCCATCTTTGTTAGGGTGAACCCAGCTAGAGCATTAAAATGATCTGAAGTTTGGAAATACCACAGGAGTTCTCAGTATTGTAAATCTGAAAGGGGAATTGTAGGATTTGGCAGCATCAACTTCACCAGTATTTAAAGGAAGGAGCAAAAGATATTGTGGCAGTACTTAAGACTTAGAATCTGCTAGTAAAAGCATTGGGGAGGCAATGGCCTAGTGGTATTATCACTGGATATTTAATCAGGAAACCCAGGTATTGTTCTGGGGGCCAGGGTTTGAATCCCATTGTGGCAGATAGTGAAATTTGAATTCAATAAACAATCTGGAATTAAAAGTCTAACTATCAAACCATTGCCGATTGTTGGATAAGCCAGTCTGGCTTACTCATGTCTTTTCAGGAAGAAAATCTGCTGTCCTTATCTGGTTTGGCTGACATGTGACTCCAGACCCACAGCAATGTGGTTGACTCACAACTACTCTCTTGGCAATTAGATTTGGGATAACGAATGCTGGTCTAGCCATTGATGTCCATATCCAATAAATGAAGAAAAATGAACTAGGAGGAACTCTGGTTCACAACATAATTTAATGGAGAATCTACAATGCTGGGGCTGAAAGTAGCAGCAACAGCCACATAGATCCAGGCTTTGTGACATCTTACGTTCCGCTTTCCCAACACTATCCACAATATTGGAGTAGCAAGGGAATGGTATGTGTGACATCGGACGTCAGGGCACATCTATTACATGGCAGATCTTTTAGCTCAATTAGTTTCTTTTTCATCAGAACTGGATCTGGAACATTAACTCTGCTTTCTCTCCACAGATGCTGCCAGACCTGTTTCGGTTTTTCTAGCAATTTGTTTTTGTTTTTGACTTACAGCAAAAGCAATTTTTTGTTTAGTTTCTGTGGTACTTTTCTGTAATGGTAGTCATTTTGTTTATTTTGTTTCCATGTTTTACCTTGTGATTTAATATTTTTTGGATGCTATCAATGTCACCTGTGAAGACTGCACAGTATTCAACTCCTTTGCCATTTCCTGGTTTCTCATTATTTCTCCAACATAATTGTCAAAGGGGGTTCATGTTCATATTGGCCTTTTTTTTAATTTTTAAGAAAGCTCTTGCTGTCTGTCTTTTATTTAACTTGCTAGCTTATACTCATGTTTTCCCTCTATTATTTTATCTTTTGATTTTTAGTTTAAATATTTAATTATACCTATCTATAATCTTCCTTGTTCCAGCTAAACAAGATTCTGCTTTTCAGGCATTTCATCATTTTTGCACTTCCTGTTAACATGCTTCTGTATTTGTTTGTACTTTATGTAAAAACTCCTTATTCTGAGATGTCCTATTGTATGTACCCCAATACTGGGCACAGCGCAGCTCTTTAATTGAGGTTTTATTCATGTTTCATTTGTTCATTAGTTTTCAAACTGAAGGCCTGTGACTATTGGTGTGCCGTAAAGATCAGTGCTGGGTCCACTGCTTTTTGTTATCTTATAAATAACTCCTATATTCGCATCCAAGTTATGGTTAGTACCTTTTTGGTTAGTATAGTGGACAGTGAAGAAGGTTATCTCTGAGTACAATGGGATCTTGATCAGATAGGCTATTGGGCTGAGGAGCGGCAGGTGGCATCTAATTTAAGAAGTATGAAGTGTTGCATTTTGGTAAAGCAAAAGGACTTATACAGTTAATGGTAGGGCCCTGGGTAGTGTTACAAAGAACAAAGAGACCTGGGGTGCAGGTGCATAGTTACTTGAAAGTAGAGTTGCAGGTAGACAGGATGGCAAGATCATGTTTGGTGCGCTTGCCTTCATTGGTCAGAACCTTGAGTATCAAAGTTGGAATGTCATGGGCCAGCTGTACACTACATTGTTGAGGCCAGGCTTAGAATACTGTGCATAATCCTGGTCACCCTTCTTTAGGAAGAATGTTGCTCAACTGGAAAGGGTGCAGAAAAAATTTGCAAGGATATTGCCAGGACTGGAGAATGAGTTTATAGAGAAAGGCTGAATGGGCTGGGTCTTTTTTTTTTCCCCTGGAGGTTGAGGGGTGACCTTTATAGAGTTTTATAACATCATGAGGGGCAGGGATAGGGCAAGTAGCCAAGGTCTTTTTCTTAGGATGGGGGAGTCCGGAACTAGAAGATATCTGATTAAGAGGAAAGGGGCTGCCAGAGAAGATCATAGAGGCGGGTACAATTAGAACATTTAAAAGGTGTACGGATGGGTATATGAATAGGAAAAATCGAGGGATATGGGCTAAAGGCTGGCAAATGGGTCTAGGTCAGTTGGGATGTCTGGTTGGCACGGATGAGTCGGACCGAAGGGTCTGTTTCTGTGCTGTATGACTCTAATTATCTTTTATATTTTACTGAAGCTAAATTGACCTCTAATGTCAAACAATAGTATCCAAGATGCAAATGTACATTTTGAACCTGATAACAATATATATAAAGCAGGCGGATCATGTCAATCAGTGTGTAAGGCTAGTTGATGACTTTGGTTTGTAAAATGTGTACGTGCACAGTGAGGATGCAGTGAGAACCATGTTACTAGGAGTATAATATAAACACAATTTGCATCCTTGTTCATGCTGCATGGGAGTGCTGCAGTACTCTGTTGAATAGATATGAAGCTTTGCATTAGAAATGTGCATGCTACATCACCTGTGTATTACTAGGCCTTTGGCATCACCTGATCTACCAAGAACCTGAGCAGCAGGAATAGGAGGAAGTGAAAGTAAAGGAAGAGGATGAAAGCTAGGCAACAACATGATTGCAATATTGATGGGAGCAAATTCTATAACCTCAATCATAACTCACTCATCAATAGTTATACAGTCATCAGTGTCCAAATTTCCCTCTTTCCAGGATCTAAAAAGTAAGCCTCATCAGGAAATGACTTTGAAGAAGTATGGTTCTAAATAAGAAACATACTGGATTGAAAATGTTAACTGTTTCCCTCTCCACAGATGCTGCCAGACCTTAGTTTCTTCAGCATTCTCTGTTTCAGATTTCCAGCACCTGCAGATTTTGCTTTTGTTCAGTGCAACTGATCATATCCTATGGTTATTTTCCAGCCTCCGCTTCATCTCACCCTATCGCATATTCTGTAATACGTGCAGTTTTTTCCTCCTGATTTTTCTATATACAACAATTTATACAGCATCTTTGACATAAGAGTACATCTCCCAAGGAATTTTCTAGGACCGTCAATGAATAAAATTTGATACTAAATTACAAGCAGATCTTGAGACTGGTGACAGAAGTGCTTTTTCAATGGACCATCACCAGGGACAAAACAGAACTGTGGAGGGATTTGAGGAGGAAAATCACGAGATTATGGCCTTGGCAGTGAATGCTGACCAGTTTGAATTGGAGGAAAACAATATCTGAGATTAGATATTAGGAGGGATGAGTTGATGGAGAGACTTGAAAACTATGTTTACTGTGTTGTTGGTGTTACTTAATCTGGAACCAGTATAGTTTAGTGAGCACTTTGAAAAGGGTAAGTATAAGTTATGGTGCATGTGCCATTTTGGATGAACTAGACTGTGGATGGTGTAAGATAAATCAGCCAAGTGCTTGTTGGAATAATGTAACCCAAAAGTAATGAAGACATTGATGGGATTTTCAGCAGTTGTAAGCTTCAGTGTGGTGTTGGGGGATAATTCAGATGTAATGGCATGGATACTTGTCTGGAAGGGTAATCTCTGAATAAAATAAAACACCCAAGTTTGTAAACGGTCTGAAATATAATCAGAGTTCTGGAAATACTCAACAGATTGGCAACATCTGTGGAGAGAAAGTGATCATGTTTCCTGTTAATGCTATTTCATCAGAGAATCCTATAATTATCTGGCCATAGCTGGATAAATAAGAAAAAGGCATCTCCATCCAGGTGGAAGATATGAAGGACATTGTGGTCAAGCATATTAAAGAATACAGACAGGATAAAAAGTGATAATTTAACAGACTCACAGTCACATAGGATGTCATTTTGTGACTTGAGTGTTTTTAGTACTGTGGTAAGGTAGAAACCTAATTGGAGAGATTCGAAGATAGAGTTCTGGGAAAAATGCCCACATATGTGTGGAAATAACAGCACAAAGATTTTGGAAAGGATGGGGAAGTTAAAGATGAGATGGTATTTTGTAAGTCCACTTTGGCTAAATCATGCCTGGCTTTATTAAATCTGCCTTTCCCCAGTTTTTAAAAAAATGATTTTATGCCTACCCTTCTCCTTTTCTGTAACAATCTGAATCTAACATAGTTCTGATTGCTGTCTGCAAAATGTTCTGACAATTCAACCATTTTGCCTGAGTTCATTACCTAAACAAGTCCAGCACCACCCCCTCTCTTGTAGGACCCTTTATGTACTTTTTTAAAAAGGTTTCCTGGAGGTATTTTAAGAATTCCACTCCCTCTAAACAAGTCATGCTATGACTACTGTAGTTAGTGTTGAGGAAGTTGAAATCTCCCAATATCAGTACCTAATAGTTTTAAGCTTCCCTGAAACTTGCCCAAATATCTGCTGTTCTGTTTCTCTCTGACTGTCAGGGGGCTCCGGTAAGTATTATCTTGGTTTTTCAGTTTCATCCATATGGGTTCATTTGAGAAACCTTCTAAGATGTTATTGTTCCTTACTGCTGGAATAGATTACCTGTTCAAAGTTACAACACCTCCTCTTACCTCTTTCCTCTGTTTACCTGAAGATTCTGTATCTTGGAATATTGAGCTGTCAACCCTCCCAACCATGTCCCAGTGACAGCAATGACATCATGCCCTCTTGTTTTAATTTGTGCCCTCACCTGTGTTCAGTATATGGGTGTATCTACTAGAAAAGGAGCAAAACTTGACCACCTCATGGGAAATGAGGCAGGGCAAGTGACTGAGGTGTCTGTGGAGTGGGGGGACCTTGGGGCTAGTGATCATAACCATTTTAAAACTAATAGAATTATGGAAAAGGATTGAATTGATCAAAAAGTTAAAGTTCTAGATTGGAGTAAGACCCACAATTTTGATGGTTTTTTAACAACTTTGAAAAGTTGTTTGGGGAGACTGTTTTCAGTTAGAGGAGCGGTTGGGAAGTGAGAGGTTTAAAAAGGGCATAGTACGTTCCTGTTGGTGTGAAGGACCGGGCTGGTAGGTGTAGGGAATCTGACCAAGAAAAAGGAGGCATATGTCAGCTGGGATTAAGTGAATCACTACAGGAATATAAAGGCAATAGGAGTATACTTGAGGGAAATTAGGAGGGCAAAAAGGGGACATGAGGGTGAATGGTGAATCTAAAGAGATTCTTTAACTACATTTAAGGGCAAAATAATAACTAGGGAGAGAATATGGCCCTTCAAAATCAACAAGGCTATCTGTGTGAAACCAGAGGAGGTGGGTGAGATACTAAACAAATATTTTGCATTAGTATTTATTGTGGCAAAGGGCTAGAAAGCTACGGAATTTGGTGAAATAAATAATGCTGTCTTAGAATGACCTATTGCCGAAGAGGAGTGCTGGAGGTCTTAATGCATAAAGGTAGATAAATCCCCAGGACCTGATCAGGTATTTTGTGGGAAGCTAGAGAAGAGATGTCTGGGCCCCTTGCGGAGCTATTTGTATCATCGACAGTCAGTGGTGAGGTGCCAGATGACTTGGAGGGTGGCTAAAGTGCTGCCATTATTTAAGATTATACTGTAAGGAAAAGCCAGGGTAATAAACGCCAGTGAGCCTTGCGTCAGTGATAGTAGATTTACATGCATTTGGAAAGGCAAGGCAAGACTGATTTAGGGATAATCAGCATGGCTTTATGTATGAGCAATCCTATCTCTCAAACTTGATTTGAGTTTTTTTTTTGAAGAGGTAACAAAGGAGATTAAAGTTAGAGCAGTAGACATCTCTTTAGATTCACCATAACCCATTTGCCAAAGCACCCTCATGTTCCCTTGTGCCCTCCTAATTTCCTTCAAGTATACTCCTATTGCCTTTATACTCTTGTAGGGATTCACTTAATCCCAGCTGACATATGCCTCCTTTTTCTTGGAGGCAAAGCATTCCACAAGGTTCCACATGGTAGATTGGTTTGGACTCCGGGGGACCAAGACAATTGGATACAGAATTGATGGTGGTATAGGGTTGCTTTTCCAACTGGAGACCTGTGATTAACAGTGTGCTACTAGAATTGGTGTTGGGTCCACTGCTTTTTGTCATTTTATATAAATGATTTGGATGTTAATATTGGAGACCATAATTAGTAAGTTTGCAGATGTCAGCACGATGATATAGTGGACAGTGATGAAGATTATCTCAGCACATTGAGACCTTGACCAGATGAATTAATTGAGAGAGGAATGGCAGATGGACTTTAATTTAGATGAACAATAGGGGTTGCATTTTGGTAAGGCAGACCAGGGCAGGACTTGTACACTTAAAGGTAGGGCTTGGAAGAATGTTGCTGAACAGAGAGACCAAGGGTTTTAGGTACATAATTCTTTGATAGTTGCATCACAGGTAAACAGGATGGTTAAAAATGCATTTAACATGCTTGCCTTCATTGGCCAGGATTTTGAGTATAAGAATTGAGAAATAGTGTTGCGGCTGTACAGGATGTTGATGAGGCCATTTTTAGAATACTGCATACAATTCTGTTCACTTCCTTTTTAGAAAAGAAAGGTGCAGAAAAGATTTACAATGATGTTGCCAGGACTACAGGATTTGAGTTAAAGGGAGGGGCTGAATGGTTTGGGGCGAGACTGTCTGAGGCTGAGGGGTGATCTTAGAGGTTTATAAAATCATGAGGGACAAGGATAGGATAAATAGCCAAGGCATTTTTCCTTGGGTGGGGGCCTCAAAAACTAGAGGGCTGAGGTTTAAGGGGAAAGGTATAAAAAGGAGTACTTTTTTTTTCACGCAGCGGGTGGGGTGTGTATAAAATGAGCTGCCAGAGAAAGTGATGGAGGTGGTTACAATTTAGTGTTTTAAAGGGCATCTGGATGGGTGTATGAAAAGCAAGGTCTTGGAGGGATATGGGTCAATGCTGGAAAATGGGACAGTCAGTTTGGGATGTCTGTTGGGCGCGGACGAGTTGGACCCAACAGTAGAACAGCATGGAAACAAACCCTGTGACTCACTTTGCTTTTGTTGTCAGACTCTGTGTTCAAATCATTACCATCCAATCTTTCTAAACTCCCTTCTGCCTTAACTGGCCTATGGGGTTGATGCCTTTTTGACTCATTTACTGTCTCTTCTAACTTGGCCATTTATCTTCACCTGCTTAACATTCTGGTTCCTACTCCCTTGCCAAGTTAGTTTAAATATTCTGAAATATAACCTGTAACTCTTTCAAATAACTATTGTTATGATATGACCAATATGGGTGCAGCTGCATTTAATATCGATCTCAGAAGAACCCAGCACCTTGTGACACCAGTCCTTCTAGGAATGAGGGCTCTGTGCTGAGAAGGCGCATCAGGTTTGAGGATACTCCCCCACTGCCAGTGAAAATATATATCCACGTCAGATGATGCATGACCTTGGATTGATAGTATTCCATTGGCATTGTTGTTCTAGTTCTTTAGGTCACAGAGATTGGTACGTGCATCCAGTCTATTAGGAATTCTTAATCACCTTATTTACAAGACTCTGCGTATGCTATGAAATTACAAAATACTTGTAATACAAGCATATTTTTGTTTTAAGGGGTTACACGTCTTAATGTTTATTTCACTTGTGAAACCTGCTGCTAATATGGTTCATCAGTTCTGTCAAGGTGTGGATTGATGTACGATAAAAGCACGTATATTAATGTTTACTGTTCAAAAACAGAAATTGCTGGTAAAACTCAACAGATCTGGCAGTATCGCTTAAGAGAAACAAATTATGTTGATTCTGTTTTTGATTTAGATATCCATCTGCAGTTTTTTTTTTAAAAAAAAAGTTTAATTTTCATCCTGGCTTAGTATGTTGGTTCCTTTGCCATTTGAAGAAATGCTGCTTTGCATAAGGAAGTTGCACTAAATGAGTCGACTGCTTTCAATGCATCTTACCCTTTTAGTTTTTACCCTCCTAAACAAATGTTGGAGTAACTCTTGTAGCATTGTCAAACTCTGCACAATCCAGCTATCAAACTGGCACACGCTTGTGTTAGTGTCACACTCACTTAATCTGTTTACCTGGTCTTTTGTCAGTCGGCGTCTGTATATTTACTATATGCCTTTAAGAACCCCATTCAGAAATGGTAAACCAATATAAGTCCATATATCAAATTGCACCAAATGACAAAATCAACAAGAACCACTTTCGTGATTTTATTTCAATATGAATCAAAATTAATACAAATGTGAATTAACGAGCAGGTGATACCTCAAATATAAATTTCATTTGAAATCGTCTGTACAACAAAGACATCTCTTATACAACCGCACTCTCTCCTACATCACTCCCCACATAAATATGGCACGATGTAGCTACACCGTTCCACAATATGCTGCTCTTTATTAACATAGTAGATCAGGAGTCCAGCTTGACATTTTTCACCTTTTGAAGTTCATAGGTATCATTGGCAAGGCATACATATACAAACCCTCTCTTGGGCCATGATAGCCCAGAGCATTCCATGGTTTCTTTTCAACTGATCTCCAAAACCTGCAACCTTTACCCCTGAAGAAAACAAATGGCAGAAGATGCAGGCTCCCCTTCAAACCAAACATCATCCTGACTTAGGAAATCTATTACAGTTCCTTTGTTAGGTAAGAATCCTGATAAGTCTCTTCCTCACAGTGCTATGGGTGTCCCTGCATCCTAAGGACTGCAGTGGTTCAAGAAAAGGCTCACCCCCAATAACACCAACATAATTAAGGATGAGCAATAAATGCTGGTCAAGTCAATTGATGGCCACATTGTGAACATTTTTTAAAAAATGGTTAAGGAGAGATGAATAAATCTGGCATCAGAGAAGACTGGCTTCTAGGAAAATGAATCAAACTAATTGAAAGATAACAAATGGATGCTTATTGGCTTCGTTGATATCCTGGGTTTTTTTTTGCTCAAAAGGATAAAAGAATCTGACCACTTCTGGAAGTTTAAAAATTAACAGGGCTCCTGTTGGTAAAGCCATGAAATTTGTGATCAAAGATTCCTAAACCGAGATTAAGAGTAAGGATTAGTAAGTATATTGTGATTTGGTGGGGAAGATGATGGGTAGATAAAGATTTGTGCCCGAGTGTTGAAACCAATTGGAGGTACTTTGCTGAGAGTAGGTTTGATTCAAAAAGTCAACTGAAGGAAATAAAACAAGTTAGATATAAAAACAAAGATACCCTGTAGCCAGGGTGAAAGAAAACCACGGTTGATTAGATCCTGAGATTGTTAGGTTGGATTTTTCATTTACAATGCCAACCTAGACATTATTTTTGATGCTGGAAGAGCACAGCAGTTCAGGCAGCATCCAAGGAACTTCAAAATCAACGTTTCGGGCAAAAGCCCTTCATCAGGAATAAAGGCAGGGAGCCTGGAGCATGGAGAGATGAGCTCGAGGAGGGTGTGGGTGGGGAGAAATAGCATAGAGTACAATAGGTGAGTGGGGGAGGGGATGAAGGTGATAGGTCAGGGAGGAGAGGGTGGAGTGGATAGGTGGAAAAGGAACTA
>NC_057710.1:70877957-70880560 GCF_004010195.1 Chiloscyllium plagiosum
GGTTGGAGGGGTTGAGTCTGAGGGCGGAATTGCGGGATGTGGATGAGATGCGTTGGGGGGCATCTTTAACCACGTGGGAAGGGAAATTGCGGTCTCTAGAGAAGGAGGCCATCTGGTGTGTTCTATGGTGGAACCGCTCCTCCTGGGAGTTGATACGGCGGAGGCGGAGGAATTGGAAATAGGGGATGGCATTTTTGCAAGAGGTAGGGTGGGAAGAGGTGTAATCCAGGTAGCTGTGGGAGTCGGTGGGTTTGTAAAAAATGTCAG
Organism: Chiloscyllium plagiosum; assembly: GCF_004010195.1. Taxonomy (NCBI): domain Eukaryota; kingdom Metazoa; phylum Chordata; class Chondrichthyes; order Orectolobiformes; family Hemiscylliidae; genus Chiloscyllium; species Chiloscyllium plagiosum. The sequence goes on from NC_057710.1 coordinate 70,878,225, forward strand.
TGTCAAGTCGGTCGTCATTAATGGAGATGGAGAGGTCCAGGAAGGGGAGGGAGGTGCACCCTTTGAAACCTTCTCATGTGAATCTGGTTGAGAACCCCTGCGATTTTAGAACTTAGACTGATGGCATAAACTGTAATGGAGCATTTTGGTGGTGATCTTTGAAGAAATATTTTACATGCAGGCTAAGGTCATTTGAACAAGAGCTAAAGGTAGAGGAAACTTATAGTTCCAGTGAAAACAGAGGCAGAGAAATGTTGGGTATAAGTTTACATGATGACCAGGCGAAAGACAAAGTGGAGAGGTAAAGTTAAGAGGAAAATAAGATTGACAAGAGGAGAATAGAATGGCAGTCAGCATAAAAGGAAACCCAGATATCCTCTACCAATATTAGAGTAACCAGGTGGGAAAAGACAGTGCGGTAAGTGTGATGTATGTTCAGAAGTGTTGGGCAAGGCTCAGATACTTAATAAGTGCTTCATATTGATATCAAGGAAAAAGAATCTCTCAAAAATTATTGGTAGAAGCAAGGGATTGGATAGAGTGAGAATTGATAGAAAGGAGATTTAAGTTCTAGCTATGCTTAAAGTTAATGTATTGCCAAGATGTGATGACTTGCATACCAGCTTGTTAAAGGATGTTAAAGATTATGAAAGGGCTTGCTATAATCTCTGAGATGTGGATAAGATGCCTGAGAACTGGAGAATGACAAATGTAACACTCATTCATGAAAAGGTACACAAATATTCCTAGAAATGATAGGTTGGTCAGATTTACATTAGTGCTGAGTAAGGTTTTTAAAACTAATTAAAGGGAAAAATATGCTTGAAGTTTTAATGAATTGGTAGAAAAGGTCAATACAACAACCTAAATGTCTCGTTAACAAGTCTCAATTTTGTTAAATAGTCGGGAGTTTCAATTTCGACAAAACATTGGTTAAAGAGTGAAAGCAGTAGATTTTCTGAAGGCAAAAGGTAGGCAGTTACTTTTCCTCAAGAAACAGTGCTAGGACCATCATCCCTTTGAAATATACCAATGATTTGGATATTGAAATACTGAATAACTTGCCAATGATACCAAATTTACAGGTGTGACAGGATGATACCAGTGGCCTGAAATAGGACGTAGGAAGTATAGCATAATAAATTTAATACAGCGAAGTGAGGTGATACTTTTTTTTGGCAGAGAGGATTGGGAAAATGAATATAGATTTAATGAAAGAGTTGTAGGGACAGTTGGACCTGGAGTTCTTTTTAAGGTGGTTGTACATACTGACAGAGTACTTAGCAAAGCGTATGGGCTCTTTAACTTAAATAGGGGTGTTGAGTATGAAAGTATGGATGTTATGATGAAATGTTATAAAATTCTGCTGTGGCTGCACCTCGAACATGCTATTGAATTCTGGTCAAGATACGTTGAGGATCCTTTTGAGAGGATTCACCAAAATGATTCCAGAGTTGAGGGATTTTGCTGACAAGGTTAGATTGTTAAAGCTGCTATTGTTCTCTTTTAAAGCAAGGGAAATTGACATTTGATTAAATGAACTTATGACTGGTTTAGATAGAGAAAAGCTGCTATTAGCTAATGGTATGATGACCTAGAGGCACAAATTTAAGTTCTGTGGTATCCGATGCAAAGCTGATGCGAGGAAATCTTGTCCTAGAATAGAATACCTAATGAGGGTAGTGAAAACATAATCTTTCCCAAGAAAGGTTGATATAAGGGAAATACATTTGCTTGATGCCAGAGGTACAGGAGGTGAATTTGACTGGTTTTGTCTATAAAGTGCTAGCGTGGACTTTGTGGATCAAATGGCACCCTTCTATATTGTCGTAATGACAGTGTGAACATGTTCAAACTGCCCTCAATCCAACATCCTCGGTGAATAACCACTAATAACCACTTTGATCTCGAAGATAAGGCTAGCAGATAAATGGGAACAAAACCATCTGTAAATTCACCTCCAAACTACCCTGCCTTCTGACTTGGAAAGATAGTACTTTTTTTTTCACAGGCACTGGATTAAAACCCTAGAATTCCCTCCCAAATGGAATTATGGATCTACCTAAAGTTAATGGACTGTAGTGTGACATTGTTCCTTCCCACTGAGTATAAGAATCCAGATGTACATATATTGCTGTTCCTTCACCGTTGCAGAATCGGAATTCCAGCAGTCCCTAGGTAACAACAATGACTGCAGATGCTAGAAACCAGATTCTGGATTAGTGGTGCTGGAAGAGCACAGCAGTTCAGGCAGCATCCGAAGAGCAGGAAAATCGATGTTTCGGGCAAAAGCCCTTCATCAGGAATAAAGGCAGAGAGTCTGAAGCATGGAGAGA
>NC_057710.1:70881411-70891554 GCF_004010195.1 Chiloscyllium plagiosum
AGCTACCTGGATTACACCTCTTCCCACCCTACCTCTTGCAAAAATGCCATCCCGTATACCCAATTCCTCCGCCTCCGCCGTATTTGCTCCCAGGAGGACCAGTTCCACCACAGAACACACCACATGGTCTCCTTTCGAGACTGCAATTTCCCTTCCCATGTGGTTAAAGATGCCCTCCAATGCATCTCGTCCACATCCCGCACCTCCGCCCTCAGACCCCACCCCTCCAACCGTAACAAGGACAGAATGCCCCTGGTGCTCACCTTCCACCCTACCAACCTTCGCATAAACTAAATAATTCGCCAATTCCACCAGCTCCAAAAAGACCCCACCACCAGGGATATATTTCCCTCCCCACCCCTTTCCGCCTTCCGCAAAGACCATTTCCTCCGTGACTACCTGGTCAGGTCCACGCCCCCCCTACAACCCACTCTCCCGTCCTGGCACCTTCCCCCGCCGCTGCAGGAATTGTAAATCCTGCACCCACACCACCTCCCTCACCAAGGCTCTAAAGGAGTCTTCCACATCCATCAAAGTTTTACCTGCACATAAACCAATATCATTTATTGTATCCGTTGCTCCCGATGCGGTCTCCCAATGTGGACCTCAACAGTTTCCTTATTTCCCCTTCCCCTACCTCACCCTAGTTCTAAACTTCCAGCTCAGCACTGTCCCTGGGCCTTGTCCTACCTCCCTATCTTCTTTTCCACCTATCCACTCCACCCTCCCCTGACCTCTCACCTTCATCCTCTCCCCCACTCACTTATTTATTCTATGCTACTTTCTCTAGCTTATCTCTCCACGCCTTAGACTCTGCTTTTATTCCTGCTGAAGGGATTTTTCCCGAAACGTCGATTTTATTGCTCCTCGGCTACTGACTGAACTGCTGAGCTCTTCCAGCAGTTCCTACCTAACAACTTTCTGGGTCAAGTGCAGCGTGTGGACTGCTGCGGTTTAAGTAGACGGCTCACCACCACCACCATCACCTCAAGGGCAACTCGCGCCTAGCAATAAATACCTAGCCCAGCCGACAATGCTCACGTCCTATGAAAGAATAAAAGGAAAACTTAAATAAAGATATTGTACAACCAGGTTGTTGTATGTTCGATGTAGTAAAATGTTCCAAGGTGCATCATAGAAGCAATGTCAAAATTTTAAACCAAAGTAAACAATGAAATATTAGAGTTAATTATAACTATTGTTCAATGATGAGCATCTTAAAGCAGGAAAGCAAAGACATTTAATGAGGGAGATCAAAAGCTTGGGGCCCAACTGAAGCACAGAATTTGTGGGGTGCAGATTGTCCTCTTGTTATGCTGGAGATTATTCTGTGCAAAGATAAGAAAAGAAATAGGGGAGCGCAGGTAGACCATACTCAAGAGGTGGAAATAGGCAGTATGGGTGCTGAAGACACACCTCAGAGAAGCCAACCTTGTTAAATTTTACACCAAAACACTGCCATAAATACATTTAATATATGTGTTAAAACATGTATTTAAAAAAATCAGAAAGCGATTTGAAGGTTAAGGGGGAGTGCCGCCTTTCGCCATCAAGCGGAATTACAAGTTTTCACACATAATTTCGTAAAAGGTAGGTCACACAGAATTTGTAGGAACGCAGGGATTGCGAGACTAAAAACAAAATCTTCTTCTTCAGCCTTGCTTCATGATGTGGGAATGGTGCAGGTACGTTTGGGCACACTGCCTGTCCTGACAGTTTATACCAAGGAGCTGTAGTGGCAGCTGCAGCTCCGCCTTCTATGATGACAGTAAGCGGTGAGCAGCGAGCGCTGCACGTCGCTGGCAAACTGCCCAGGACAGGGCCAACACTGACTGCACGGAATGGAAGACCACATCTCAGGAGCAGCAATACTCTGCACCGAGTGCCACACAACATGAGCCTGTGCTTCTTGCTCCTGCTCTCCTTAGTATCTATCGCACACGATGAAGGTAAGAGTAAAGCAAATATCTTCCAGTATCCAATCCACCACGGTATTCATTTCTGTTTCCCCTGAGCACAAAGGCGAAGTTTCCATCGAGCGTCAAGTGATTGATGTTTTCAGTGTCTAATTAAATTACTGACTACAATACTATTCCTGACACTGGACGAATGAGGGTCGAATAGGCGGGTCTTCCTGTAATTAGCAACATCGCTCAACGATTGATAGAAAGTACCTACTCTTACAGTTTCAAGTGACAGATTTTAAATCCCGGTTGTGAACGCAGACGCTTCTTTGCTGAATAAACAGAAAATTACAATTAATTTCGTTCCAAAACTGGAAGGGAAGCTAATGACCTCTGTTCATTAGCTGGTACAATACCCAAAGCTCAGTTAGAGCAGTGATTTACATTCACTTCAAATCCACCTCTTTTTTTTTGTGCCCTGTTTAAAAACAAATGCAATTCTTGAGAGTAATACCGCATAGAACTGGCTAGAGCCTCCCGAACAGTTGTACTACGATTAATATTTATAAACAAAGCTCAATTTTAAACTCTAATCACTTCCAGTTCTATGTCTGACCTACATTGGCTCCAGGTCAATCAATGGCTCAATTTTTAACTCCTGGTTCCCTGTCAAAACTGTTGGATGAAGATGCTTCTAACACTTTACTGCTTATTGGGAGGAGACTGGTAATTGGGTTGAGTTTGTTCTGGTGGGTAAGACATATTGTAAATGTTTTCCCAGGCTGGGACAACTTGGCCAGAGGGGCAACTAGTTTGAAAGTACTGTTGTTACCCATAACTCCCTAATTTTTACTATGTCAATTCACTCAGCCATTTCCTCACATCAAGTGGACAGAATCAAACTGATTGGAGACTGGCATCGATGATGGTGGGATCCCTGGAGGGCATAGAGAAGGAGCATCTGCTCTGGTCTGATTAAAGATGGATGCAAATTCATATAATCCTATGTCATAGGTTCACTAGGTTGGTCAGTCATTTCCAAGTAGGCCGAGAGCTGCTGGAAGCAAATTGTCCTTATTAAATCAGGGTTGGATATGCTCAGGAGGTCAAAGTTGAAAGAATGTAGAAGTCTCAGAGGTCTTGCAAATGGAGGAAGTTACAGAAATAGTGAGGGGTGAACCATGGATAGATTTAAACACAGAGGATGAGAATCTTAAAGTCTATGTGGTACTGAGTGGCAGCAAATACATCTTACAATGTGGAGGAAATTATAATCCTCGAGATGTACAGCACGGAAACAGACCCTTCAGTCCAACTTGTCCATGCCGACCAGATATCCCAACCTAATCTAGTCCCATTTGCCAGCACTTAGCCAATATCCCTCCATCCCCTTCTTATTCATATATCCATCCAGATTCCTTTTAAATGGTGCAATTGTACCAGCCTCCTCCGCTTCCTCTGGCAACTCATTCCATACATGCACCACCCTCTGTGTGAAAAGAATTGCCCCTTAGGTCCCTTTTATATCTTCCCCCTCCCATCCTAAACCTATACCCTCTAGTTCTGAACTCCCCCACCGCCATTTTTCCTAAATCCCTTCCCTGGCCTATCTTCTAACCTACAGAGCAAGCATCCTCAGCACTGCATACTGTGATCTCTTCACTGAAGGTAAACCTGATTAAAGTTCCAACAACAGTCACTTGAAAAAATGTTATATTTCTTACTGAAAGTTTGACTGCTGTCACACTCATCTCTACTGGCAGCACTCCTCTGCTCTCTTTTGCCTGCCTTCCACTCCGGTAGTCATGTGGCAATTTCCCAAGACTGTCAGGAAGCCTTTCCTGCCTCCTTCGTTCCTCATCTCTCCTCATGCCCACTCTTCTTCTGAGCACTTTCTGTCCTCCCCTCTCCATCATTCTTTCCTCCCTTATCCTACTCTTCTCACATTAGTGCACCACATGCTGTGCAAGTCATTGACTTTGATTGAATACCTGTCTACGCAATGCACTTGCTAATATTATTTTTAAGATGCCATTGATTTCTTATAAATATGTGAAATTAAAGAAAGTTACTTATGTGCATTTGTGTAGCTTAGAGGGAATGTTTAACACATGCCTGCCTGATACTCAGCTACATTGATTTCAATATGATTTAGTATCAAACAAAGCATATAACAGGCAATACGGTTCATTTAATGTAGTATTTCTACCTGGCCTTATAATCATATAACTTGGGAAATTTCATTCACCTTTCTTTAATCTTTATTCTAAAGTGAGTAATCTGTTCATGCTGTTGTAATGCAAATTTGAGTGGCATAATGTCTGGAGCAATCTTGCTTCCAGATATCTGCACAATTCCATCAATGTCAGTGCTATTCCTAGCTTCTCCAAAACTGCTAGAAACATTTTTGTTTATGAAAAACATTCCATTAATAGCTGTAAACAGGATTTGAAAGCAAGAGGGTACTTGGCGAAGTTACAATCACCAGCGAAGTGGAACTGAGCAAACTGATGGAGCTGTAGGCTGACAGGTCCCAAACTCCTGATTGGCTTCATTCTAGAGTATTGAAAGAAGTGAGGAAATATATTCCCACACTGGTACTGAAAATGTGTGCTCCAGAATCAGCTATGGCCCTAGCCAATCTCTTTCACTACAGCTGCAACACTGGCACTTACTCTCCTCAGCATAGTGACCGAAGGGGCCATTGTCAGAGCTGTCAAGTAGCACCTGCAAAGAGAGAACCTGCTCACTGATGCACAGTTTGGGTTTTGACAGAACTATTCAAATTCAGTTTAACCTTAGGCTATTGCACAAAATACAGAGGCATGGGATTGAGGGTGATTTAGCGGTTTGGGTAAGAAATTGGCTAGCTGGAAGAAGATGGAGGGTAGTGGTTGATGGGAAATTTTCATCCTAGAGTTCAGTTACTAGTGGTGTACTGCAGGGATCTGTTCTGGGGCCATTGCTGTTGTCATTTTTATAAATAACCTGGATGAGGGTGTAGAAGGATAGGTTAGTAAATTTACAAATGACACTAATGTCGGTAGAGTTGTGGATAGTGCCGAAGGATGTTTTAGGTTCCAGAGAGACATAGATAAATGCAGAGCTGGGCTGAGAGGTGGCAAATGGAGTTTAATGCAGAAAAGTGTGAGATGGTTCACTTTGGAAGGAGTAACAGGAATGCAGAGTACTGGGCTAATGATAAGATTCTTGGTAGTGTGGATGAACAGAGAGATCTCTGTGTCCAAGTACATAGATCCCTGAAAGTTGCCACCCAGGTTGATAGGGTTGTTCAGAAGGCATACGGTGTGTTAGCTTTTATTAGTAGAGGGCTTCAGTTTCAGAGCCATGAGGTCATGCTGCAGCTGGACAAAACTCTGGTGTGCCCGCACCTGGGATATTGCGTACAGTTCTGGAGTTAAAAATCACACAACACCAGGTTATAGTCCAACAGGTTTAATTGGAAGCACTAGCTTTCGCAGCGCCGCTCCTTCATCAGGTGGTTGTGGAGGACACAATTGTAAGGCACAGAATTTATAGCAAAACTTTACAGTGTGATGTAACTGAAATTATACATTGAAAACTACCTTGATTGTTTGTTGAGTCTTTCATCTGTTAGAATACCATGATAGTTTCATTTCTTTCATATGTAAATCACAAAACTTTTTTAAAAGTGACATTCTCAGGTTAACTGTAACAATTGGTGTCAGCCAGATAATATGTTGAAGGTGTTAGCCCCCTGTGTTCCCTGTCTGTGCCATAATGTTTAGACTGATTCTAATCTAAAAAGTGAGTTAACGGAGTCTTACATGGAATCATGCAGTTTTTGAGCAAAGTACAATGTAACTCTGCAAGTACAAATTCACCCCACAAACGTATATGTGCATGTGGGTTTTTGTGTGTGCGTGTGTGTGTCTATCTGGGGTGGGGGGTTGTGAGTGTGTGAGAGAGTGTATGTGAGTGTAAAGTGTCTAAGTCTGTGGGAGGGTGCATGTGTGAGTGTGGGAGTGTGTGTGTCTGTAGGAGTGTGTGTGTCTGTATGCATGTCTATGTATATGTGTGTGTATGTATAGTGCAATGGTGGTCACCTGTAATGTGACATGAACCCAAGATCCCAGTTGAGGCCCTCCCTATGGGTACGGAACTTAGCTATCAGGCTCTGCTCGGCCACTTTTCGCTGCTGCCTGTCCCAAAGTCTGCCTTGGAGGATGGTCACCCGAAGGTCTGAGGTCAAATGTCCTGTACCGCTGAAGTGTTTCCCAACTGGGAGGGAACATTCCTGTCTGTTGATTGTTGTGCGGTGCCCATTCATCCATTGCATAGCCTTTGCTCAGTTTCCCCATTGTACCATGCCTCACGGCATCTTTGCCTGCAATGTACAAGATAGACAACGTTGGCTGAATCACATGAGTACCTGCCACGTACAGGGAACACAAGGGGCTAACACCTTCAACATATTATCTGGCTGACACCAATTGTTACAGTTAACCTGAGAATGTAACTTTTTAAAAAAGTTTTGTGATTTACATATGAAAGAAGTGAAACTAATGTGGTCATTCTAACAGATGAAAGACTCAACAAACAATCAAGGTAGTTTTCAATGTATAATTTCAGTTACATCGCACTGTAAACTTTTGCTATAAATTCTGTGCCTTACAATTGTGTCCTCCACAACCACCTGATGAAGGAGCGGTGCTCCAAAAGCTAGTGCTTCCAATTAAACCTGTTGGACTATAGCTGGTGTTGTGTGATTTTGAACTTTGTACACCCAGTCCGACATCGGCATCTCCAAACCATGACTACAGTTATGGACACTGCATTATAGGAAGGATGTGGAAGCTTTGGAAAGGGTTCAGAGGAGATCTACTAGGATGTTGCCTGGTGTGGAGTGAAGGCCTTACAAGGAAAGGCTGAGGGACCTGAGGTTATTTTCGGTAGAGAGAAGAATTGAGACATATAAGATAATCAGAGGGTTAGATAGGGTGGACAGTGAGAGCCTTTTTCTTCGGCTAGTGATGGCTAGAATGAGGGGGCATAGATTTAAATTGAGAGGTGATAGATATAGGACAGATATCAGATGTTGTTTCTTTACTCAGAGTAGTAGGGACATGGTATGGCCTGCCTGCAACAGTAGTAGACTGGGCCTGTACTGCACTGTAACGTTCTATGTTCTCTGTTCAAACTCGGGCAAAAGTGCTAATCTCCAGAGGTGGGATGTAGGGGTGACTGGCTTGCAATATTTAATACTGCCTTTGATGCCAAGATAGTATTTGACTGAGTAAAGAATCAGGAGACTTGACTGAAACTGGAGTCAGTGGGAATTAGAGGAAGCAATCTCCACTGGTTGGAGTCATACCTGGCACCTAGGAAAGTGGTAGTGGTTGTTGGAGTTCAGTCATCTCAGCTCCAGGACATCTCTGCAAGAGTTCCTCGGGGAGTGTCCTAGGCCCAACCATCTTCAGCTGTTTCACAAAGGAAACCCTCAGAAATATGGATTTTCACTGAATATTGCGCAATGCTCAACAACATTCATTACTCCTCAAATACTGAGGCAATCCGAATCCATTTGCAGTCACATCCAGTCTAGGGCTGAGAAGTGGCAAGTAACATGAATGTCAGGTTGTGGCCATCTCCAAATTGAGAGAATCTAGCCATTATTCCATGACTTTTAATGGCATTATCATTGCTGAATCTCATGCTATCAACATCGTCAGGGTTATCATTGACTAGAAACTGAACCAGATGAGTCATGTAACTTCTGTGGCTACAAGACCAGGTCAGAGGTGAGGAGTTTTGAAGTGAATAACTCACCGCTAGTCTTCTTAATGGTGAAAGTGAGGAGTGAAGATGCTGGAGATCAGAGTCTAGATTAGAGTGGTGCTGAAAAGCACAGCATGTCCGGCAGCATCCAAGGAGCAGGAAAATCGACGTTTTGGGCAAAAGTCCTTCACCAGGAATGAGAAATGGAGTACTTTTGTCTAAAATGTTGATTTTCCTGCTCCTTGGATGCTGTCTGACCTGCTGTGCTTTTCCAACACCACCCTAATATAATCTCCTTTAATGTCTGCCCACCATCTACAAGGTACAAGTCAGGAGTGTGGTGGAATACTCCTCATTTGCTTGGATGGATGCAGTTCCTACAACACCATGAAGGGCAAAGCAGTCCGCTTGACTGGTAAGGCATCTACCACCTTCAGTATTACCTCCCTCCAAGACCCTTGCACAATGACACTGTTGTGTACCATTGACAAGATGCATTACAGTGAGTCACTCAGGTTTCTTTGATAGCACCTTCTAAACCTGCCACCTTATCAATTAGAAGGACTGGGGCAATAGGTGCATGGGAACGCCACAATCTTGATTTTGAAATATATTGCCATATCAGAGTGACTCAATCAAAATATAGTGAGGGTGTCCCTATACCCAAGGAGTGCAGCAGTTCAAAAAAAGCAGCTCACTATTGCCCTCTCCAGGACAGTTAGGTATGGGCAATAAATGCCTAGCTAGTGATGCCCACATCCCAAGTATAAAATAAAAATTAGGTCGGATAAATTTTCCAAAATTCTCTAGATTACGGAATGGTTCCATGAGACTGGAAAATAGCAAGTATTCAAAAAGGGAGGGAAGCAGAAAACTTAAAAGTGTAGGTCATCACTTGAATTCTGTCATGGAGCGTTATTAGAAACAATCATGAAGATGACCAAAGCAGGAAAACTCAAGCAAGTCAGAAAGAGTCATCATGATTTTGTAAGGAAAATCATGTTTAATCAATTTATTGAACTTCTTTGAAGGAGTAACTTGTACTGTTGGTAAGGGAACGCTTGTAGACATACTGTACTTAGCTTTCCAGAAGGTATTTAGCAAGGTGTCACATCAAAGGTTATTGTTCAAAGTAGTGCTCATGGTCTAAAAGGCAGCATACTAGCATTGATAGAAGATGGGCTGGCTGACAGAAAACAGACAACATACTTAAATGGCTCTTTGATTGGCAGGATGTGATGAGTGGAGTCATGCAGGGACCTGTGCTGGAGCTTAGCCTTTTTACAATTTATATCAATGGCATAGATAACAGGAGCCAAGGCATGATAGCTACATTTATAAATAACACACAGGTACATGAGAAAGAATGTTTGAAGAAGACATAGAGGATGTGGATGGACAGATATAGATAGCTTCACTGAGTGTGCAAAAACTCTCACAGTTGGAGTATCATGTGGAAAATGTAAACTTGTTTACTTTGACAAGAAGATGAAAGAAAGAGTGTTATTTAAATGGAGAACAACTGCAGTATTCCAATGCGGAGAGGGATCTAGTTATTCTAGTTTTTAAAATTATTCACTCCTGGGATGTGGATGTTGGTGACTGGCCAGGGTTTATTGCCTGCCCCTAATTGTCCTTGTGAAAGTGGCGGTGAGCTGCCTTCTTGAACTGCTGCAGTCCATGTGCTGTAGATAGACTATTGAGGCTGTTGTGGAGGGAATTTCAGGATTTTGATCTAATGACACTGAAGGTATGCTGATATATTTCCATGTCAGGATGGTGAGTGGCTTGGAGGGGAACTGGCAGGTAGTGGTGTTCCTATGTATCTTCTGTCCTTGTCCTTCCAGATGGTAGTGGTTGTGAGTTTGGAAGGTGCTACCTAAGGATCTTTGGTGAATTTCTGCGGTGCATTCAATAGATAGTACACATTGCTGCTACTAAGTCACTGGTAAAGGAAGCATATTTTTGAGGATGTGGTGCCTATCAAGCGGGCATCTTTGTCCTGGAAGGTTTCAAACTTCTTGAGTGTAATTGGAGGTATACCCATCCAGGCAAGTGGGGAGTATTACATCCTGACTTGTGCCTTGTTTTTTTTTATATAGATATTTTTATTAGAAATTTAACATTTTTACAAGTTTACAAAAATAAACAAAACTCTCAGATATAAACATTGATATACAATTAGCTCAAATATACAATAGCCAAAATTTAACAATAAAAAAAACAAAAAAAAACCGAAAAAAAAGAAAAATAAACAAACAAAACTCAACTATCTACTAATCTAACCTACAACAAACCAGAGTGTATATTTAAGTCTCTTACATGCTCGGAATGTGTTAGCATCAGATATAATAAAACCCGTATTCGTGCGGGATCCTCCCCCGGAGGGGCCCCGGACCAGCCAGGTTTGTAATCTCAATTAAATAAAAGCCCTTGTTAGGATAGCCGAAATATCTGTATTTATGTAATACAAGAAGGG
>NC_057710.1:70895874-70907833 GCF_004010195.1 Chiloscyllium plagiosum
AATCTCTCGGTCGTGCTTCTGCAGCGCGGCCGAGAGCGAGTCCCAACGATTTCTGGATTCTGCAATAAAGGCATCGATCTTCGAATCCAGCTTGGACATCATTTCTGCAAGGCTTGTCACTGTAGGTAAGTCCCCCGGGGCGCCTGTGGAATCCTCTGCTGCAGCTGGAGAGGGTGGGGCAGGGGTTCCTGCTTGCTGAGAGCTGCGGGTTCCCTTCCCTTTAGTCATTTTTACTTAGGATTAAATTGTTTAAATGTAATATTACACAACTAATTAAATTACACAACTATTATAAATGATTTGGTGAGCGTGGTAGGGGGTGGGTGACCCACTGTACCCAAGTCTTGGGAGGAGCACTATAGACTCAGTCTTGCTGGGTCGCCGCCATCTTGGATCCCCCCGACTTGTGCCTTGTAAATGGTGGACAGACCTTGGGGAGTGAGTTACTCACCGCAGTATTCCTAGCCTGTGACCTGTTCTTATTGCCACTGTATTTATATGGCAATTCCAATTCAGTTTCTGCTCCAGGGTGTTGGTAGTGGGAGAGACAACTACAGTAACAACATTGAATGGTAAGGGTTGGTAGTTAGATTGTCTTTCATTGGATCTTATTGCTTGGCATTCATGTGGCACGAATATTACCCGCCACTTTTCAGCCCAAGCCAGGATATTGTCCAGGTCTTCAGTATTTGGACATAGACTGCTTCAGTACCTGAGGAGGTGCTGGACATTGCACAATCATTGGCAAGCGTCCGACTTCTGACCTTAGGTTTTAGGGAAGGTCATTGATGAAGCAGCTGAAGATGGTTGGACCTAGGACACAGCCCTGAGGAACTCTTACAGAACTGTCTTGGAGCTGAGATAACTGATCTCCAACAACCATAACCATCTTCCTTTGTGCTAGAATGACTCCAACCAGTGGTTTCTTTCTCTCCAGTTGAAAATGTGTTGCTGGAAAAGTGCAGCAGGTCAGGCAGCATCCAAGGAGTGGGAGAATCGATGTTTCGGGCATGACCCCTTCTTCAGGCTCATGCCTGAAACGTCAACCAGTGGTTTCTTTCTCTCCAGTTGAAAATGTGTTGCTGGAAAAGCGCAGCAGGTCAGGCAGCATCCAAGGAGCGGGAGAATCGATGTTTGGGCATGACCCCTTCTTCAGGCTCATGCCTGAAACGTCGATTCTCCTCCTTGGATGCTGCCTGACCTGCTGCGCTTTTCCAGCAGCACATTTTCAGCTCTGATCTCCAGCATCTGCAGTCCTCACTTTCTCTCCAGTTGACTCTGGTTTGGTGTGTGAATCGCAAAAGGTGAGTATGCAGGTACAGCAAGTAACGCAGAAGGTTACTGGAATGCTGTGTTTTATTGTGAGAGAACATGACCCTAAAAATAAGTATATTATGCTTCAATTATGCTGGGCATTGGTGAGACCACATCTCAAATACATTTTGCAGTTTTGGTCTCCTAGTTTAAGGAAGGATGTATATCAGTTGGAGTTGGTTCAGGGAGGTCTATTAGATTGGATCATTTGTGTTCTCATATGCTCAAATATTTTAGACATATCGGTTTGTTTCCAGTGGAGTTTTTAAGGGCGAGGAGTGACTTGATTGACATGTGTATGAACCCCCTTGATGGTCTTGATGTGGGGGGTTGAATACATAATCATAAAGTGATTTGAAAACAGTGATCATAACTCCTTAAAGTTAGGATAGCTATGAATAAGGACAATTCAGGACCTTGCGGGAAGGTACTAAATTGGGTGAGAGCAAAATACAGCAGTATTTGGCAGCAGCTAGAGACTGTTAATTGGGAGAAGCTGTTATCAGTTAAGTACACATTTGACTTGGAGTCATAGAGATGTACAGCATGGAAACAAACCCTTCAGTCCAACTTCTCTATGCTGACCAGGTATCATAAATTAATCTAGTCCCATTTGCCAGCACTTAGCCCCTATCCCTCTAAATCCTTCCTATTCATATTCCTGTCCAACTGCCTTTTAAATGCTGTAATTGTACCAGCCTGCCACTTCCTCTGCCAGCTCATTCCATGCCTGCACTACCCTCTGTGTGAAAAAGCTGCCTCTTAGGTCTCTTTTATATCTGTTCCACTCTCACCTAATCCCGTGGGAATTGTTTAAAGGCCCACTAGTAAGAGTTCAGGACTGGCAAGTTCCAGTATGGAGGAAGGACAAGGATGGCAAGGAAAGTAACCTTTGGATAACAAGGGAGATTGGGAATTTAGTCAAAAGGTAAAAGAAGCATATGTAAGTTTTAGGAAACTAAAATCGGACAGGACCCATGAAGAATATAAAGAAAGCAGGAAAGAACTCAAGCAGGGAATTAGGAGAGCAAGAAGGGGCCATGAAATGACCTTGGCAAGTAGGGTTAAAGAGAATCCCAAGGCAATCAATGCATACATTAAATACAAGTAGATAACTAGGGAGAAGGGAGGACCATTCAAGGATAAAGGAGGGGGATCTTGTGCTTGGAGGAAGAGGATGTGGGTGAGATCCTAAGTGAGTAATTTGTCTTTGTGTTTACCCAGGAGAAGGATACAGAGGATTGTGAGATGAGTGTGGAACATGCTGATATGCTATAGCATTTAGCAATCAAGAAAGAAGTGGTTTTGGTTCTCTTGAAAAGCACTATGGTAGATGCATCCCCAGGGCCCAATGGTATCTACCCCAGGTTATTGAGAGAGGCAAGAGAGGAGATTGCAGGGGCCTTGAGAAGATCTTTGTATCATTGCCACCCACTGGAGAGATCCCGGGGGACTGGCGAGTAGCTAATGTTGTTCCTGTGTTCAAGAAGGGAAATAGGGATAATCCAGGAAACTATAGACAGGTGAGTCTCACGTTGGTGGTTGGGAAGCCATTGGAGAGAAATCTTAGGGATGGGATTTACATACATTTGGAAATACATAGCCTAATTAGGACAGTCAGCATGGCTTTCTGCAGGTCGGGTCATGTCTTAATAACTTGATTGAATTTTTCGAGGAGGTGACAAAGATGATCAATGAGGATAGAGCAGCAGATGTTGACTACATGGAATTTAGTAAGGCTTTTGGCAAGCTCCCTCATGGTAGGCTCATCCAGAAGGTTAAGGTGAATGGGATCCATAGTGACCTGGCTGCTACGGTTCAGAATTGGCGAGCCCATAAAAGGATAAGTGGTAGAAGGGTGTTTTTCTGACTGTGGGTTCGTGACCAGTGATGTTCCCCAGGGATCTGTACTGGAAACCACGGTCATTCCTGAAGAAGGGCTTATGCCCGAAACGTCAATTCTCCTGCTCCTCGGATGCTGCCTGACCTGCTGTGTTTTTCCAGCACCATACTTTTCAACTCTGGAAACCACTGTTGTTTTTGATGTACATAAATGACTTGGATGAAAATGTAGATGGGTGGGTTGGTAAGTTTGTAGATGATAGTTAAAGGATACAGCAGGATATAGATCAGTTGCAGATATGAGTAGAGAAATGGCAGATGGTTAATTGGATAAGTGTGAGGTGTTGCAACTTAGGAAATCAAATGTTAAGGAAAAGTTTACAGTTAATGGCATTGATGTACAGAGGGTTCTTGGGGTTCAAGTCCATATCTCCCTGAAAGTGGTCGCAAAAATAGGGTGGTAAAGAAGGTGTATTGCATGCTTGCCTTTATTGATTGTGTCAAGATGTCATGTTGCAGCTTTATAAGACTTTGGTTAGGCCACGCTTAGAGTATTGTGTTCAATTCTGGTCGCCACATTACAGGAAGGATATAGAGGCTTTGGAGAGGGTGCAGAAGAGGTTTACCAGGGTGCTGCCTGGATTAGAGGGTATGAGCTATAAAGAGAAGCTAGAAAAACTCGGGTTGTTTTCTCTGGAGCGGCAGAGGCTGAGAGGAGACTCTGATCGAAGTCTGTAAAGTTATGAGCTGCATAGATGGAGTTGACGGTCAGAATCCTTTTCCCAGAGTTGAAATATTTAATACTAGGGGACTTGCATTTAAGGTGGGAGGGAGAAGATTCAAAGGAGATGTGAGTGGTGAGTTTTTTACACAGAGAATGGTTGAAGTCTGGAACATGCTGCTAGGGGTGGTGGTGGAGACAGATAAGTCAGAGGCATTTTAAGGGACTTTTCATAGCACATGAATATGCAAGGAATGGAGGGATATGGGCCAAGGTCAGGCAGAAGGGATTGGTTTAATTTGGCGTCACGTTTGGCACAGCATCATTGGCTAAAGGGCCAGTTCCTGTGCTGTACAGTTCTATGTTCTACCTTCTAAGGAATCAGTGGTAATGGAGATAAAGCTTGAAAGTGGAGTTGTGGATTATCAGACCAATCACAACGTCATTGAATGGTGGAGTGGACTTGGTGGACCGACTTCTGTTTC
Organism: Chiloscyllium plagiosum; assembly: GCF_004010195.1. NCBI lineage: Eukaryota > Metazoa > Chordata > Chondrichthyes > Orectolobiformes > Hemiscylliidae > Chiloscyllium > Chiloscyllium plagiosum. The sequence goes on from NC_057710.1 coordinate 70,900,237, forward strand.
TGAGTGTATTGGTCTAATGATCTTGTGAAATCTCCTCTTGTGGTTCAGTCCAGAATATGGGCGCGCTGTTTTTAAATGAGGCATCATTCATTCACAACAGAGACAAAGGGAAATGTTTTCTCTCAGGATTTTGGCACTAGCATGAGAAGGTGGTGGAGATAAGGTCATTGAATACTTTTTAAACTGGAGGCAGATGGAGGTTTATAAGGTGAGGGAATGAGACGTTATTAGGGCTAGATGGGAATGTGGCGTTCAAAATAAACATATCAGTGGAGCAGACTTATGAGGTGGAATGATCCATTCCCCTCATATTTCGTATGTTCATATGGTAGTTTGAGTTTTACCACTGCAATTATAATAGGTTTGAGAGTCTGCAGTAACTATATCTTTTGAGGATAATGCTCAGATATGAAATATGATACCACAGTCATGTTAAAAGTAGTTTCATCATTGTGTGATTGTTCATTGTATTTTGTATAAATACAGCTCACAGGAAAACTTCACTTGACAGCCCCACCCAACCAAAACATGTACTGATCCAACATTCAAGTTGAACAAATTGTCCCTTTGGATGTTTTTACTATTAGTGTTGGCTTTTAACTTGCTTTTCTGTGACTTTTTCTCAAGATGGTGAGTGATGATTGCAGGGTGGATCATGTGACAGTTTCTTTTCTTCCATCTCCTAAAATTATAGATTGTTTACAAAGAAATAATGTGCAGAAATGTTCTCGCAAAACACTGTGGCTGATGAGATGTTCTTTGAAGAAAAGGAAATAAATAAGCAAACAGGCACAAATTTGTCAAAAGGTTAAAACATTAATATTTTGTTCGCCAGAATTTTGTGAGGTTGTCCTGAACTCTTACAATTTAATTTGTATTTAATTGAAGTTTCTGTTGACGTACTACTCGAGTAATTGGGGATTTTATCCAGTCAGTAACATTGTGGTTTATGTTGTTATTTCCATTTTTCTTGATCAGATGGACATTCACAGGGATAACAACGAAATATTCCGTGCAGAGATTCTGACTTATTGAGTTAATCTGCTCAGTGAAATTCTACAAGTGACTTTCAGTGTACACCCTGTAAAACAATACAGATGGTAAGAGTTTGAGAAAACTCCTTGGAAACTTTAATTCCAGGGGTTTTATCTTCTTTTAGATTTCTTAGAGTTCTCACTGGGTGAGAACAACCTACATGGAATTTCACAATCATCCAGTTTCCCTGTCAGCTCAGAATATGATGTGAGGTTTCAGAAAGAACTCACTCCCATGGAAACTTACTGGAGCTTGAGTAACATGGGTTGTGCAGGAATTGTGACAATGGAGTCCAACTTGACATCAGGAGCAACTTGCTGCATCTTTTATGCATTTGCCAAGCAGTGAGGCAAGTTTCTCACTAGGCTGTAATGAGTTGCCAATGAAGAGGGTTGCAGCTTGTTCAGTGTCAGCATCCACCTTACCAATTATGCTGATCAAGTTAGATGTTGAGAATTCTCCACGAGACTGTAGGACATGGGAACAGAATTAGGCCATTGGCCCATCTGCCATTCGATCATGGCTGAAATGTTTCTCTACCCCATTCTCCCGCCTTCTCTCCATAACCCTTGATCCCCTTACTGATAATGAACCTATCTATCTTTGTCTTAGGTACACCCAATGACTTGGCCACCACAGCCTTCTGTGGCAATGAGTTCCATGAAGTCACTGTGCTCTGGTTAAAGTTATTCCTCCTCATCTCAGTTCTAAAGAGTTTTGTGTTTTCACTCTGAGGCTGTGCCCTCATGTCCTCATCTCTCCTACTAGTAGAAACATTTTCTCCACATCCGCTCTCTCCAGGCGTCTCATTATTCTGTACGTTTCAATGAGATCCTTCCTCATTCTGCTAAATTCCATTGAATTCCAGAGTTCTCAACTGCTCCTTCATCCTGGGGATCATTCTTGTAAACCTTCTGTGGGCCCCCCTCCAACACCAATACATCTTTCCTTAGATACAGAGCCCAAAACTGCTCAAAACATTACAAATGTAGTCTTATATAGTTTATCGACAGTGACCACCATTATGGTCTCCACAGAAAACATAAAGAACCAGAGGGGGCTTTATTAAGGTGTAATATTTGGGCTTAGGGGCAGGGAGGATAGTTGAAGAGGAAGTTCATTTGTGGGAATAAGATGTTGAGATAGAGCGAGATAAAAAGGTTCATCAAGGCTCCGGGGATACCTGAATGATCAGGTGGAGCCAGGTGTCGATAGTATCCACTGTGAGCTGTGTTCCCTGCTATCACTTGCTGTTAACTAGATGTAAAATACAACTGGAAAATGGCCAGGGTGGGCAGAGTCAGTGTCAGGGACCCAGGTTTGATTCCAACCTCGGTTGACTGTGTGGATATTCTCGCTACTTCTGCGTGGGTTTCCTCCAGGTACTCTGGATTTCCCACGCAGTCCAATGATGTGCAGCTTAGGTGGACTGGCCATGCCAATAGAGTCCAGGGATGTAAGGCGAGGTGGATTAGCCATGGGAAATGCAGGGTTGCAGGGAAAGGATAGGGGCCGGATCTTTAGAGGATCAGTGCAGACCTGATGGGCTGATTGGCGTCTTTCCATACTGTAGAGATTCTATAATTCTAATTTAAAAACTCCAGTTTGGAATTGTCTGATTGTTTGTCTGTATGGGATTTTCTCCCATTGGATGCAGGTCTGGAGTACGCTTTGGGACACAGTGGGGGTCTTGAGAGGGTGTTTAGGTCAGTTGTACCAAAAGACAGATAAAGTGGTGGACATATCCTTGGCCAAAGTAAAACAATGGCTGCAGAACACATGGGACTGTATCTTTTGTTGTTTTTGGCTAAAGGATGTCAGTGTTTTCCGCAGATATCTGCAATGTGGCAAGTTATTCCAGGAACGGCGAATGTTAAGATGTGATTAGAATCAACAATGAGGGATGCCATGAGTTGGGGTGGGTAGTTAATGAGGCAGGTTTGGTAAGATATGGTGTGAAATCTCATTTGGCCTTGTGTATAAATATGGCTTTAAGAGGAGATGAGCCAATTAGCGACCAAATGATGTACACATGAAAGCAAAAGGCATTGCTGAGGTAGTAGATAGGTGCTTTGCATCTTGGGAAAATGTCATGGTGGCAGAAGGGTGATGTTGGAAATACTGGAGTTAAAAATGACTAAAATGTAGCTGTTAGAAAGGGGGAGTGTACTTAAAGATGAAAGGCTGCCAGGACTGGATAGGATGGTAGAAAACCAGCATAGATTTGCAAAAGGTTGTTCAAGTTGAAAACACTTAAATTAGATGGTTTGATGCAATAAATAAATTTGCAGTACAAGGATTTATGTGAATTTCCAAAAGAGATTTAAGAAGCTTCCACAAGAGGTACTGTTTACTGTAGTAATTCACCTAAAAAAAACCCTTGCCCAGTGTGATGTAATGGTACATGTGGCAAACATCCAAAGGTATCAGCAGTGTCATCTGGGAAAATGCCACAAGCTTGCAGCAGTTCAGGTCTGACCTCTACAAAGAGGAGAAGAAAGCAGAAGATCCAGAAAAAAAAAGAAATTAAACATATGAGCTTAGCATTTTAAGAGCATGACTGATTTAAGAAGACACAGGATCAATTTTCCAACCATTATGAATGATGGTGCATATCTTTTTATACCTTGGAATTGTTTTAACTAACACAAGGAGTACAAGGTTGATATTGAAAGGAAGACAAAGCTGAAGGATCCCACAAATGTTTGCATTGAACTTCTGCTTTTACACCCTCTTTTCATCTATGAATAACTCTCCGTAATTGTAAGTTCCTGTCTACACTATTACTCAGCAACTAATCTTTGTGTCATTGACAAATTTGGATATCTGGCTTTCTGTTGTGCTATCAAAGTACAGTTGAGGACCTAGTAAAGATCTTTGTGCAACTCAAATGGTCTCTTCTTTTCATTTCAAGTACATATCCAATCTCCACATGGCTATTTGACCATCTAAGCATTCTCAGAACCAGGTCAATCATATCCGGTCTATTCCATGAGCTTCCATTCTAGTCAACAATACCATATATGGAAGCTTACTGGATGTCTTTGAGAATCCCACAGAAATTCCCATATTGCAATTTTATTTACTTCCTCAAACCATTTAATTAGGTTCTTTTGACATGAGAAACCTTTTACAAATCCATGTTAGTTCCCTGTAATTAACTCCAATTTGTTTGTGCGCTCAGTCATTCGCAGTTTAATTATATATTCCAATAACTCTCTACAATAGATGTTTGATTCATAGGTCTTTATGTTCTTGGTTTCTCTTTCTATTCAAGGTCAGTAATAAAGGAGGAGGAAGTGGCTTCAGCAAAATTACTCTGAGTAGAAGGGTATAATCAGCTCAGAGGAGGAGGAGGAGGGATTTCATCATTATTTGAGAAAAAATAGTACGTGTCTTTACTGAGAGAACAAATGGGTACAGGGTATTTACTGAGACGGACTGTGGAACACAGTCAATACGGAGAATTTAGTGGGGTGCAGGGACTGTACTGAGCATTGAGTAGGTTTCAGGGTCTGTACTGAGCACTGAGTTGGGTACGGGGTCTGTACTGAGCACCAAATGCGGTACAGGATCTGTACTGAGCACTGAGTGAGGTACAGGATCTGTACTGAGCACTGAGTGGGGTACGGGGTCTGTACTGAGTACTACGTGGGGTACAGAGTCTGTACTGAGCACTGAGTGGGGTACAGGGTCTGTACTGAGCACAGAGTGGGATACAGGGTCTGTACTGAGTACTGAGTGGGGTACAGGGTCTGTACTGAGCACTGAGTGGGGTACGGGGTCTGTACTGAGTACTACGTGGGGTACAGAGTCTGTACTGAGCACTGAGTGGGGTACAGGGTCTGTACTGAGCACAGAGTGGGGTACAGGGTCTGTACTGACCTCTGAGTGGGGTACAGGGTCTGTACTGCAGCACTGAGTGGGGTACAGGGTCTGTAACTGATCACTGAGTGGGGTACTGGGTCTGGACTGAGCACTGAGTGGGGTACAGGGTCTGTAACTGATCACTGAGTGTGGCACAGGGTCTGTACTGATCACTGAGTGGGGTACGGGGTCTGTACTGAGCACTGAGTGGGGTACTGGGTCTGGACTGAGCACTGAGTGGGATACAGGTTCTGTACAGTGCAGTGAGTGGGGTACGGTGTCTGTAGTGAGCACTGAGTTGGGTGTAGGGTCTGTAATGAGCACTGTGTGGGGTATAGGTTCTGTACTGGGGACTGAGTCAGGTTCGGGGTCTGTACTGAGCACTGAGTGGGGTACAGGGTCTGTACTGAGTACTAGGTGGGGTATAGACTTGTTTTGAGCACAGAGTGGGGTATAGGATCTGTACTGTGCACTGAGTGGGGTACAAGGTCTGTACTGAGCACTGAGTGGGATACCACTGAGTTGGGTGTAGGGTCTGTAATGAGCACTGTGTGGGGTATAGGTTCTGTACTGGGGACTGAGTCAGGTTCGGGGTCTGTACTGAGCACTGAGTGGGGTATAGGATCTGTACTGAGTACTACGTGGGGTACAGGGTTTGTACTGTGCACTGAGTGGGGTAAAGGGTCTGTACTGAGCACTGAGTTGGGTAAAGGGTCTGTACTGAGCACTGAGTGGGATACAGGAACTGTACTGAGCACTGAGTGGGGTACGGGGTCTGTACTGAGCACAGAGTGGGGTACAGGGTCTGTACAGTGCACTGAGTGAGGTATAGGGTCTGTACTGAGCACTGAGAAGGGTTCAGGGTCTGTAATGAGCACTGAGAAGGGTACAGGGTCTGTACTGAGCACTGAGAAGGGTACAGGGTCTGCACTGAGCACTGAGTGGGGTACAGGGTCTGTAATGAGCACTGAGTGGGGTACAAGGTCTGTACTGAGCACTGAGTGGGGTACAGGGTCTGTACTGAGCACTGAGTGGGGTACAGGGTCTGTACTGAGCACTGAGTGAGGTACAGGGTCTGTACTGAGCACTGAGTGAGGTACAGGGTCTGTACTGAGGACTGAGTGAGGTACAGGGTCTGTGCTGAGGACTGAGTGAGGTACAGGGTCTGTGCTGAGCACTGAGTGGGGTACAGGGACTGTACTGAGCACTGAGTGGGGTGCAGGGTCTGTACTGAGCACTGAGTGGGGTACAGGGACTGTACTGAGCACTGAGTGGGGTACAGGGACTGTACTGAGCACTGAGTGGGGTACAGGTTCTGTACAGTGCACTGACTGGGGTACGATGTCTGTAGTGAGCACTGAGTGGGGTGTAGGGTCTGTAATGATCACTGAGTCAGGTTCAGGGTCTGTACTGAGCGCTGAGTGGGGAAAAGGTCTGAACTGAGCACTGTGTGGCGTACAGGGTCTGTACTGAGTACTAAGTGGGGTACAGCACTTGTACTGAGCACAGAGTGGGGTATAGGATCTGTACTGAGCACTGAGTGGGATACAGTGTCTGTACTACAGGGTCTGTACTGAGCACGGAGAAGGGTACAGGGTCTGTACTGAGCACTGAGTAGGGTACAGGGTCTGTACTGAGCACTGAGTGGGGTATAGGGTCTGTACTGAGCACTGAGTGGGGTACAGGATCTGTACTGAGCACTGAGTGGGGTACAGGATCTGTACTGAGCATTGAGTCAGGTTCAGCGTCTGTACTGAACACTGAGTGGGGTACAGGGTCTGTACTGAGCATTGAGTTGGGTACAGGGTCCGTACTGAGTACTGATTGGGTACAGGGTCTGTACTGAGCGCTGAGTGGGGTACAGGGCCTGTACTGAGCACTGAGTGGGGTAAAGTGTCTGTACTGAGCACAGAGTGGCGTACCGGATCTGTACTGAGCAATGAGTCGGGTGTAGGGTCTGTACTGAGCACAGATTGGGATACTGAGTCAGTACTGAGTACTGAGTGGGGTACAGTGTCTGTACTGCACACTGAGTCAGGTTCAGGGTCTGTACATAGCACTGAGTCGAGTACAGGGTCCGTACGTAGCACTGAGTAGGGTTCTGGGTCCGTACTGAGCCCTGAGTGGGGTACAGGGTCTGTACTGAGCACTGAGTGGGATACAGGGTCTGTACTGAGCACTGAGTGGGGTACAGGGTCTGTCCTGAGCACTGAGTGGAGTACAGGGTCTGTACTGAGCATTGAGTTGGGTACAGGGTCTGTACTGAGTACTGATTGGGTACAGGGTCTGTACTGAGCGCTGAGTGGGGTACAGGGACTGTACTGAGCATTGAGTGGGGTATAGGATCTTTACTGAGTACTAAGTGGGGTACAGCGTTTGTACCCCACTTAGTCCTCAGTACTAAGTGATGATAGTACAACGTATCATCTGCCGTCATTTTCGTCACCTCCAAACAGACCCCACCACCAGTGATATATTTCCCTCCCCTCCCCTATCAGCGTTCTGAAAAGACCACTCCCTCCGTGATTCCCTCGTCAAGTCCACACCCCCCACCAACGCAACCTCCACTCCCGGCACCTTCCCCTGCAACCGCAAGAAATGCAAAACTTGCGCCCACACCTCCCCCCTCACTTCCCTCCAAGGCCCCAAGGGACACTTCCATATCCACCACAAATTCACCTGCACCTCCACACAC
>NC_057710.1:70908314-71038237 GCF_004010195.1 Chiloscyllium plagiosum
ACACACTTTCCTCATTCCTGAAGAAGGGCTCATGCCCGAAACGTCGATTCTCCTGTTCATTGGATGCTGCCCAACCTGTTGCGCTTTTCCAGCAACACATTTTCAGCTCTGATCTCCAGCATCTGCAGTCCTCACTTTCTCCTACAGCGTTTGTAATGAGCACTGAGTGGGGTGCAGGGTCTGTACTGAGCACTGAGCGGGGTACAGGGTCTGTACTGTGCACTGAGTGGGGTAAGGGTCTGTACTGAGCACTGAGTCAGGTACAGGGTCTGTACTGAGCACTGGGTGGGGTACAGGGTCTGTACTGAGCACTGAGTGGGGTATTGGATCTGTACTGTGCAGAGTGGGGTCCAGGATCAGTACTGCGCACTGAGTCGGGTACAGCGTTTGTAATGAGCACTGAGTGGGGTGCAGGGTCTGTACTGCGCACTGAGTGGGATTCAGAGTCTGTACTGAGCACTGAGTGGGGTACAGGGTCTGTACTGAGCACCGAGAAGGTTATATGGTCTGTATTGAGCACTGAGTGGGGTACAGGGCCTGTACTGAGCACTGAGTGGGGGATTGGACCTGTACTGAGCACACCCGGATACAGGGGCTGTACTCAGCACTGAGTGGGGTATAGGAACTTTACTGAGCACTGAGTGGGGTATAGGATCTGTACTGAGCACCGAGTGGGGTACTGGGTCTGTACTGCGCACCGAGTGGGGTACTGGGTCTGTACTGCGCACCGAGTGGGGTGCACGTTCTGTACTGCGCACCGAGTGGGGTGCACGTTCTGTACTGCGCACCGAGTGGGGTGCAGGGCCTGTACTGCGCACCGAGTGGGGTGCAGGGCCTGTACTGCGCACCGAGTGGGGTGCAGGGCCTGTGCTGCGCACCGAGTGGGGTGCAGGGCCTGTGTGTTTACTGGGTGGGGTACTGGATCTGTGCTGTTTACTGGGTGGGGTACTGGATCTGTGCTGTTTACTGGGTGGGGTACTGGATCTGTGCTGTTTACTGGGTGGGGTACTGGATCTGTGCTGTTTACTGGGTGGGGTACTGGATCTGTGCTGTTTACTGGGTGGGGTACTGGATCTGTGCTGTTTACTGGGTGGGGTACTGGATCTGTGCTGTTTACTGGGTGGGGTACTGGATCTGTGCTGTTTACTGGGTGGGGTACTGGATCTGTGCTGTTTACTGGGTGGGGTACTGGATCTGTGCTGTTTACTGGGTGGGGTACTGGATCTGTGCTGTTTACTGGGTGGGGTACTGGATCTGTGCTGTTTACTGGGTGGGGTACTGGATCTGTGCTGTTTACTGGGTGGGGTACTGGATCTGTGCTGTTTACTGGGTGGGGTACTGGATCTGTGCTGTTTACTGGGTGGGGTACTGGATCTGTGCTGTTTACTGGGTGGGGTACTGGATCTGTGCTGTTTACTGGGTGGGGTACTGGATCTGTGCTGTTTACTGGGTGGGGTACTGGATCTGTGCTGTTTACTGGGTGGGGTACTGGATCTGTGCTGTTTACTGGGTGGGGTACTGGATCTGTGCTGTTTACTGGGTGGGGTACTGGATCTGTGCTGTTTACTGGGTGGGGTACTGGATCTGTGCTGTTTACTGGGTGGGGTACTGGATCTGTGCTGTTTACTGGGTGGGGTACTGGATCTGTGCTGTTTACTGGGTGGGGTACTGGATCTGTGCTGTTTACTGGGTGGGGTACTGGATCTGTGCTGTTTACTGGGTGGGGTACTGGATCTGTGCTGTTTACTGGGTGGGGTACTGGATCTGTGCTGTTTACTGGGTGGGGTACTGGATCTGTGCTGTTTACTGGGTGGGGTACTGGATCTGTGCTGTTTACTGGGTGGGGTACTGGATCTGTGCTGTTTACTGGGTGGGGTACTGGATCTGTGCTGTTTACTGGGTGGGGTACTGGATCTGTGCTGTTTACTGGGTGGGGTACTGGATCTGTGCTGTTTACTGGGTGGGGTACTGGATCTGTGCTGTTTACTGGGTGGGGTACTGGATCTGTGCTGTTTACTGGGTGGGGTACTGGATCTGTGCTGTTTACTGGGTGGGGTACTGGATCTGTGCTGTTTACTGGGTGGGGTACTGGATCTGTGCTGTTTACTGGGTGGGGTACTGGATCTGTGCTGTTTACTGGGTGGGGTACTGGATCTGTGCTGTTTACTGGGTGGGGTACTGGATCTGTGCTGTTTACTGGGTGGGGTACTGGATCTGTGCTGTTTACTGGGTGGGGTACTGGATCTGTGCTGTTTACTGGGTGGGGTACTGGATCTGTGCTGTTTACTGGGTGGGGTACTGGATCTGTGCTGTTTACTGGGTGGGGTACTGGATCTGTGCTGTTTACTGGGTGGGGTACTGGATCTGTGCTGTTTACTGGGTGGGGTACTGGATCTGTGCTGTTTACTGGGTGGGGTACTGGATCTGTGCTGTTTACTGGGTGGGGTACTGGATCTGTGCTGTTTACTGGGTGGGGTACTGGATCTGTGCTGTTTACTGGGTGGGGTACTGGATCTGTGCTGTTTACTGGGTGGGGTACTGGATCTGTGCTGTTTACTGGGTGGGGTACTGGATCTGTGCTGTTTACTGGGTGGGGTACTGGATCTGTGCTGTTTACTGGGTGGGGTACTGGATCTGTGCTGTTTACTGGGTGGGGTACTGGATCTGTGCTGTTTACTGGGTGGGGTACTGGATCTGTGCTGTTTACTGGGTGGGGTACTGGATCTGTGCTGTTTACTGGGTGGGGTACTGGATCTGTGCTGTTTACTGGGTGGGGTACTGGATCTGTGCTGTTTACTGGGTGGGGTACTGGATCTGTGCTGTTTACTGGGTGGGGTACTGGATCTGTGCTGTTTACTGGGTGGGGTACTGGATCTGTGCTGTTTACTGGGTGGGGTACTGGATCTGTGCTGTTTACTGGGTGGGGTACTGGATCTGTGCTGTTTACTGGGTGGGGTACTGGATCTGTGCTGTTTACTGGGTGGGGTACAGGGTCTGTGCTGTTTACTGGGTGGGGTACTGGATCTGTACTGAGCACTGAGTGGGGTACTGGGTCTGTACTGAGCACTGAGTGGGGTACTGGGTCTGTACTGAGCACTGAGTGGGGTACTGGGTCTGTACTGAGCACTGAGTGGGGTACTGGGTCTGTACCGAGCACTGAGTGGGGTACTTGGTTTGTACTGAGCATTGAGTGGGGTACAGGATCCTTACTGAGCACTGAGTAGGGCTTGGGGTCCGTACTGAGCACTGAGTGGTGTATAGGATCTGTACTGTGTGCTGAGTGAGGAGCAGCGTCTGTAGTGAGGATGGAGTGGGGAACACCGTAGAAACTGAGCACTGAGTGGAGTACAGGGTCTGTACTGAGCACTGAGTGGAGTACAGGGTCTGTACTGAGCACTGAGTGGGGTACAGGGTCTGTACTGAGCTCTGAGTGGGGTTCAGGGTCTGTACTGAGCCCTGAGTGGGGTATAGGATCTGTACTGAGTCGGGTGTCGGGTCTGTACTGAGCACAGAGTGGGGTACAGGGTCTGTACTGCGTACAGAGTGGGATACAGAGTCAGTACTGAGCACCGCCTGGGGTTCATGGTCTGTACTGAGCACAGAGTGGGGTACTGGATCTGTGCAGAGCACTGAGTAGGGATCAGGGTCTGCACTGAGTACTGAGTCAGGTTCAGGGTCTATAATGAGCACTGAGTGGGGTACAGGATCTGTACTGAGCACTGAGTAGGTTTCAGGGTCTGTACTGAGCACTGAGTGGGGTATAGGATCTGTACTGAGCACTGTCAGGTACAGAATCTGTACTGAGCACTGAGTGGGGTACTGGATCTGTACTGAGCACTGAGTAGGTTTCAGGGTCTCTACTGATCACTGAGTCAGGTTGAGGATCTGTACTGAGCACTGAGTGGGGTTCATGGTGTGTACTGAGCACTAAGTGGGGTACAGGGTCTGTACTGTGTGCTGAGTGAGGAGCAGCATCTGTAGTGAGGATGGAGTGGGGAACACCGTAGAAACTGAGCACTGAGTCACGGACAGGGTCTGTACTGAGCACTGAGTCACGGACAGGGACTGTACTGAGCACTGAGTGGGGTACAGGGTCTGTACTGAGCACTGAGTCGGGTGTAGGGTCTGTACTGAGCACAGAGGGGGTACAGGGTCTGTACTGAGTACAGAGTGGGATACAGAGTCAGTACTGAGCACCGCCTGGGGTTCATGGTCTGTACTGAGCACTGAGTGGGGTACTGGATCTGTGCGGAGCACTGAGTAGGGATCAGGGTCTGCACTGAGTACTGAGTCAGGTTCAGGCTCTAAAATGAGCACTGAGTGGGGTACAGGATCTGTACTGAGCACTGAGTGGGGTACAGGATCTGTACTGAGCACTGTCAGGTACAGGGTCTGTACTGAGCCCTGACTGGGGTACAGGATCTGTACTGAGCACTGAGTGGGGGATGGGACCTGTCCTGAGCACACTCAGGTACAGGGGCTGTACTGAGCACTGAGTAGGTTTCAGGGACTGTAATGAGCGCTGAGTGGGGTACAGGGCCTGTACCGAGCGCTGAGTGGGGTACAGGGCCTGTACCGAGCGAGCACTGAGTGGAGTACAGGATCCTTACTGAGCACTGAGTGGAGTACAGGATCCTTACTGAGCACTGAGTGGAGTACAGGATCCTTACTGAGCACTGAGTGGAGTACAGGATCCTTACTGAGCACTGAGTGGAGTACAGGATCCTTACTGAGCACTGAGTGGAGTACAGGATCCTTACTGAGCACTGAGTGGAGTACAGGATCCTTACTGAGCACTGAGTGGAGTACAGGATCCTTACTGAGCACTGAGTAGGTTTCAGGGTCTGTACTGAGCACTGAGTCAGGTTGAGGATCTGTACTGATCTCTGAGTGGAGTACAGGGTCTGTACTGAGCACTGAGTGGAGTAAGTGTCTGTACTGAGCACTAAGTGGGGTACTGGATCTGTACTGAGCACTGAGTGGGCTACAGGGTCTGTACGGAGCACTGAGTAGGGTCCAGGGTCTGTACCGAGCACTGAGTAGGGCTCAGGGTCTGTACCGAGCACTAAGTGTGCTACAGGATCTGTACCGAGCACTGAGTGGTGTTCAGGGTCTGTACTGACACCGAGTGGGGTACACGGTTTGTACTGAGCACTGAGTGGGGTACAGGGTCTGTACTGTGTGCTGAGTGAGGAGCAGTGTCTGTAGTGAGGATGGAGTGGGGAACACCGTAGAAACTGAGCACTGAATGGGGTATAGGGTCTGTACTGAGCACTGAGTGGGGTATGGGGTCTGTACTGAGTACAGAGTGGGGTCAGGGGTCTGTGAGAGGAAGCACAAAAGGCCAACATTTTGGATGTAAATTTGTTTCAGAAAAATGTTTCTGAAAAAGATCACACTTGTGGGAAAGCTCGATTGTACATGTCAGAGTTGACTAAAAATGTTTTAAGACTCCCTTTAAGCATTTGTTTTTAAACTGAATGTGGTAGTCATTCCTCGTAATTATCCTTGCACTTATTGTTGCACTTATTGCTCTCATGCAATAAGCCTTCTTGTGAGCTAAGAACAGTACCTGTTCTGTAGATGTGCTTTGGGACTGTTTTCCCAGCCAGTAATCAATTGACTAGTCCAATAAAGGTCACTGAACTCATAACAGGAACTGATTTTTCTTTCTCTGCAGATGCTGCCAGACCTGCTGAGTCTCTCCAGCACTTTCTGTTTTTGTCAAAGGCAAAGGAGGATCCATAAAAGTAAACTATCATTCATAGAGTCATACAGCACAGAAACAGGCCCTTTAACTCGGCCATGCTGACCAAGTTTCTGAAACGAAACTAGCCCCATTTGCCTCTGTCTGGCCCATATCTCTCCTATCCATGCAACTGTCCAAATGATTTTTGAATGTTATAATTATATCCACTCCACCACTTCCTCTAGCAGCTTGTTCTATATATGCACTACCCACTGTGTGAAAAAGTTGCCCCTCAGCTCCCTTTTAAATCTTTCCCCTCTCTTCTTAAAATTAAAACCTTATAGAGGTTTACAAAATTATGAGGGGCATGGATAGGATAAACATGCAAAGTCTTTTCCCTAGAGTCAGGGAAACCAGAACTAGAGGGCATAGGTTTAGGGTGAGAGGGGAAAGATATAAAAGAGCCCTAAGGTGCAACTTTTTCACGCAGAGGGTGGTACGTGTATGGAATGAGCTGCCAGAGGATGTGGCGGAGGCTGGTACAATTGCAACATTTAAGAGGCATTTGGATGGGTATATGAATAGGAAGGGTTTGGAGGGATATGGGCCGGGTGCTGGTAGGTGGGACTAGATTGGGTTGGGATATCTGGTCGGCATGGACCATGCTGTACATCTCTATGACTCTATGACTCTAGTCCCCCAACCTCTGGAAAAGACTTTTGCTATTCACCTTGTTCATGCTCCTCACAATTTCTTAAACCTCTACAAGGTCACCGCTCAGCTCCTATGCTCCAGGCTCTATCCAGCCTCTCCTTGTTAGGTGAATTGGCCATGCTAAATTGCCTGTAGTGTTAGGTGAAGGGGTAAATGTAGGGGAATGGGTCTGGGTGGGTTGCTCTTCGGAAGGTCGGTGTGGACTCGTTGGGCTGAAGGGCCTGTTTCCACACTGTAAGTAATCTAATCTATTCTTATCAAAACCTTCCAATCTCAGTAATACCCTTGTCAATCATTTTTGCACCCTTTATAGTTTAACAGCATTCCTTTGGAACAATGACCAGAATTGTATGCAGTACACTAAATGTCCTGTACATGAAGTCCGAACTCCTGAACTCAATGCTTTGACTGATAAAGGCAAGTGTGCCAAGCACCTTCTTCACCACTCCATCTATCTATGATACCACTTTCACGGAACTGTGCACCCTCACCCTGTTCGACAACACTCCACAGGCCCCAGCCTTTAACTGTGTCAGTCCTACCCCAGTTTGCTTTGCCAAAATGCAACAACCCTGTATTTATCTAAATTAAATTCCATCTACCATTCCTCAGCCCAAGGGCCCAGTTGATCAAGAACCTATTGTACTCTTAGATAACTTTCATCACTGTCTGCTATGCCACTAATTTTGGTGTCATTCACAAACTTACTCATCATGCCTCCTATATTCTCATCCAAATTGTTCACACAAATGATGAACAAAAGTGGACCCAGTACCGTTCTCTTCAGAACGCCACTGGTCACAGGCCTCCAGTCCGAAAAACAACCCTCTACTGTTTCAGTCCCATTCCACTGCCAGACTAGTTTAAACCCTCCCGAGTAGATCTAACAAATCTCCCCCTTCATGACATTGGTTCCCCTCCAGTTCAGGTGCAACCTGTCCCTCTTTTACAGGTCACCTCTGCCCCAGAAGAAACTGCTCAAATCAAACTGCTGTCATGGCAGGTGCTGCCTGGCCTGTTGAGTATTTGCAGAATTTTAAAGATTTTGTTTGGCTTTCGTTCTTGCATAGTTCCCACTTTGTTGATGTTATAATTCTGGTAGTTTATAACCCCACCTAGTGACCAGTATCAGATTTAACCGAAGGAGTACGAAATGATAGGAAGATTGCAAGGCATTGTTACCATATTATCTGTTAAGTGCTGCTTGTTTGACACCAGGGATTTATCACATCGAAGCCATGTAATCAATCATGATATCAGATAAATATTGGTTGTGATTACACCGGTATATTTTTCATGGACAAATAGTTACCCAGCAATATGAGTGCAACAAAAAAAAACGAAAGAACTGCGATTGCTGGAAATTGTGGAACCTTACTAGTCATTTAAACAGAAGGGTACAACACACAAAATGAAGCCATTCTGCTCATCTAGATTTCACTATTTTAGGGCATAATTTGGATATTCTGAGAACATTAACTTACTTAGATTTTCATAGAATCCCTACTGTGTGGAAACAGGCCCAACAAGTTCACACCAACCCTCTGAAGGATAACCCACCCAGATGCATTCCCCTACCCTATTATTTTACATTTATCCCAAACTAATGCACCTTTCCTACACATCCATGAACACTGTGGGCAATTTAGCATGACCAATTCACCTGGCCTGTACGAGGACACCGGAACACCCAGGAGAAACTCATGCAGACACGGAGAGAATGTGCAAACTCCACATAGACAGTCACATGAGGCTGGAATTGAACCCAGGTCCCTGGTGCTGTGAGGCAGCAGTGCTAACCACTGAGCCACTGTGCTATCTCTTGACTAGGACACAAATTGGTTTGTAAAAAATATTGGAGGAGAAAGTGAGGACTGCAGATGCTGGAGATCAGAGCTGAAAATGTGTTGCTGGAAAAGCGCAGCAGGTCAGGCAGCATCCAAGGAACAGAAGAATCGACGGTTCGGGCATAAGCAACACTGTCACAGACACTGTAAACGCCCAGGAAATTATTTTGTCAGTGACTTCCATGTTTATTTAATCAGTTCCCTAATTTCCTGAGACTTTTGAACCACCCCAACATTTCCCTCACTGAAATCGCTGCACTGCTAGCTATGGTAGCCGTACACTCTGGTAAAATCAATGGCAACTTTGAGTCAGTTGAATTAAATCCACTGTGATTATTACTGTCAGTTTGTTACATCTAGTCCTGTTCCCAGTGGCAAATAAAAGCAGTTTAGTGGCAGCACAATGTAACCTCAATGTGCTGTGCTGCAAGTGTGTGGACTGAAAAATTAAATGAAAAGAGCAATGAAAAGTTGTCAAACACTCTGCTGTAAGAGACCCACTTTCGTGATGTATATATATCTCTTTCTCTCTCTCTCTCTCTCTCTCTGTCCAAGACATCTGTGTTCTTCCAGACTCTCTCTTATTGAGTGCAAAGCTATCCTGCAAAAATATTAAGAGTACACTAATGTGGATAAATTGAAAATGGACAAGGAAGCTTAACTGGTCATGCAAACTAACAGAATGAAACAGAAAATGTATGCAAGGGAGCAGGCAAAATCTCAGGGGATGTGAGAAAGTGTGCAGTGTAAAGTATCAGAAAAGTGAAAAAGTGAATTCAAGTCCAAACAAGGTGAAAGCAGAATGGTGTTGGAGCCAGTTATGGGGATAATAGATAATGATTTTGTGAGCATATGTGGAAGGAAATATTGCAAGTGAATTAGAGCAGGGATTGATTGGTACTGTTTGTTGGGGAGGTAAAACAGTTTTCAGTCTGAAGGAAGATTTACCTTTGGAGCTCTGGTAAGGTCTTTAAACCTTTTCTTACACTGTCAGGTTCTAGGGGATCTGGAGAGCTGATCACTTATTTAAAATCGACTGAATATCAAAATTAGGCCCACTGCATAAGCCTAATAGATTCTGCATTGAACTTAATTTAAAACATTTAATCTAAGTTCAGTTTTTAATGTGTGTTTCAGATGTCATGGAACCCCATATTGATGTGCAGGTGGAAGTGGAAAACTCTACTACTATCCATGTTAAGTGGGACTCACATCTTCATTCCGTATTGCAATGTGTTCTGGTCATCTTCGTGAAAGGAAGCAAGGAAGATGAGATATTTTTACTGCCCAGGTAAAACAATGTACAGAGGGTCTGAGGAGAAAAAGGAACATTCAAATATTTGCATTGCATACAGATCTTTCCTAAATATTATTCTTTACAGAGGTTTGATTAAATAAGTCACTCCAAACCTGGCACAGATTACCTAATTATTTTAGACCATTTTAGACCAATAAGTTAATTCTGAGATCAAGCGACTTTGGAATATTTTGTCAGGGCATATTCTATAAGATGTACGACAATGAATGCAGTTTGTGATTATACTGATTGCCCTGTGCAATTTAGAATCAGGGTTTCCGTCTCACTACAGAGATGGAACCAGAGTAGCTCTGTTAGTGTTCCTGTCTACAAAAATACATAGACTCCATCAACAAACACATCGACCTGGACCCAATATACCGGCCACTACAGCGGACAGCTGAAACTGACAACCGGAAGCGGCAGGGACAGGCCACTATAAATGCCGGAGGAAACACCACAGAAGCGCTTCACAGGAGGCTCCCAAGCACTGAGGATGTCACCTAGACAGGGGACGAAACGTTTGCAACAAAAACTTCCAGCTCGGCGAACAGAACCACAGCAAAAATACATAGAGATTAGAGCACAGGCACAAGTAACATGTAGTACCAGTGCACTCATGCATTTAGCTTCCATGTCAGCAAAATCTAAATCACTTTTAATAACCTTATTCCCATATCCCTTCATCACCTTTTCCTCTTCTATCTTCTATCTAATTTAACATAGTTTTTACCCCAAAACATAACTTGGGAAGTGAATTCTGAAGCCTGACATCGCTGTGTTGAAGCATCTCTTGGTCTCTTTTGTTGTATCATTTTGTACCTTTGATTTCTGCTCCTTATCCTTCAACCATTGAAGACAGTCTGCTTCTATCTACTGTGTATCATCCTTTGCATCTTTTTGTTGTTCTAAGACAATTAGATGGAGGAGCAGAAGTTGGCCATTCAGCCCATCGAGACTTCTCTAAGATCATGGCTGATCTGATAACCTTCAAGTCCATCTTCCTACCTTTAAGCCATACCCTTGATTCCCTTAGCGATTCAATATATTAAATATTCTAAACTACTCTTTGTAACAAATTCCACTGATTAATCACCCTCTGAGGGAAGCATTTCCAGTAAAATGTAATATTGCTGGTGCTGTATTTTGAAAAATGCACATAAAATGCTGGAAAAATGCATAATGCAGGATAAAATATTCAGCAAAAAATATTGGGTGCTTGTGTTAAACAGGTGGCAATAAGTGTCATGATTCGGAGATGCCGGTGTTGGACTGGGGTGTATAAAGTTAAAAATCACACAATACCAGGTTATAGTCCAACAGGTTTACAGACGTTTCATTACCTGGCTAGGTAACATCATCAGTGGCGACCTCCAAGTGAAGCGAAGCTGTTGTCTCCTGCTTTCTATTTATATCTTTTTCCTGGATGGGGTTCCTGGGGTTTGTGGTGATGTCATTTCCTGTTTGTTTTCTGAGAGGTTGATAGATGGCATCTAGATCTATGCGTTTGTTTATGGCGTTGTGGTTGGAGTGCCAGGCCTCTCATTACAATTAAACCTGTTGGACTATAACGTGGTGTTGCGCAATAATTGTGGGTGACTTTTAAACTACATGTCAACTGGATAAGTCAAATTGGTTAATGAGGTGTGTACTGAATGCTTTTGAGGTAGTTACTTAGAGCAGCATTTCTGGAACTGACAGAAAGCAGGCTATATTTGACTTGGTACTGTGTAATGTACCAGATTTCATTAATGACATCAGGATTAAGGCACTCGTAGGTAGCAGCAACCATAATATGATTGAATTTTACATTGTGTTTGAAAGGGAGAAGAGAGTAGTATTTTAAACTTTATAAAAGGGCAACCTTTTGAGCTAGCTGAAGTGAACTGGGATGTTAAGCTAGGAGGTAGATCAGTAGTTATATTCCTATGTTCTATGTTCTATGTAAGGGTATATTTAAGAATATTCACTATAACTACATTCCTACTATAAGGAAAATTTACAAGAGCAGGACCCACTATCCATAATTAACTAAAGAAGTTAGAGAAAAATCCGGTGCTTTCCAGTGGTTATCCTTTGAATCCCAGCAACATCCTGGTACATCTTTCCTTAACCCTCTCCAATTTAGTAACATCCTTCCTACAGCAGGGTGACCAGAACTGTACACAGTACTCCAAAAGTGGTCTCACCAATATCATGTACAACCTCAACATGACCTCCCAACTCCTATACTCAGTGGTCTGAGCAATGAAAGCAAGCATGCTAAATACATTCTTAACCTCTTACAACACAATACCTCCACACAACTGATCCCTATCCATTTGCCTATATTTAAATCCAAATCCAAATATTATAATACACCTTTCATCATAGCACAGGTTAGCTAAATGAATGTGATTTAATTATATAGAGATTTGGCTGCAGGATGAGATTGGGAACTGAATAGATAAAAAGAAAAGGAAGAGATTTGATAGCATTCACAGTAAGGAATTACATTAATAAGTTAGTAAGAAAGAATGATCAATCCAAGGACTAAGATGTAGAATCAGTTTGGGTGGAGCTAAGAAACAGCAAAGGGAAGGAAACATTGATGGATATTGTCTATAGAACATCAAACTGTAAACCTAATAATGGGCATACTACAGGTTAGAAAATTAAAGCTGCATGCAATCTGGGATACAGTAATCATGGTGAGTTTAGTTGCATTTAGATTGGTTTAGCACTATGAAGTTTGAATTGTTGATATCTGTGCATGATCGGCCTCAGGAACAGGATGTTGAGGAGTTAGGAATCAGGCATTATTAGATTTGGTTTAATGAGAAAGGACTAACTAAAAAGATGTTCCCTTGGTGTAAAAGAATCTTTAGGAAATAGTGACCATAATAAAACATAGGAAAAAACAACCTGCTTGATTAGTGCCCCATCCACCTCCTTCATTGTTCACATCAATACTTAGGTGGCAGTGTGTACCATCAATGTAACCAAGATGTAACTCACCATAGCTCCTCCAATGTCACCATTCCCATCCCTTGACCCCTATCATGTCCAGCAGATGAACGGAAGCACCACCACTAGCAAGTTCCTCAGTGTTGAATGATATCAGCTTTTATTGAATCACTTACCAGCAGTAAGAAGTGATTTTTTTTAATTCATTCATGGGATGTGGGTATTGCTGGCTAGGCTAGCTTTTGTTCCCCACCCCTTAATGCCCAGATAACGGTTAAGAGTCAGCCACATTGCTGTTGGTCTGGAGTCACATGAAGGCCAGACCAGGTTAAGGGCCTTAGTGACCCTGAATGATCTTTTCCCACAACAATTGCCAATAGTTTTATGGCCATCAAAGGAATATTGTGTGCAATTCTGGTCTCCCTGCTATAGCAAGGATGTTGTGAAACTTGAAAGGGTTTGGAAAATATTTACAAGGATTTTGCAAGGGTTGGAGGGTTTGAGTTATATAATATATCATGTATAATATATAAAGACTGGGGCTATTTTTACTGGAGTGTCAGAGGCTGAGGGATGACTTTATAGAGGTTTATAAAATCATGAGGGGCATTCTCCCCAGGGTGGAGGAGTCCAAAACTAGAAGGCATAGGTTTAGGTTAGAGGAGAAAGATTTAAAAGGAAACTAAGGTGCAACCTTTTCAAGCAGAGGGTGGTATGGGTATGGAATGAGCTGCCTGAGGAAGTGGTGGAGGCTGGTGCAATTACAGCATTTAAAAGGCATTTGGATGGGTACATGAACAGGAAGGGTTTAGAGGTATGTAGGCCAAATACTGGCAAATGGAACTAGATTTATTTAGAATGTGTAGTCAATATGGACGAGCTGGACCGAAGGGCCTGTTTCCATACTGTATATCTCTATGACTCTATGAGAAAGAACAAAGAACAAATAACAAAGAAAATTAGAACACAGGAACAGGCCCTTCGGCCCTCCAAGCCTGCGTCGATCCAGATCCTCTATCTAAACCTGCCACCTATTTTCCAAGAATCTGTGTCCCTCTGCTCCCTGTCCATTCATGTATCTGTCTAGATGAATCTTAAATGACGCTACCAAGCCCGCCTCTACCACCTTTGCTGGCAACGTGTTCCATGCACCCACCACCCTCTGTGTAAAGAACTTTCCACACATATCTCCCTTAAACTTTTCATCTCTCACCTTGAGCTTGTGACCCCTAGTAATTGAGACCCCACTTTGGGGAAAAAGCTTCTTGCTATCCACCCTATTTGTACCTCTCGTGGTTTTGTAGACCTCAATCAGGTCCCCTCTCAGCCTGCGTCTTTCTAATGAAAATAATCCTAATCAACTCAACTCTCTCTCCATAGCTAGCACCCTCCATACCAGGCAACATCCTGGTGAACCTCCTCTGCACCCTCTCCAAACACATATTCCGGACTGTTAATGCCAGATTTGTATTGAATGCAAATTCCACCATCTGTCATGGCAGGATTTGAACCCAGGTCCCCGGAACATTACTTGGGTCATTAGATTAATAGTATTAATGATAATACCAGTAGGGCATCACCTCCCCATGTGGTCTTTCAAACGAGTGTGTTCTGGGTCTTCAAGAGAGAAAAATAGAAACAGAAGAGATTGATTAAATTTTATTGCTCTCTTTGCAACCTAGTTTTCGAACAGTTAGGTTTTTTTTGCGAGAATCTTTCAGTTAGAGTTAATGGTAATTGTCTTTTTCCGAGGATGGTGGATTTCAAGTTTAGGGGGCACATTTTTAAGGTGAGAGGAGAGAGAGGACATGAGGGGCAAATCTTTTACACACAGGATGTTTCATGTGTGGAATGGATGTCCAGAGGAAGTGATAGATGGGGTTAACATTACAATGTTTAAAAGACTTTTGGATAAGTACAGGAATAGAAAAGGTTTGGAGAGAAATGAGCCAGGAGCAGGCAGGTGGGACTAGTTTAGTTTGGGATTATGGACGGCCTGGACTGGTTGGATAGAAGGGGCTGTTTCTGTGCTGTATGACCCGATGACTCTAAAGCATCAGTTTTAAGAAAATGTCTATATAATTGAGTAGCAGGTCAGATGTAAAAAATGGCACAAAATGTCTAAAAGGTTAATCATAAATGTAATTAGACTAAGAGGAAGCTAACTAAAAGTGGAAAAACAGATTGCAAGTGTTTCTATAAATATTGGAAAAAGAGAAGAGTAAAAAAAAAGTGAGAGTTGGTCTTCTAGAGAGTGAGAATGAGGAGTTCATTGTAGATAATCTCATGATGGCAGAAGTAACGAGTAAATGCTTCCATTTTCAGCATGGTGGAGACATAAAAACATCCCACTACATCAGGAGGTTGAAGGAAGAGAGGCACTTGATGAAATTATAATCACTAGAGAAGCAGTCCTGAGCAGTTTAAATTGAAAAGTGGGTTGATAAAGCTCTGGATTCTAATGGACTTCATACTATAGGCAGCTAATGAGGTATTAGATGTGTTGGTGTTAATTTCCCAAAATTTGTTCAATGCTGGGAAGGTTCCATTAATTTAAATAATAGCAATTTGTGGGCGGCACGGTGGCACAGTGGTTAGCACTGTTGCCTCACAGCGCCAGAGACCCGGGTTCAATTCCCGCCTCAGGCGACTGACTGTGTGGAGTTTGCACATTCTCCCCGTGTCTGCGTGGGTTTCCTCCGGGTGCTCCGGTTTCCTCCCACAGTCCAAAAATGTGCAGGTCAGGTGAATTGGTCATGCTAAATTGCCCAAAATTTGTTCAATGCTGGGAAGGTCATGCTAAATTGCCCGTAATGTTAGGTGCAGGGGTAAATGTAGGGGAATGGGTTTGGGTGGGTTGCGCTTTGGCAGGTCGGTGTGGACTTGTTGGGCGGAAGGGCCTGTTTCCACATTGTAAGTAATCTAATCGAATCTAAAGTAATCTAATCAAATATAAACCTGCTATTCAAGAAAGATGCCAGGCAGAAGATAGGCAACGATAAGACAGTTAGCTTGATGATTGTCATAGGGAAGCTTTAAGAATCAGTTATTAAGGAAGTTATAACTGGGTACTTGGAAAACTGAAGGCAATTAGTAAAATTCAGCATTGTTTTGTGAAAGGCAATTCAGTTTAACCAATATTTTGGAATCCTTTGAAAGGGTAACATGTGCTGTAGATAAAGGGGAGCTGCTGATATGCTGTATTTGGATTTCCAAAAGGCATTTAGCAAGCCTGTACATAAAGGTTATTGTACAAACTATGACCTCATGGTATAGGGATCCATGGCATGGATGGAAGACTGGCTGGCTAACAGAAAACTGAGAATATGCATAAATGAGTCCCTTTCAAATTGGAAGGAGATGATGAGTACTATCCCACAGAGATCTGTGCTGGCCCTTGACTTTTTATAATTTATAATAATGACTTAGATAAAGGGAACAATGGAGTGGGCCTAAATTTGCAGATGCTGTAAAGATATGCAGGAATGTATGTTGTGAAGATGACGTAATAAAGATGCAGAATGATACAGACAGGTTAAGTGAATGGGCAAAGATATGGCAAATGAAAAATAAAATGGTAAAATCTGAAGTTGTCTATTTTGGCAGCATTAATAAAGATGCAGAGTATTATTTAAACAATGAATGCCGAATTCTGAGGTGCAGGGTGCCTGATGTTCCAGAGCATGACTCTCAAAAGGTTAGGATGCAAACATTTATTATGAGAGGAATTGAACATGAAGGTAACACTATTATTCTTCAGTTATGCAGGGCAATGGTGCACAATTTGATTATTGTGTGGTTTTGGTCTCCTTATTTAATGACAGATGTGAATTCACTGGAGGTGGTTCAGTGGAGATTTTCTAGATTTATAAATCGAATTAGTGTTTTTTCTTTTGAAAAAATATTGGACATGTTTGGGCTTGTTTTCACTAGAGATCAGAAAAGTGATGCTCCGTTTGAAGTTTGTAGGATCCTTGACAGGGTGAACATGGAAAGGATGTGTCTACTTGTGAATCAGTCCAGAACTAGGGGACACTGTTTTAAAATTAGGGGTTCACCTTTTGGACAGAGAAGACCGAAACTGTTTTCTCGCAGAGAATTGTGTAAGTTTGGAACATTCTGCTTTAGAAGTTGATGGAGAGGAGTTATTGAATATTTACAATATGGAGATGGATACATTTAGTTAAGCAAAGGAGTCAGCATTTGATGGGGAACAGACCCAATTATCTTGACTCTTTCCTTCCACTTTAGCTCATCAATCCTTTATCCATACTCATATATCATCCTATAAGCCATGTGCACTTTACCTTATGTAGTAACCTTTGATGTAGCACCCTATCAGATACCCTTCTAGAAGTAAAGTATAACTGCATTTTCCAGTTTCCCTCTAAGTACAGTAAACCTTGTTTTAACTGGAACTCTCGATAAACTGGCAAAAATTATTGAGCTGAAATATCAGAAGTTTACTGTATTATCACAATGTCTGAGTAGTCAGTTGTGGGTGTGAGTCAGAAGACTCTCTACCAGTAAGTTTTACTTAGGGCAAAGTTGCATTATTATTTAAATTATTTATGCAGTAAGTAAAGTTTAACAGTGATGTGTATAGGCCCTGCATTATGTTTCTATTACTTAGTGTGTGTTTTTACATTGATTATGTGGACCTCTTGAATATTTAATCTAGTCCCACAGGTGCCTGCTAATAAAAAGTTTGTTGTCCTACGAATGTTACTTTGTCAAAAAACTTTAATAGAATAGTTGGACATGATTTTCCTTTCCCCAAATCTTGTTGGCCTGACCTATCATATTTATTTTGAGCATCCTGTTATAATAATGTGTTCTAGCATCTTCCTATGATAGATGTTAGGCTAACTGGTCCAAGATTTCTTGCTTTTCTACTTTTATTCTTCCTTGAACAAAGGTATTACTTTGCTGTTTTCTACATCTGGGTCCACTCCAGAATTGAAGGAATTGTGGAAGATTCTGCCAATGCATCTACAATCTATGCCACCATTTATTTAAAAACCTTTGATGTGGGCCATCTGATCCTGTAGGTCCAATCATTATCTTAGCATCTCTTTTCTGGTGATGGAGATTGCTTTAAGTTCTTCCCTCCCTGATACCTCATGATTACCATTGGGCAGTCCTCTAAGTCTTCTACTGTGAAGACAGATTTAAAATAACAGTTGACCTTCTCTACCATATGATAATTTTCCATTATCAATTCACCAGACTCACTGTCTGGAGGACCAACACCAATTTCAGTTACTCTTCTGTTATTCAAGTACTTGCAGTAAGGTGCTTGTTAAATGGGTTTTTAAAATCACTTGCTAGTTTACTCTCATAATCTGCTTTCTGTCCCTTTATTACATTTTTAGTCATTCTTTGTTCATTCTTAAATTCTACCCAGACCTCTGACTCGCCATTAATCTTTGCAGATTTGTGCAGTGTTTTAATTTAATACTATCTTTAATTTCCTTATTTAGTCAGAGTGATGCATCATTCTCAAAGAGCCTTTCTTTAAACTGAGATAGATCTTTGCTGAAATTTATTAAGTATCTCCTTTAAGATCTGCAACTGCAAATCTACTGTCCTAACCTGTAACCTAGATCCCCATGTTGCTTTTGCCAGCTTTCCCTTATACCCTCACAGATAACGTTATTTTCGATTAAAACACTAGTCATGGACCCACGCTTCTCCTTTACAAACTGAATATTAAGCTCGATCATGTTGTGATCATTGCCACCCAGAGGCTCCTTTACTTTGAACTTATTAATTAATGCCTGTCTCACTGCACATTACTAGGTCTCTGGGCCTGTTTCCTGGTTGACTCTATAAGGTACTAAGAAATTGTCCTGCAGCCACTTTATAAGCTTATTTTCTAAGATAGCTTTGTTAACTGGATTCTGCCAAATTACATGTGTATGAAAGTCACCCATGGTATTGTATATTTCTTACACACTCCATTTGAAAGGAGAAGGAAAAGGTAACGTCCAACTTAAAGCAATCACCGTCACCAAGAAAAAGATGCAAAGACAATGATTGGACCTGCAAACTAATGAATCAATTTGATTTCAATTTGATAATGTAGGGAAGTACCAGGAGAAGTGTAAACATACAGCAGAGAAGGGAGAAAAAGGAGATAAGTGATTCAAAGAAACGCCATGCGTTAGGAAAGAAGTGAAGGTTCTTGAGAGGATGCAGAAGCAAGTTACCAGAAAAATTCCAGAGAATGTGGGACTTTAGCTGCAAGGTTCATTTGGAAAAGCTGGGGTTATGGGAGATTTGATAGCAGTGTATATGACAGGCTTAAATAAGGTAGGCAGCTGATTGTGCAAGAATTAAATGAAGATTTTGCAGATTTTGAGCAAGACATGCAGGGAATGTGAGGAGGAATATTTTTGCACAGTGACTGATAATGACCTGATACTTGCATCCACAAGGGTGCTGTAAATGGTGACAGTCGAGGAGTTCAAAAGGAAATTGATTGGGCACTTGAAAGAGGTAAATCAGTAGGGCTACAGATTCAAGAACAAGCGTGGGACAAACTGAAATTCCTCACAGGGATTGGTCATAGACTAGATGGACTGAGTGGCCTTCTTCATTATTTTGTGGCTCAGATTTTTGTGAAAATTGGCTGAGGGGCCAGATTCTTTTAAAAATAACAGCAGGGCATGGATTTGCATATCCCAAATCTATTAACAAGAAATCCCACTTTGCTGGTAGGGGAAAGGGTGTGAATTGCATGGGCGGAAACCCAAGCTCAGCAGGACTATTAGTGCTAAGTTGTCACAGACTCCATTTTGAATATAGGCAAAAGTGAGGACTGCAGAATCTGGAAACCAGAGTTTAGATCAGAGTGGTGCTGGAAAAGCACAGCAAGTTAGGCAGCATCCGAGGAGCAGGAAAATCGATGTTTTGGGCAAAAGCCGTTCAGAAGGGCTTTTGCCCGAAACGTCGATTTTCCTGCTCCGCGGATGCTGCCTGACCTGCTGTGCTTTTCCAGCACCACTCTGATCTAAACTCCATTTTGAATTCCAAGTGTCTTAACTTGCAGAATGAGCATCACAAATTTATGGAGTACATGTAAAAACATTTGAACAGAAGAAAAAGCCTGGATAAGTGCCATGGTCCGAAGTTATTTCAACCCCTACCTCTTTAAAAGTAAAAAAAATGCACAGTGTGCAGCTCTCAGTTTAAGTGAAAAACAATGGATGTTTGGACTGCTTAGATTTACAGGCCAACTGACATTTCTTAGTAACATCTATTTGTTCATGCATTCTAATGGAGTTCATTGTTGAGATTTCAGAAAAGCGATGATTACACCTGAGGTCATTCTAAATGCTCGTCTGAGTTTCAGAAGCTCCCAAAGCTCTTACTGTGTCAGGGGTGGCTAAATTCACATTCATATTTGTGATTTAAAGAGGTTATTAAATGATAAATTTCTATAATGTGATTACTTAACTGAAATTAATATTTTAGAAGATTGAACATTTGAGAGAATTTTATATATTTGAATGAGCTTCAACAATGAGAGATTTCTTCTCTGTATCAAGTGTATATGAAATCCACTGGATTGTTAGAAGTTATTGTTTTCATATTCACATAACTCCAGAGGTCTCCCAATATTGAATACTATGGAGGTGGCATAGAGGGTATTTGTGACATGGAATTCCAGTGGGGCTATGGAGATGCCATGATGGGTTTAAGGTGACGTGTAGCTGGCATATGGATTATGAAGTGACATGGATGGCGAATGGAGTGGGCAGATAAGGGGTCTCAGATATGATGATTAAAGAGCCCAAACAGCTTTTAAAATAATCATGACAAAGTCCTGGAAAATTGAAGTAGGTCACCAGCAATTACTTGACCGTCCCTCACAGATATTTGTATCATTGACTGCTAGGGTGAAGTGCCAGAAGACTGGAGGGTGGTTAATGTTGTGCCATTGTTTAAGGAAGGCTGCAAGGAAAAGCTAGGGAATTATAGACCAGTGAGCCTGACGTCAGTTGTTGGAGGGGACTCTGAGAGATAGGATTTGCATGCATTTTGAAATGCAAGGACTGATTAGGGACAGTCAGTATTGCTTTCTGTGGGGAAAATTGTGCCTCACAAACTGGGTTGAGTATTTTGAAGTGGTTACAAAGAAGATGGATGAAGGCAGAGTGGTGAACATTGTCTACATGGACTTTAGCAATAAGGTTCTGCGTGGTCAACTGATTAGTAAGATTAAATCACATGGCATTCAGGGAGAGCTAGCCAATTGGATATAAAATTGGCTTGATAATAGGAGACAGAGGATGATGGTAGAGGTTGCTTTTTGGACTGGAGGCCTGTGACCAATGCTGTGCAACAAGGATCGGTGCTGGGTCCACTCATGCTCATTTATATAAATGATTTGGCTGAGAATATAGCAGGCATGGTGAGTAAGTTTGAGGATGACACTAAAATTGGTGGTATTGTGGACAGTGAAGAAGGTTAACTGAGGGTACAGCCTCATCTTGATCAACTGGGTCAGTGGGCCGAGAAATAGCAGATGCAGTTTAATTTAGACAAATGCGAGGTATTGCATTTTGGTAAGAAAAACCAACTCATGACTTACACAGTTAATGATAGGGCTCTGGGGAGTGTTGTCAAACAGAGAGACCTCGGTGTGTGGGTATATAGTTCCTTGAAAGTGATGCCACAGGTAGACAGGATGATGAAGAAGGCATGTGGCAAACTTGCTTTCATTGGTCAGAGCATTGAATATAATACATCTTTATGCAGCTGCACAGGACATTAGTTAAGCCACTTTGAGAATTCTACATCCAGTTCTGGTTGCCCTGTTATAAGAAAGATGTTGCTAAACTAGAAAGGGTGCAGAAAAATTTTACAAGATGTTGCTGGGACTGGAGGTTTCAGTTTCAGTGAGAGGCTGGATAGGCTGGGATTTCTTTCTCTGGAATGTAGGAGGCTGAGGGATGACCTTGCAGAGGCTTATAAAATCATGAGGGGCATAGATAAAGGGATTAGCCAAGGTATTTTCCACAGGCTGGGGAGTCCAAAACTAGAGGGCAGAGACTTAAGGTGAGAGGTGAAAGATATAAAAAGGACCTGAGCAGTAATTTTCTTACACAGAGGATGGTGCAGGTATGCCGGAGGAAGTGGTAGAGGCAGATACCGTACAACATTTAAAAGACATCTGGACAGGTGCATGGATAGGAAAGGTTTAGAGGGATATTGGCTAAATGCAGCTATATAAGTCAGTGTTTTCTCAACCCAAGACCCTACCTTTGTAGGGCCTCCCACCCAACCACCTCCTCTAACCTTAAAGAATAAGGATATATCAGGTAAGCATCTCTTCTTTTTTACTTTGTGATAAGGGGACTAGCAGTGATGGCAGTGCAGGGAGAGCAATTTTCCTCCTGCATGATGTTTGAGGTGAGGGACGCCATTAGTGTCCCATCCAAGTACATCTGCAGGAAGTGCACCCAACTCTCGCTCCTCCAAGACCGTGTTAGGGAACTGGAGCAGGAGATGAATGAACTTCGGATCATTCGGGAGGCAGAGGCTGTGATAGATAAGAGTTACAGGGAAGTAGTTACTCCTAGGCACAAAGAAAGCTGGGTGACTGTTCGAAGGGGGAAAAGAAACGGACCGTCAGTGGAGGGATCCCTTGTGGTCATTCCCCTGAAAAACATGTATACTGTTTTGGACACTGTTGAGGGGTACGACTTACCAGGGATATGCAGTGGGGCCCAGGTCTCTGGCGCAGAGCCTGTCCCTGTTGCACAGAAGTGAAGGAGGGAAAGGAGGAATGTGTTAGTCATTGGGGACTCAATAGTTAGAGGCTCAGATGGAAGGCTTGTAGGGAATGAACGCGACTCACGGTTGGTGTGTTGCCTCCAGGTGCCAGGGTCCGTGATGTCTCGGATTGTATCTTTGGGGTCCTGAAGGGAGAGGGTGACCAGCCTCTAGTCGTTGTCCATGTAGCTACCAACGACATAGGTAGAAAGAGGGATAGAGATGTAAGGCAGGATTCCAGGGAGCTCGGGTGGAAGCTGAGAGCTAGAACAAACAGAGTTGTTGTCTCTGGTTTGTTACCTGTGCCACGTGATAGCGAGGCAAGTATTAAGGAGAGATTTCAGCTGAACATGTGGCTGCAAGGATGGTGCAGGAGGGAGGGTTTCAGGTTCTTCGGTAATTGGGTCTCATTCTGGGGAAGGTGGGACTTGTACAAACAAGACGATCTTCACTTGAACCAGAGGGGTACTAATATCCTGGATGGGAAATTTGCTGGTGCTATTCGGGTGGGTTTAAACTAGCTCAGCAGGGGGATGGGAACCAGAGGTGCAGCTGCAGTGCACAGGAGGATGAGAGTAGGAAGGACAGGGACAGGATTTCAGGGTCACAGGAATGTGCTGGCAGACAGCAAAGTGGTTTGAAGTGTGTCTACTTCAACGCCAGAAGTATCCAAAATAAGGTAGGTGAGCTTGCAGCATGGATAGGTACCTGGGACTTTGATGTTGTGGCCATTTCGGAGACATGGATAGAGCCGGGTGAGGAATGGATGTTGCAGGTTCCAAGGTTTAGATCTTTAATTAAGAATAGGCAAGGTGGTAAAAGAGGGGGAGGTGTGGTCTTGTTAGTCAAGGTGTCTGAGAACTTTTGATGAGGACTCGTCAACTGAGGTAGTGTGGGCTGAGGTTAGAAACAGGAGAGGAGGGGTCACACTGCTTGGAGGTTTTTCTAAGCCTCTGCAAAGTTCCAGGGAGGTGGAAGAGAGGATTGGCGAAATGATTTTGGGTAGGAGTGAAAGGGATGGGGTGGTCATTATGTGGGACTTTAACTTCCCCAACATTGACTGGAAATGCTATAACTCCAGTACGTCGGATGGATCAGTTTTTGTCCAATGTGTACAGGAGGGTTTCCTGACACAGTATGTTAAAGGGCCGACAAGAGGGGAGGCCACTCTGGATTTGGTGCTTGGTAATGAACCAGTCCAGGTGTTTGATTTAGTTGTAGGTGATCACTTTGGAGAGAGTGACCATTAATCAGTTAGGTTTAGTTGAGCGATGGAAAGGGATAGGTACATGCTACAGGTCAAGAGTTATCGATGGGGCAAGGGCAATTATAAAGCAATTAGGCAAGAATTAGGATGCATTGAATGAGGTAGCAAAATGCAGGGGATGCAGACAATGGAAATGTGGAGCTGGTTTAAGGAACAGATATTGCGTGTCCTCGACAGGTATGTCCCTGTCAGGCAGGGAGGAAGTGATAAGGTAAGGGAACCGTGGTTTTCTATAGAAATTGCATCTTTTGTTATGAAGAAGAAGGAGGTTTATGTGTTGATGAGGCAAGATGGTTCAGATGAAGCGATGGAAAGTTACAGATCAGCTAGGAAGGATTTAAAGAGAGAGTTAACAAGAGCAAAGAGAGGACACGGACAGTCTTTAGAAAATAGAATAAAGGAGAACCCTTAAGTTTTCTATAGGTATATGAGGAATAAAAGGATGATCAAAGTTTGTGAGAAGATTTGTAACTCGGGTGCTCGTTGTTATGGTTCTGTTCCCTGAGCTGGGAATTTGTGTTGCAGACATTTCGTCCCCTGTCTAGGTGACATCCTCAGTGCTTGGGAGCCTCCTGTGAAGCGCTTCTGTGATCTTTCCTCCGCCATTTGTAGTGGTTTGAATCTGCTGCTTCCGTTTGTCAGTTTCAGCTGTCCGCTGCAGTGGCTGGTATATAGGGTCCAGGTCGATGTGCTTATTGATTGAATCTGTGGATGAGTGCCATGCCTCCAAGATTTGGAGTCCATGTACATAGATCCCTGAAAGTTGTCACCCAGGTGGATGGTGCTGTTAAAAAGGCATACGGTGTGTTAGGTTTCATTGGTAGAGGGATTGAGTTCTGGAGCTGCAATGTCATGCTGCAACTATACAAAGCGCTGGTGCAGCCATACTTGGAATATTGTGTACAGTTCTTGTCCCCATATTTCGGGAAGGATGTGGAAGCATTGGAAAAGGTGCAGAGGAGATTTACCAGGATGTTGCCTGGTCTGGAGGGAAGGTCTTATGCGGAAAGGCTGAGAGACTTGAACCTGTTCTCATTGGCAAGAAGAAGGCTAAGAGGGGATTTGATAGAGACATACAAGATGATGAGAGGATTAGATAGAGTAGACAGTGAAAGTCTTTTTCCTAGGATGATGACGTCAGCGTGTATGAGGGGGCATGACTACAAATTGAGGGGTGATAGATTTAAGACAGACATCAGAGGCAGTTTCTTTACGCAGACAGTGGTAAGGGCGTAGAATACCCTACCTGCTAATGTAGTCAACTCAGCCACATTAGGGAGATTTAAACAATCCTTAGATAAGCACATGGATGATTTTGGGATAGTGTAGGGGGATGAGCTGAGAATAGTTCACAGGTTGATGCAACATCGATGGCCGAAGGGCCTGTTCTGCGCTGTATTGTTCTATGTTCTAAGTGTGACTATTCAGTTTTGGAAATGTGGTCAGCATGGATGTGTTGAAGATCTGTTTCTGCGCTGAATGATTCTATGACTTTATGATTGTATGACACCTCAGCTACCACTCTGCTTCCAGGGAGATTTGGTCCTATCCTCATCTCCTCATTATGAAAATTACTTATGGCAGGGTTGCTTATACCTCAGCAGGTTTGTCAAGTCAGGAACATTACTGACTCAAGCTTGAAGTCCAGCCCAATAACTGTGACCCTCCAGAGTATTTGTAGATTGGCAGCTACTATAAAATGGCATCAATAGATCTTCTAGAAATGCAGAATAAAATAAAGAGTGGGTATATTGAGAAGCTTGTGGAACCTATGGATATGTAATGGATAGGTTGTAGATTGGTTTTATCCAATTTGGATGAGATGAAACTGTGAAGAATGTATTATTTTATTTTACTTTATTTTTGATTGATTTCCTAATTCTGTTCACAATGTGTTACAACAGGATCGAGGAAAGAACTGCCATACTTTTAAAAAGTGAGGCATTGAAACTCATTGTGTGTCATGTTTATATTGTTGTTTTGCAAAAAGTGGGGAAAAGTGTAAGAGTAGATGACCTGGCTCTGGGGCTTTGTGTACAATGTGAGATTTGGCCAGCAGCAAGTTCTGATTGGTTTGTGGCATTGTGACCAGTTATTGATGCCAAAGGCTATCAGCCTGATGACAACTCTGTGGCTTCTGGGTAGCTGACCAGCTTGTGGGTGTGAATGATATTGGAAGAAGCCTTTGGCTTCCCGCAAGGGCAGAAGGTCTCTCTCTTTCTTTCCACAGTAGAATATATAAAATCTGAAGAAAATCAGTTTATATTCTCATACTGGTTGTAAGTTGTTGCTTTTAAGTCAGAGAAATATAATTTCTGAACCAGTTGCTCTGTGCCTCCTGTGAAAATCCTGTTGGAAAGGATCAGCGAATGGAAAAACTTGGGAAATAAAAGGAATGCTGCATCAAATCCTGAGGTCTGGTGGTGCCATTGATCTTTATGTTAACATTATTTAACATTTCTCAACATTTGTGATGACCCATGACAATAGAGACACATGACTTCCAGTAGTCGAGAGAGTGTGGTGCTGGAAAAAGCACAGCAGGTCGTGCAGCATCTGAGGAGCGGGAAAATCGAAGTTTCAGACAGGAGCCCTTCATCAGGAATGATTTCCAGCACCCTACCCTGGTGATGCAGGAGAATGCATCCTAGGTTGCTGAGGGGAATATGTGTACAAATTGTGGAGATGCTGGCGCAATCTTCTAAACTCCTTTGATACAGAATGATGTAAAAGGACTGGAAAATTGCAAAGTATTGCACCTTAGATCAATAAAGACAGGAATGATAACTGTTGCAATCATAGGCCTGCCACTTTAATATTGATAGGGAAACATTTTGGCAACAATAATCTGGGAAAACATTAGTCACCACTTAGTCAACTATGGACAAAAAAATAAAGATTGAAGCAGCTCAGAGTTGATAAGGGCACATTCTGTTTGAATAATTTGATTGAGGTTTTTGCCAAGAGCAAATTTAATCAGGGCATCATATGGAATTGAGGTTGAAGATCGTGTTGAATGCAGCTCCTACTTCCATTTCTTACATACTTCGATGGTGACTGAAGGTCAATTTTTGCAACTTCCAAAGGCCGTTGGATAAATGACCACATGTTAGGCTTGCCAGTGAAATAAAAGCTTGAGATAAAAGGGTCTGGAGTAGAATATATAATATTGGCTGAGAGATAGTAAGACAGATTAGAGGTGAACAGTTGTGAGGGCAGTTCATAGTGGAATTCCCGAAAGGTTCAGTATTTAGGACCACTGCTGTTGTAATGCTATTTTAATGACTTGGACAAGGGTACAAGGCAAAATTTTGAAATTTCAAACATCACAAAACATGGTAGTAAACAGTAAGTAAAATTATTGTTGTCGCCAAGAGGACTTCAGGTCTGATGAAATGGCCAGATACATGACAAATACAATTTGAATACAGGGATATGTGAGGTGGAGGAAGAATGAAACAGACTATGTAAACTACTTGGTACAATTTTAAAGGGATATGAGAAGAGAGAGAGAGGTCTAGGAGTGTAATATTTTAATTAACTTGTTTGACATCTCATGATATGCCTTCGTAACCATCACCACCTGAGATAGGACTTGAACCTTGACCTTTTGGCCCAGAGGTAGGGACACTACCAATGTTCTCCCCATGGGTCTAGGAGTGTCTGTGCACCAATTTGTGAATGCTGCAGGACAGGATAACAACCAGCTAATGCAGCATTTAGGATACTGGTTTTTATAAACAGTGCTGTAGAATTCAAAACAGGGAAATTAATGTCAAACCTATCGAAGCACATTTTCAGCCCCAGGTGGACTATGATGTCCAATTCTGGGCACTAGATTTTAGCAACGACAAGGAT
This sequence comes from Chiloscyllium plagiosum, assembly GCF_004010195.1. Taxonomy (NCBI): domain Eukaryota; kingdom Metazoa; phylum Chordata; class Chondrichthyes; order Orectolobiformes; family Hemiscylliidae; genus Chiloscyllium; species Chiloscyllium plagiosum. Next base: position 70,935,716 of record NC_057710.1, read on the forward strand.
AAGGGATCACAGTTACATGAACATTCCAGAGAAACTGAGATTCTGCTCAACAGAGCAATAAAAGTGGTTCAATCGGAGCATTTAAAGTCATGTATAGTTTAGATAAAGGAAATAAATGAAACTGTTTTCAGTGGCTGAGAGTTGATAGCCAGAGAGTGCAGATTAAATGGGACTGTCAAAAGAACAGGGAAAAACCTTAATATGTGGGCAATGGTTAAGATTTGAAATGCATAATCTAATAGGGTGGTGGACACATTCAATGATAGCCTTCAAAGGGAATTGTATAAATACTTGCAGCTGAAAAAGTTGCAGGAGTAATTTGGAAAATGCAGTTTCATAATATTATTTGGATTACTATTTTAAAGAGGTGTCACAGACTTGATGGGCCTTTTACTGAATGTACTGTTATACACTTAGAGAATTATATGGCTTTGTGAGGGACAGGTCATGCCTCACAAGCCTTATTGAATTCTTTGAGGATGTGACAAAATACATTCGATTTTTATAAATGACTTAGATGAGGAAGTGGAAAGGTGGGTTAGTAAGTTTGCCAATCTCAGAAAGGTTGATGGAGTTGTGGGTAGTGTGGAGGGCTGTTGTAGGTTGCAACAGGACATTGACAGGATGCACACCTTGCCTGAGAAGTGGCAGATGGAGTTCAATCTGGAAGCGTGTGAACTGATCCATTTGGAAGGTCGAATTAATGCAGATTACAGGATTAAAGGCAGGATTCTTGGCAGTTGGAGGAACAGAGGGATCTTTGGGTCTACGTCCACAGATCCCTCAAAGTTGACACCCAAGTTGATGGGGTTGTTAAGAAGGTGTACGGTGTGTTGGCTTTCATTAGCAGGGGGATTGAGTTTCGGAGCCACAAGGTTATGCTGCAGCTCTATAAAGCCCTAGTTCGAACTCACTTAAAATATTGTGTTCAGTTCTGGTCACCTCATTATAGGAAGGATGTGGAAGCTTTAGAGAGGGTGCAGAGGAGATTTACCAGAATGCTGCCTGAACTGGAGGGCATGTCTAATGAAGAAAGGTTGAGGAAGCTAGAAATTTTCTCATTGGAGTGAAGAAGGACAACAGGTGTCTTGTTAGAGGTGTACAAGATGATGAGAGGCATGGATAGAGTGGATAGTCAGAGATTTTTTCCCATGGCAGAAATGTGCATCACAAGGGGGCATAATTTTAAGGTGATTAAAGGAAAGTTTAGGGGAGATGTCAGAGGTAGGTAGAGAGTGGTGGATATGTGGAATGCACTGCCAGCAGTGATAGTACAGTCAGATAGATTAGGGACATTTAACTAATGCTTGGATAGGTAAATAGATGATTGTAAAATGTAGGATATGTAGATTAGTTTGATCTTACAGAAAGATAAAGGGTCAGCACAACATTGAGGGCTGAAGTACTGTACTGTACTATTCTTTGTTCTATGTTCTAAATATATACTTCAAACCTTAGGTATTGCAGTTTATCCACACCCTTTGATTAGTTCTGTTCAATGTACACTACTCATCCTGGTTTTCTCTCTCCTTAAATGTATTACACGTTTATCCACTTTTAAATAGTATGTTATCTGTCTATCCATTACATTAACCTGTGTCTTCCTGTAGTATTTAATAGACTGGCCAATATTTGCCAAACCATCTCCTCTTGCCAAACCACCTCCTCTTGCCAAACCACCTCCTCTTACCCAGTTAGCAGATGTCATGATCATGTTCCCTGAATCCAAGCCCAAGTCATCCATATGCGAATAAAAGTGGTGCCAGCATTGACTGCTGGGTGTGCCAAACAGAATGCTTTCCTTCACAAAGCAGCACTCATTAACTGCAAATTAGTCTCCTTTCCATTAAACAACTTGTATCCATGCTAATGCGATTCATCTTTTATCCAGTTCCTGAATTTTTATAACAAGCCTCTTGTGAGCCACTGTATTTTGGAAAATGTAATACACATTCTGCATTCACTTTTATCCATCAAATTATTTATTTTATCAAAAAACTGCATTAAATCTATCAAACATGGCTGTTTTTAACACATGATTGCTGCCTGACACTGAAGTAATGTGTTTCTCAATATTTCATAATTCCATTTGCCTAAAACTGTTTTCAAATTGGTCTGTAGCTGTCTGTGTCTTCAATGAGGCAAATGGCAATGATCTATATAAAGAATAACTTGAGTAACATTTAACGAGATAAAGGATTACTTCATATTTATTGAAATACATATTTTGAGTTAGTATACTTTTGAGATTGGTTTGAAACCATTTTGAGATTTGGTTTTTCACTCAGATGTCTCTCCACCACTTGAGGTGCAATCAAATGAAACTGAAATTATAGAGGCACCTGAGGTAGGGTTTCCATTTTATGTAATTAATTCAAATCATTGAGGCAATTGCTGCTCTTCTCTTGTCCTTGAACCTTCAAAAGTGAAATGATGCATTAGAATTTTCACAATCATTTCCATTTAGGTTTTAATCTTGTGATAAATTCCTGTATTTCATTTAAGTTTGGAGAACATTAATTTCCTCATTCGATCTTTTAAGACCCAAATTAAAGAAATAAGTTTTTCAATTTTGTGTTCAATTGAAGAAAAACAAACAGCAATTTAATTTAACATAAGGAACAATTTCTTGGATTTGTAACCTTCAGAATGTGCTTGCATCTATTTTCCATGGAAAATGGTTGGGTGAAAGCTATTTCTTCAATCTCAGAGTTCAGATAAGATTTTAATTTTAAACCTGTAAATAATAAATCTGTTTACTTTTAAACTTAATTTTGTAGTTCGGGACTTTCAGCTCAAGTCAGATAACTTGTTCGTATATAGATCATCTGTGCCTCAACATTCTGTTTTTGTCTTTCTGCAAATTTTGCCTGGGTACACTCTTTTGGAATTTTGAAACTCTTACGAAAACAAAATTCTGTGGATGCTAGAAATCTGAAACAAAGACAGAGAGTGCTGGATCTATGGTGAGGGAAACAGAGTTGACACTTTGAGTCTGATTCTATAGGATCACTCCCCCAGCCTCTGATGCTCCAAGGAAAAAAATCTCAGCCTCTCCTTATATCTCAAACCCTCCAGTCGGGGCAACATCCTGGTAAATCCTTTCTGCACCTTTTCCAATTTAATGCTATCCTTTCTACAGCCGGGCAACCAGAACTGTACATTGTACTCCAAAAGAGCCTCACCAACTTCCTGTACAATCAAAACATGATGACCCAGCTCCTATATTCAGTGTCAAGATAACAGTGGTGCTGGAAAAGCAAAGCAGCATCCGAGGAGCAGGGTCTGAACAATGGAGGCGAGCGTGCCAAATGCTGCCTTTAACACCCTATCTACCAGTGATGCCACTTTCTGTTTTCCATAGATGGCCCCACAGAATTGCGAGAATTCTTTGTCCCCTTATTAAGGACTGCTGGCTAGGTTGCATCATAGCATGATCATTAGGTTGGGTTTATGTCAGAGCTGAAAATGTGTTGCTGGAAAAGCGCAGCAGGTCAGGCAGCATCCAAGGAGCAGGAGAATCGATGTTTTGGGCATGAGCCCTTCTTCAAGAATGAGGAGATTGTGCCAAGCAGGATAAGATAAAAGGAGGGACTTGGGGGAGGGGCGTTGGAAATGTGATAGGTGGAAGGAGGTTAAGGTGAGGGTGATAAGGTGAGGGTGATAGGCCGGAGTGAGGGTGGGGGTGGAGAGGTCAGGAAGAAGATTGCAGGTTAGGAAGGTGATGCTGAGTTCGAGGGTTGGGACTGAGGCAAGGTGGGGGGAGAGGAAATGAGGAAACTGGAGAAATCTGAGTACACATTGATTATTTTTAACTAAATTTGCATTGGGGCATCTGATAATAAATGTTAGAACTTGATTTAAATATTTAAATAAGGCTCCTGTCTGTTTAAGATGCAAATCCTGGATGCTTATTGTGAGGCTTGTTAATTGCTTACACTAGGTAGGCCACTTGCAAGGTTTTATCAGATTTGGGTCCTGATGACCTTAGTACTATTGCTATCTGTTTCAATTTAGGTTAAGACTTAAGATACAAATCAGCCCCCATTTCTTCTCTCAATCTTCTGTTCTCCAATAAAAATAGGTTTGTCTCTCAGACTCTCTGTCATAATCTGAACACCCAATCCTGAAGTCATTGCTCCATGCCAAACTTCTCTAAACAAAGCAAGTATTATTGATAGCCTTTCTGAGGCATTCAGAGTTCATAAAATAATTCATGTATGGTCCAATTATTATACCTTACAATGCGAATTCTTCCAAAATATTGTTTCTAAAATCATTTTTTTAAACTTAAGTTTAAATAACAAGCCCTCAAAATGAGTATTTTCTTTTCTTGATTTGAATTTGAAGACCACTAGATGGCAGTGTTGCTCTCTCTACTGCTGCTGGCTGAAGGGCATGAGAAATTCATTGATTCATTTTCAGCTGGGGCAAGGCAGAGACAATCAATTAGGGATTCTGCATCAAGCTTTGACCCCACTGAGAAGGACAAAGTTCCAGTCACAGGCTTGCAAGACAGAGAATAATTAGCGTTTATGGAAACCTGTTAAAAATTTCTGTGGAAGTTAAATTAACCAGAACATCTTTACACAAAATAACTTTAAACTGAGAGACATTAAGTTACAGAAAGAGACCATTTGGTCCATATGATAAAGAATCAACTACTAGATCCAGAGGTGTGGATGCTCAGATTTTCAAAGCTCTTGTTCAACATTTGGATTTGCTCTATATCATCTGCTTTAGCCGTTGCTATCAAGAGGCACCACTCCATCAGAAAGAACAACCGAGACTGAGAGAAGAAGCAATGAACAAAATTGGAAATGTTCAAACAAATTGCACTCAAAGTTGTTCATATGGACTTACAACATAGAAACCAAGATGAATACAAGGCAGGAATTGTGATTCATAACAAGGGGTTCACAGAATGGAATAAACAAAGATTTAACATTGACAAGACACGGTCCTTAAAATGTTTAATCTCTTGAGTGTAAAAAGACTATTTCAGTGTGAAATATGACTATGGACAGGGACAACATTAACTAGACTGATATGAAAGAATCTATGAAAGTGTAACAAGTACATTATGGATGGGCATCTGAGACATGACATCCCGGTGCCATATGGGAATGTCAGGACACTCTACATGGGCTTGGTGACTATCTCTAGCTGCTCCAACTCCAAGCTCAGGATCTTTGGACTTGAGGGGAAGCTGAAGCATCAGGGAGGATGAGTGTTTCCTGGGTAATTTGTTCCAGGAGGTGGTCACCCCATAGGCAGTGAGGGGTCCAGATATTAGTTGGGAGACGATCCAGAAGGGTAGGGATGCAGTTAGTTGAGGCGTGTGTCATGTTGAAGCAGCCATTCAGTATTAGGATCTGCTTGCAGTGATTGTGCCTTGAAGGAGTGCAGCCCAAACCACTGGAACCAATGGACCATGGATTGTGCAAAAGGGAAACAGTAAAACATAAGAATGCAGTTATTATAGAAAGGCAGATGGACATTTCTGCACTTGCAATTTTGAGCCCTGTATGATATGTAAGGTGTAAGGGTAATGGATATCGAAGAGAAGATGCAGAGTTTTCTTTGGGGAGGAGAGAGTGAGATACAAGTTGTCACAGAGCCATAGAGAGGTACAGCACGGCAACAGACCCTTCAGTCCAACACTGACCAGATATCCTAAACCGATCTAGTCCCATTTGCCAGCACTTAGCCCATATCCCTCTAAACTCTTCCAATTCACATACCCATCCAGATGCCTTTTAAATGTTGTAATTGTACCAGCCTCCACCACTTCCTTTTGAGGCTCATTCCATACCCTTTGTGTAAAAAAGTTGCCCCTTAGGTCCCTTTTAAATGATGCACATATTGCCAATGACCAAGAGAGGTCATTGAGACTTTCAGGAGCTAGGGAGGAAGTTAAAAGGTAAACCTTTGAGAGTAGTAATCTCTGCATTAATCCCAGTGTCACATGCTGCCCAGAGTAGAAATAGGAAAATAAATAGGATCAATAGATGCCTTGAAACATGGTGCAGCAGAGAGGCTTCAGATTCTCAGGGCACTGGGACCAATCATGGAACAGAAGGCATTATTCAAAAAGGCTGCCCCCCAATAGAAATGGGCCCAGTGATGAAGGGACCTTCACAATTGTGGTTGAGGAGGATTCAAACTAAATTAGCAGGAGAGAGGTCACCAGCAAATAGAAGTAGCAAAGAGGAATATGGTACATCAAGTGAGAGGTTTAGTCAGTACTGGAAAAGGAAGTAGTAATACATTAAATAAGAGCAGACGAAGGAGGACTACGAGAAATGCAAAACCAGGAATATAATGGATGGATGTAAACTCACAGATTGTGGTGAATGAAGTTGTTGAGCTAAAAGCACAGGTGGCCATGTGGCAATATGATATGGGACAATAATGGAAATGTGGCTTTAAAATTGTAAGGACAGGTTGTTTAATCAAGGATACAAGAATGAGGAAGGGAAAAGAATACGGGAGGTGGGTTTGCTGTTAAGAACAGAGAAGGCATTTGAAGTCAACATACAGGAGAATTCCAAAGAATTGCCTAGCATTTAAATCATAATGGTGTAGAAAAACGTGGAGTGGGTCCTACTTGTGACAAAAAGGATGATGTATGGTTAGAAATGCTGGGTAAGGCTAGAATACCTACTGAGTCAGTTACATTAGTATTTACTTAGAAAGAGAAATCAAGCAAATTATCAGTAGAAGCAGAGATCATGGTGGCACTGTAGGTTGTGGTAATGTCATTGAACAAGTAATGAGGAGGGCCAGGTGAATGCTGTGGAGACACAAGTTTGAATCCCACCAAGGCAACTAGTGAGATTTTAAAATGTAGTTAGTACAAGTCTGCAACGTGAACTAGTCTCAGTAATGGGGACCATGAAGCTATTGTAGCTACTGTTGATTATCATAAAAATCCATTTGGTCTTTAATGCCCATTAGGGAAAGAAATTGCCATCATTACCTGCTCTGGCCTACATGTGATTCCAGATTCATAGCAATGTGGTTGACCCTTGACTGCCCTCCGAATTGGCCTCGCAAGCCATTTACTTCAAATGCAGTAATGCTTGGGCAATACTTGCCAGCCTTGCCAGTGATGCCCACATCTCTTGAAAGTATACTTGAATAGGTGAAGGTACTGGAAAGACTAGCTATGCTTAGGGTAGATAAGTCACCTGGTTTGGAAGATTGCATCCCAGACTGTTAAAGGAAGTGGGAGTGGAGAGGGTGGAAGGACTGACCTTAACATTTCAGACTTCCCTAGATCTGGGGGATGTCCCAGAGAACTGAACAGCAAATGTGACACCATTAACAAGAAATAGTCCAAGGATGGTCCTAACAATACAAAACAGTTAGTTGAATATTGTTGGTGGGTATGTTTTTGGAATTAATCTGGGAAATTAAATCAAGAGATGATAGAGTATTGAGTTAATTGAAGAGACCAGTATGGAGTGTTAAAGGGGAGATTGTCTTGATTAATTCAATTTTCTGATGAAGGAACAGTGGCATTGATGAAGGTAATGCAGTGGATATAGTGTTCAACAAGGTGCAACCTAAAAATCTGGTAAATAAAACTGAGGCTTATACAATAGGAAGGTCAGTGTACAATTGGACTAAAAAATTGGCTTAAGGATGGAAAACTGAGAGTCATGATAGACTGGAGGACGATAGACGGTGGTGTTCCCAAGGTCAGTGCTAGGAACCACAGTCTTGCTAAATGCAACTGATCGGGATCTTGAAATACAAAGTAAAATTTCAAACTTGCTGATGGGTCCCGACTTGGAGGAGGGCAAACCGTGAAGATGGTACAAATTGCCTTCAAATTAATGTAGGAGAAAGTGAGGACTGCAGATGCTGGAGATCGGAGCTGAAAAATGTGTTGCTGGAAAAGCGCACAGGTCAGGCAGCATCCAAGGAGCAGGAGAATTGACGAAGGGCTTATGCCAGAAACGTCGATTCTCCAGCTCCTTGGATGCTGCCTGACCTGCTGCGCTTTTCCAGCAACACATTTTTCAAATTAACGTAGTTAGGTAAGCAGAATGGGCAGGGAGAAAGTGAGGACTGTAGATCAGCTGGGAAAGCTTTACCAGCACCATACTCTCAAGCAGAATGGGCAGGCAAGTGGCAGGTAGCATTTCTTAGAGGGAAGGGAAAAAGAAAAAAATTCAGGGCAGGAATTATACACATAATGGCAGGGCCCTGGGGGATATTGCTGAACAAAGAGACCTTGGAATGCAGGTTCATAGTTCCTTGAAAGTGGAGTTGCAGGTAGACAGGTAGTGAAGAAGGTGTTTCGTATAGTTGCCTTTATTGGTCAGTGCATTGAGTACAGGAGTTGGGAGGTCATGTTGGGGCTGTTTATGACATCGGTTAGGCTACTTCTGGAATACTGCGTTCAATTCTGGTCTTCCTGCTACAGGAAAGGATGTTGTGAAACTTGAAAGGATTCAGAAAAAGGAAATGGAGGCAGATTATGCAACTTTTTTGAATTAAACAAAAACTTAAGGGGACAGTAGTTTTCTGGTGCATTTCCCTTGGTCAAATGCCAGCTGATCAGAACGGACTTGCCAACCAATTAACATCCTTTTCTCCTGTTGCTTGCTTTGAAATGTGACATTCTTGTATCTGTCCTGATGTGTGTAAGGTGAATAGCTCCAACAGCATGTTCCATTTTTCACCAATACTCAAATAACTGAACTGTTTCAGGTTTATGAGCAGAGTTTCCAAAACAGACATTGCTTGGATTTGTGGCTTTAATTCAGAGTTAGTAGACATCACTGTTTTCATGGGGAATATTTACTGCTGGATGCTAAAGTAATTGACAGACTCATTCCAAGATGTCAGCATGTTGCCACGACTCAATTAGGAACAATGTGCCAACAATTGAGACTCATTGTTCCACAACCTTTACAATTATGTAACGACTCAATTAAACCACCAAGATGAACAATTAACAAGACTGACAGCTATTCAAGCCAAAAGTAATTTATATCAGGTTTTGGCATTAACAAGAAAATAATTCATTATTCTAAATAAACTTATTCTTTAACAAATAGCCAAAGAAAATTGAATTGCTCTTCACTGATATGCAACTAATGGTGTACTCCTTTAAAACAAGAAGCATATACACAGTCATTCAGGAGTACGACTGAAAACACACAGACAACATAATATAAATATTATGGTCAGAAAAGATAGCCAAGGAGAAAAGAATTCCCTGGTTCAAGAGTCAAATTCACTGTTTCTCACAATTCTTTTGATTTTCAGTGACCTTTTTGTTTCTTTTGAAAGAGAAAGTGGAAGATAAAAGTCTCACTGCTATTCTATACGAAAATGAAAAGTATTCTATCTGGGTGCATCATAGTTTGGCTCGGAAACTGCTCTGCCTAGGTCTGTAAGAAATTACAGAGAGTTGTGAGCACAGCCCAGTCCAAAGTGCAAGCCAACCTCCCATCCACTGACTCCATCTAAATGTCTTGTTCCTGTGGAAAACCAGCCAACATGATCAAAGACCCCTCCTACCCCAGTTATAATCTCTTCCAACCTCTTCCATCTGGCAGAAGATACAAAAGCTTAAACATGGGTACCAACACGTTCAAGAAAGCCTCTTCCCCGCTGTTATTAGACTTCTGAATGGATTTCTCAAACTTAAAATGTAATGTTGATCTTGTTTTTTGTGCACCTTGTTTGCAGATGTAACTTTGTATTGCTTGATCTGTTTTATCACCCAATTGTCTTTGTTTCATGTGATCTGCCTGTACTGCCCAAAAACACCACATTTCACTGTACCTCGGTACATGTGGCAATAATAAATCAAAATCTAATCAAATCAAAAATGTCAGATCACTCATGAGTTATCATAATCAAATCATGGAACTGCTGCTCATTGGTAGATGACTGGATGTGAACCTTCTGCAGCATCACAAAGAGGATTTAATTGGCAGGAAATAATGTCTTCTTACTTTTGTGTTGACATTCGGGCAGGGGTTGGGCGTGCTCGGTTAATTCAGGTGACTTTGCGGCTGGTTTGTGACACCGAGTGACACCATACTGTACTGGCTAACATCACCATGAGTATCCCATCTTCTCATCTTTACCCTTTACCTGAGGTCTAGTGAGCTTCAGGTTAAACTCAGTATATTTCGATTCGCTCCAAGGGACTATGATGACTTTTATGTTTTCTTTTATCTAGAGATTTGCAATTACCTGCATTTTTTTTCTCACCAACAAATCACCCCCATGTTTCTCGTCACAATTAATATTAATTGACTGCTTTGATGTGCCCTAGACATTTCAGAGTAGTGAGCAGTAGGCACCTGAAACCACTGGCATGCTCTAGAGTCATAGAGATGTACAGCATGGAAACAGACCCTTCGGTCCAACCCGTCCATGCCGACCAGACATCCCAACCCAATCTAGTTCCAACTGCCAGCACCCGGCCCATATTCCTCCAAACCCTTTCTATTCATATATCCAACTCCCCGACCCCAGGGAAAAGACTTTGCCTATTTACCCTATCCATGCCCCTCATAATTTTGTAAACCTCTATAAGGTCACCCCTCAGCCTCTGACGCTTTAGATCAAGTTGGACATGATGGAGAGAGAAATGCTATTTGGATACAGAACTGGCTCAAAGGTAGAAGGTGGTGGAGGGTTGCTTTTCAGACTGGAGGCCTAACACTAGTGGTAAACCACAAGGATCGGTGCTGGGTCCACTGCTTTTCATCATTTATACAAATGATTTGGGTGTGAGCATAAGAGGTACAGTCAGTACGTTTACAGGTGACACCAAAATTGGTGGTGCAGTAGACAGCAAAGTAGGTTACTTCAGAGTAAAATGGGATCATGATCAGATGGGTCAATGGGCTGAGATAAATGTGAGGTGCTGCATTTTGGAAAGGAAAGTCAGAGCAGAACTTATACACTTAATGATAAGGTCCTGGGGAGTGTTGCTGAGCAAAGAAACCTTGCAGTGCAGGTTCATAATTCTTTGAAAGTGGAGTCACAGGTAGACAGGATAGTGAAGAAGGTGTTTGGTATGCTTGCCTTTATTGTCAGTGCATTAAGTACAGGAGTTGGGAGGTCTTGTTGTGGCTGTACAGGATATTGATTAGGCCACTATTGGAATACTGTGTGCAATTCTGGTCTCCCTGCTATAGGAAGGATGTTGTGAAAGTTGAAAGTGTTCAGAAAAGATTTACAAGGATGTTGCCAGGGTTGGAGATTTGACCTATGAGGAGAGGCAGAATAGGCTGGAGCTGTTTTCCCTGGAGCGTCGAAGGCTGAGGGGTGACCTCATAGAGATTTATCAAAACATGAGGGGCATGGATAAAATAAATAGGCAAAGTCTTTTCCCTATGGTAGGGGAGTCCAAAACCAAAGGGTATTGGTTTAAGGTGAGAGGTGAAAGATTTAAAAGTGACCTAAAGGTTAACCTTTTCACATAGAGGGTGGTGTGCGTATGAAATGAAGTGCCATTACCAGATTTGAAAGGTGTCTGTATGAGTACATAAATAGGAAGGGTCTAGAGGGATATGGGCCAAATGCTGGCAACTGGGAGTAGATTTACTTAGGATATCTGGTTGGCATGGACAAGTTGGACCAAAGGGTCTGTTTCGGAGCAGTACATCTCTCTGTCTCTGTGACTCTCTGTCTCTGTGACTCCATCACTCTGTGACTCTGTGACTTTGTGACTCTATGACTCTATAATTCTGTAACTCTATGACTCCGTGACTCTTTGTCTCTGTGATTCTATGACTCTATGACACTGTGACTCTGTGACTGTATGATTCTGAGACTCTGTGAATCTGTGACTCTATGAATCTGTGACTCTGAGAATCTGTGATTCTATAACTCTGTGACTCTATAATTCTATGTTTATGTCACTGTATGACTCTGAGACTCTGACTCTGTGACTTTATGAATCTGTGACTCTTCAACTCTGACTCTGGAATTCTGTGACTCTATGACTCTGACGTTGTGACTCTGTGTGACTCCATGACTCTGTGACTCTCTGGCTCTATGATTCTGAGACTCTATGAGTCTATGACTCTATAACTCGATGACTCTGTAACTCAATTATTCTACAACTCTATTATTCTATGACTCTCTGACTGCGACTGTGACTCCATGACCCTGTGACTGTGACTCTGTGACTCTGTGACGCTATGACTTTGTGACTCTGTGACTGTATGACTCTATGACTGATTCTGTGACTCTGTGACTATAAATCTGTGACTCTGAGAATCTGTGACTATATGACTGTGGCTCTGACTTGGTGACTCTGAATCCGTGACTCTGTGACTGTAAGACTCTATGACAATGGTTCTGTGAGTCTATGAGGTATTAAACTGAAACCCTGTCTGTAAGGCCTCAATGATCTCCTTACACTTTTTGAAGAAGAGCGCAAAGTTCTCTGCAAATTAAAACTCCTCTGTCCACAAATGCATACATAAATGGTGCTATCAACTATCGATATATCATTAAATTATATCTTTGACCCCTTGTTTAATTGCAGGAAATATTTGTCGGGATTTGTGGATGCTGGACACCAGTTCATGTTTTGCTCTAATGTTCCAGAGGGAAACAGGATTTATTAGCATTTTTGAGATGTAATAAACTATCTGTAATATAAATAAGTTGTTGAGGTATACTGATGCTTTTATCTTCACATGAGAAGTTGTTGAACACCATGCCGTGGTCCTTCATGTTCCACCTTAACATCTATTGCTTAGAGTGTTTTACAGCTGCTCAAAATCATGTTGATATATTTAATGTCTATTATGTGTTTAGAAATGGAAGTTTGAAGCTAACAGATCGTAAGACTGGAACTCTTTACACTATCAATGTCAACTGTTTCAATGGAGAAACGATCCTCAAGTCTTCAAATATCAGCATTGATACAGGTATGTTTGTGTCTTTTAATATTACTTCAGAAAGAAGGCATGATCAGAAAATGTTGGAAATAATTAGCAGGTCTGACAGCTGAATTTTCACGGCCCCATTGTGGAGGGTTTGGTGATAATGGTCGGGGGTCCAGGGTAACATGGGAGAGTTGTGTCGGGACAACTTGTTGCTGCATTCCTGGCACCAGGAACTTTCCCAGGGTTGTGTGGAAATAGGACAGGCTCCCCACTGCACAGAACAGCAACCAGTCTGCTGATTAGTTTCCAGATAGGAGTGATTTTATAGCGTCATCAGCATTTTGGCTGCAGTGAGGTGACAGAGTCACTGTTCAAGAAGATAGCTCACCACCACCTTCTCAGGGGCAATTAAGAATGGGCAATAAATGCTGGCCCATTCCATCAACAAATACAAATATAAATGCTTTTCAAGACCTCAACCTTTATACATTGTGAAGTACTTTAAAACTGTTCCCACACCATTTGAGGTTACCATGATGGTCTCTCCCGTCACTTGACTTTTTGTCACTACACTGCGCTTTTTGTGCAGAGTCAGTCAGCTCAGTATAACATGGTGAGAATCGCTCGAGATTCTGTTGTAGGAGAGGAGAATGTCTGGAGAACAAGAAGGAACGACCTTCAGAGAAGTTAGCTCAGACCGCTGTTATGGCCGGTAAGGAGGAATCACCGCCCTCCTCTTGGTGAGTCACACCAAATGTACCTTTTTAATTTTATTATCTTTTTTAGCAGGTAGCTAGCACACTTCAATTAAATTTAGATAACCAAATCAAAAATGAAGGAGAACCAATTCCAAGCTTTTTGAATGGGAGAGAGGGGAGCTTTATTACCAATGGCTCCAAAATGAAATAATAATATGCAATAACCCGCTTGGTGTAGCTGCACCAGTGGACTGCAGTGGGTCAAGAAGGCAGCTCACCACCACCACCTTCTCAAGGACAATTAGTGATGGGCACTGTGAAGTACACATCCTCTGAAGGAATTCAAAGAAGGAGGGCAGGTCATAAGTGGGAATTTTGCAGCAATTTTGCAACCCACTTCCTAACCGCTTCAAAGCCTATCACCTATCTACAAGGGTAAAATCAGGAGTATGATGGAATATTCTCCACTTGCTCACATTACTGAAACACTTAAGAAGCTCAAAACCATCTAGGACAAAGCAGCCCACTTGCCACCCAACTACATCTTAACCATCTATTCAGTCCAGCATTGACATACAGTATCGGCAGTGTGCACCCTTCTGCACATGTGCTGCAACAACTCACAAGGTTCTTTCAACAGTACCTTCATATACACTGCAACTTCTATTACATGCAGCAATTACCTAGGAACACCACAACCTTCAAATTTCCCTCACAGTTCTGTACCATTCTGACTTGCAAATATCTCACTGTTCCTTTAATGATGCTGGATTGATGGTGTATGTACATCACACAGACTGTAGCTGTTCAGGAAGGCAGCTCACTACCATTTTCTCAAGGTTAATTAGGAATGACCATTGAATGCTGGCCTAGATAGTGATTCCCACTCTTTCCTTTGAGTCAAGTCTTCCCGATTATGTATTTCACAATTTTGATAATGAATTTGAAGCTGTTCTGAGATGTGTTAATTAGAGTAGAATTGAGCTCACTGTTCCTCAAGTTGCAGCAAGTAATTTTCATCTCTTTTGTTTGTCTTGCATTAAAATATCTCTTGTTTTGCATTCCAGGTGTTGCACCAAGTACTCACCCTGCGACATCACTGTACACAACAGGACCACAAACCCAGTCGACTTCAGGCAACCATCTGAACCATGCCAAGTTACTCAGTTCGTACGTACATCTTATATACTAGTTCCAAAGTAGAGTTTATCTACAACAGTTGTTTTCAGTCAACGCATGTTGAATTTTTTTCCAAACTCACTCAAAACTCACATTGATGTGAGCATTTTCCAGTATCAGAGTCAAATTTAAAATCTGGAGCCGCAAGATGGGCGCCACTGCAGGGTCCAAATACCAGAACTGCCTTCTCCAAAGCCTGAGGGGTGTCCCTACTCCCCAAGGACTGCAGCTGTTCAAGAAGATAGCTCACTACCACCTTCTCAGGGGCAATTAAGAATGGGCAATAAATGCTGGTCCATTCCATGAACAAATACAAATATAAATGCTTTTCAAGACCTCAACCTTTATACATTGTGAAGTACTTTAAAACAGTTCCCACACCATTTGAGGTTACAATGATGGTCTCTCCCGTCACATGACGCATGGTGACACTCAGGTAAAACCACCACCAGTTGTCTTTCTAAAATGACAGGGCAGCCGTATGGTCTGGAAAGACTATGGCAACTTTGCTTTAAAACTACTGTTGAAACGATGCCAATGTGGTACACACAGCAAGCTCCCATCAGCAATGTGATGATAATCTCACAAGCTCTTTTTTTTAGTGAGTTCTGAGGAAGGGTCACTCGATCCGAAACGTTAACGCTGATTTCTCTCCATGGATGCTTCCAGACCTGCTGAGCTTTTCCAGCAATTTCTGTTTTTGTTTCTGATTTACAGCATCTGCCGCTTTTTGTTTTTTTTTTCCCTTTCTTTAATGATCTTGATTGCGGGATAAGTTTAAAAGAATGCCATGGGATTTTTTTTACATCTACCAGAGAGGTCTTTAGTTAAATGCCTCTTCTGAAAGATGATACTTCCAGCTGTGCAGCACTTCCTCAACAGTACACCAACAAAAATACTGTGAACTCCTATCTTTTTGAAGAACCTTTTTATATGGCACCTATCAAGTGCCTGAAGGAAATCTACATAAACTGAATCTACCAGTTCCTCTCAATCACCTCTCCTTGTTATACCCTTAAAGAACTCGAGTAAATTTGTCAAAAATGTTGACTGTGTTTCATTGTGTTAAGTCTTTCCAAATATCCTGATATTCCTATTTTAATAAATTACTCTAGCATTTTCCCATGGTGTAAATTATGTTAACTGGCCCATGGTTTCCTGCTTTCTGACTTTCTCCAACAACATTACCTCCAGAGCCCTGGTTCCACAGCATTGTCATGCCAGTTTTCATGCTGCATTGTCCCTGTGGTGAGACTGTCAATGACCTCACCTACTCAGTAGCTCATATCCTCCAATTTTCATTTGCATCTCTTACAAGTTTACCACCTTCACGATTATTGTCGCCTCTGCTTCGCAGCACACTACCACCCCTACAGTTGTATTCTTTCACGTTCCTACCATAGCAGCAGGTCCTATTAAACCCCCTGTTGATTTTCATTGAGTTGAACGCCATGACTGATTGTGGACCATCCCCTGACCAACTTGGATGCACCCCCCAATTGGTGTGAGACTAGGCCCCTGCCTGATTGCAGTGTAGCTCGCCAACTACGTTCCCATGCACCCGCGCCCCCAACCTAGTAGTAGCACTGGAGCTGCAGGACTGACTATGACCAGTTCCGCAGACTTTGGTGACATGTACTGCTTGATTGTGACTGCCCAAGCAGTTGACTGAATGTGCCCAAGCCCCTGGACTGATATTGGACACTCCGTAGATTTACAATCCCAGGTCACCTTGACTGAAGACCTTCTCCCTCCATCCATGGAGGTTGGTATGGACAAAGCACCAACTCAACACTTCATCATCGCACAACACAGACTAACTTATAACAAAGTTCAGTATTTCAATACTGTACTTTGAAGCTCACCGATATGTTATATTGTGGTGTTGCTGTGAATGCTTTGCACACAGGAACTGACACCCACTTCAGTTATTGCGACTAGTTTGTTTTATTGATGCTTACTCTCTTTCCACTTACCTGGATAGTCACACCATTTCTGTCTTGTCTTGCATTGCTTTTTACCACAGGCAGAAAGCCAGCAGCTTATCAGCAATGAACAGGCAAGGAGTTGCCATGTTGATGTTCAGCACCATGCTACATCACTGTCTCATGTACAGCCTGCAGTAGCAACTTATGTAGCAAATTCTCTGCATGTGCTTAACCAAATGGTCATGTCTGAATGTCATAAGGGAGTGGTCCTTCATCCTGTTAAAGGGGTCCATGATCATCAGTGGGCCGATCTGTCCTCAGTCAGAAAAATTGGTGAGGTATTTTGAGTGAATAATTGAAAGCACAGAAGACAAGAAAGGTTGGCAGTTTGAGGCGGAATATGGTGGATGAGGGTCAACTTAGAAAGATGCTACAAATAACATAGAGATTAGTAGTACTTGAGTCTTGGTGGGAGGTAGGTGCAATGGCAGAGATCGTGTGAGGTAGCAGAGAGAAGATGTACTTGACTTTGACGAATCCAGAAGGTAATTGCAGCATTTCAATGTGTTCCTCCAGACCATGATTACTGTACTGAGCCGGGTGACCACTTCAGACCAGGCCTGGCAGTGCTTAATAAGGTGAGCTGGGGTTTAAATACATTGCCGACTGTGGGTGCAAAATTCAACGAGAGTTGGCCCCTTGGAGACAGAGTACATAATTTATGTAGAGAACAACATGTGAGAAAGGTTGCTAGGGTTTGCAGTGAGAAACCTTCCATGAAACCCCTTGAAACCACTGCAAATCAGTGGTCTCTGATTTGCAATTTTCTACCTGGCTTAACTTTCATTTGTCAGCTCTAATTTTAACTCCAGCTAGACTTGGAACTGGTGGGTAATAACACAAATGCAAAACTCATTCAATGCCTCAGAATAATTATCTGAGGAGAAAAGTCTATGCAGGCCTATGGGGAAAAAGATAGAGAAGTTGGAATAGGTGACGACTGATGAGCCAAGTGGCCTCCTCTGTGGTGTACCATTCGTTGGTTCAACAAAATGCCCAGAAACAGAAGCCATCTTTTGCTTTGTGGTGTTCATGTGGGTGGCACAGTTCAAAATTAGAGATTTGCTGACCCCTACTGGTACAACATAAAGGAACATGAGGCCATCAATATATAACTACTTCCAAACAGAAATTACTTCTTAGCTTTGACTGAAATGCAACTATCACAATGGGCTAAATTTTCCCAAAATTTGGCTAAACTGTTAATTTCAAGGGGTTTCATGGAAGGTTTCTCACTGCAAACCCTAGCAACCTTTCTCACATGTTGTTCTCTACATAAATTATGTACTCTGTCTCCAAGGGGCCAACTCTCGTTGAATTTTGCACCCACAGTCGGCAATGTATTTAAACCCCAGCTCACCTTATTAAGCACTGCCAGGCCTGGTCTGAAGTGGTCACCCGGCTCAGTACAGTAATCATGGTCTGGAGGAACACATTGAAATGCTGCAATTACCTTCTGCATTCGTCAAAGTCAAGTACATCTTCTCTCTGCTACCTCACACGATCTCTGCCATTGCACCTACCTCCCACCAAGACTCAAGTACTACTAATCTCTATGAAATTATATGCTGAATGATAGTCTGGAAACCACCAAAAAAAAAACTTGGAAATGGAACAAAGTTAATTTTTCAAAGTTCATAGAAAATTTCATGTACTTTCTTTTTCAGCAACTGGTACTAATTGACCACAACATGGAGAGAGACAGCAGAGCAAACACAGATACTTTCTAGGGCCACCAGAATGCAAGCACAATGCACTCACAACCTAATTGGCTAGCTTAAGGCATGTGGGGGAGAGAATACACGAGTAGCACATACTGCCCACCGAGGTGTCTGGGCCCAGCCAACACCTTTGATGGAATTGTTAACAATTTGATATGGACTCAATACAAAGTGCTAATAGCCAGGGGCTGCAGTAATCATCCTTCTCAGGAAGAGCGATTAGCACCCATTTGTATAGTAATGGACTTCTGCGCAGATGTTGAAATTGACAATGCCTGCACTGAAACTGACAATGACCGCGCTGAAATTAACAAAGGCTGTGCTGGAACTGACAATGACTGCACTGAAACTATCAACGATTCTGCAATGTTTACAATAAACAAACTATGTTACAGAGACAATAACCTCATCACCGACCTATTATATTACAAAATGTATAAAAGTATCTTGCCATGTGGTCCGGATTGAGAGAAGACTCGCAGCTGACCACTATGTTGTTGGTGTATCTCTCTCTCCCCGGAGCTCAGGTATTTCCTTGTACAATAAACTCTGTTGTTGAACCTCAACTCTGACTCCGAGGCTTGTGACTTTCCCCACAACAGTGTCAAGCTTCTTGTATGTTGTTGGAGCTGCACTCATCCAGGCAAGTGGGGAGTATTCCATCGCACTCCTGACTTATGCCTTATAAATAGTGGACTTCATTAGGGTGTCAGGAGATGAGTTACTGGCTGCAGGATTCCTAACCTCTGACTTGCTCTTGTAGCCACTGTATTTATATGGCCGAATCCAGTTCAGTTTCTGATCAATGGTAACCCCCTCAAGAAGTTGATTGTGGGGATTCAGTGATAGTGATAACATGGAATGTCAAGGAGCAGTGGTTAGATTGTCTGTTATTGGAGAGAATCATTGCTTGGCCTTTGTGTGGTACAAATGTTAGCTGCTAATTGTTAATTTTATATGGTCTGTGCCAGTCAAAGCAAGTTTGTAAACAAGGTCACTGACCTGAAATCTTAACTCTGTTTCTCTTGCATAGATGCTGCCAAACTGACAGTATTTATACAAACTGCATCATTTTCTGTTTTATTTAAGTTACATCTCCTGACTGAAAAATCAAAGGTAAAAACAAATTCTGTTCTGTATTATTTTGAAACCTTAGGCGATTATTTGAATATTTCAAAACTTGGAAACTGAATGAATAATCAAACTTTGAATTGATATGGTATAGTTTTGATAATTATGAAAATTTAAGTTTATTAAAATCTGGAGATTGACAGACTCACTAATTGTTAAAGAGCATATAAGGCAGGAATGATAGAACTCATTCAATGATGGAGAAATCATTAAAAGGTGGTGCCTGTCAACACAAGTCTGAACAGTTTGGGAGAGGTGGCTGACTTGTGGGAATATGTTGCAATTCAGTTCTAATCCATTAAAAGAACTAAGTGCAGTTTGGTTCTGATTGTTGAAGATTGAGGGCAAGCTGTCCCAATATGAATGGAT
Source organism: Chiloscyllium plagiosum (assembly GCF_004010195.1). Classification (NCBI taxonomy): domain Eukaryota; kingdom Metazoa; phylum Chordata; class Chondrichthyes; order Orectolobiformes; family Hemiscylliidae; genus Chiloscyllium; species Chiloscyllium plagiosum. The sequence continues at coordinate 70,955,683 of NC_057710.1, forward strand.
TTCTGGATTTCCAAATGTGTTTTGGTGCATCTGGTGCATACTGTCACTTCCATGGATATAAATAATAACTTTATTATGTAAAGTACCTATATACAGCTTTATATAAGTATATTTACTGTGCTATAGCCATGATCAAACTCTCTTAAGTCTTTTCAGTCATATGTTCTCTTACATTATTAATATGATTCGAGTCACATCCTCAGATGTTAACCCTTTCAAAATATCACCACAATTTTGATGGTCACAAAGGCTACTGTTCCCTCTCCAAGACGCTTTGTAATGCCCACAGTTCCCTGGACTACATTCTCAGTGCTCTCGGATCCCCAAAACATCTCCAATGTCCTGGGATACCCCAAATTTCTGTAACAGACCTCGGTAAATATTCAACACTCTCCCAGAACTTGCAACTGCTGATGCTGCAAAATGAATTGCTCACCATACATCAATAGCAGAATAACTCTTATCCAGGGAGAACTGAACGTAATGAAGGACGTTTTGGGGCCATTAGCTTCGCTGGAAAATATTAGTTTGGCCTGAACCCAAAGTGCTCCTGAAAACTGCCAATAGCCAATATCAGACCCAATTGACAACCATATGAAAGTCTGTTTAGCAGGATTCAATGTGAACAGCATCATGGGAGACCTGCTGATATATGAATGATATATATCTCGTGGCAACCCTTATGTTGGAAAACGTAGCCTCTGTGTTCAAGTTAACCACAGAATTCAGTTATAGAGTGAAAACCCTGACATGTAGCCTAATGTCTAAGTTGAAGGAATGTGACGCCATAGTAAACTGAGTCACTTTAACTCTAATTTGGACACTCTACGAAGTCCTTTACGAGTGGATATGATTGAATGCTCAAAATATTTGGCCAGTGATTTTTTTTACCACTTATTTAAAGGGAAAATGATGTTGCATATTTACTTCTGAAACTTCGTGCTTCCCCCCAACCGTCTTCCCCCCACAGTAACCCCACCTGATTAGAAATTAGATTACAAACTGACCGTGAATTAAAATTTGATATTGTTGTGGGCAGTACTAACAGGATGAAAATGGGGGTTGATACCCATCCTGAGTATCCTGAAATGAGGTATGTCAAAGGAATAGTTTATGGGGAAGATTTGCCCACTTTAGGAAAGGGGATAAGTGAATGTGTAGGGGCATTGGTTTTGAAGTATAGGCAGGTAGGAAGAAAGGGATACTGTCTCCTCAGATTTGCCGCAAAGGGCAGAGTGCATCCTCCAAAGATATTTCCTGTTTTCCTTGGTTGTTTTAAAAGAAAGTTTTGACAGAGAAACATTATGCTTGGCATTGTGAACATTATATACGGGTCGATTGAGCTTTTAGCAAGCTCAATTAACCCTTAACAAAAACAGAAATTGCTGGAGAAAGTCAGCAGGTCTGGCAGCATCTGTGGGAAGAAAACAGAGTTAACATTTCATGTGCAGTGACTCTTCATCAGAACTAATTAACAATTAACCCATAATTATTCATTTACATGTGGCTGGTGGGCTTTCTATTCCAATGCCTATCCATCTCTCCCAACCCCCATATTATTGGGTGAGTTGGGAGATGGCTGGGAATGTGGTTTGCTGGGCACCTCCCCAATCTTACCCATTCCTTCCCCATGTCAGAAACATGGCAGGAACATGAAATATTCAGCCTAATATTTGTTTTTGGTAACTGCCTCAATACTCATATTGTAAAAAAAATTAACAAACTTGGCAAATAAACAGAGGTGTAGAGAGAAAGCGAGGCACAGAAAAGAAATATATAAATTAGAAGTCAGAGGCAGATGGCTCTAAGATGGTAGTTAGAATAATATATTGCAAGTTAAAATTAATATAGAGGGGATATTATTACTGGTAGTTACAGTTGAATTTCTTTTAGATTTGCATCCAATTTGTTCATTTACAAATACTCCTTTTGGTAGAATGGAATAAGTGTCATATTTGGTGCATGAGTTACATTTCTCAGGATTAATACAACAGAACCTTATTGATTATTTTAAAAGACACTGTATAGTTTGTTTTATTGCTAGCTCGTCTGATATCAGACAAAATATCCTTTCTTCATGATTTTAATGTGATAATCTTGATATTGTATAGCTATTGACATTGTACACTAATATATCTTGGAATATCACTAAGAGAGAGTGAATAAAATGAATTAGAATTCTTGACTACAAGAATTTCCAACCTTGAAGAAAAGCGACATTGTTCGCAAGTATATTTAAAAAAAAATGTTATTCAGAATAGCTCTGCTTGATTTTATTATCATCATCTAACAGATTTATTTTTGCATGAGGAATTCTTTTTAGTACACTTAATTGTAAAAGTGAGATCAAAATTTCACAATTTGATATCAATTTCTGAATGTCTACATTGATTTGTTTCATTAGTAAATTTAAAGACATTTCTGTTTTAAGAGTTGAATCATATGTCATTGCAAACATTGAGTCAAAGCAAGTTACAAAAGTATTGATTTTACTTGGAAGTCTTTTTGGATAGTTAGTTGCAGACCACATCCAAAAGTTGAGAAATTAAGGTCTCTTACATAAAACTTTCTGAAACATTCTGTGAATCATGAGTTTGTTCGCGAAGCATGTTTGATTCCAGATATGCTTCAGTTTAGATTAAATGTGACGCAAGATTCAGCAGTGAGTGGGTGTTGACATTTTTAGATTGTGGAGTTTGTATTTACAACAGTCGAGTGAAAATGTGATTTTGGCCAGTATTTCATCGGCTTTGAAATCAACAGTGTTTTACTCTGTAGACTACAGTCCTAAAGTTGGACAGTTTTGGAGAGTTGATTCAATAATAAGTGCCTTGAGTTTGAAATATATTTATTAAATATACCTTATTAGACATGAAAATGCAGCCAATTATTGATTGTACATTGATATGCAATGAAGATGTTTGATGATCTCAAAGAGTAACAGTATAAAATTTTGCAAATATTTTAAAACAGTGAACATTCTTATATCCTCACTTTAATCCAATCTGCAAATTATCTATTACTAATCCTTGCCCAGCCAGTTTGAGATGTATTAGCAAACTCCAATAATCATCATCTATCCTTCTGTTTTATTCCTCACCTTGTCTCATGTCTGTTGTTGTATTAGTTTAGAATAAAGGATTGCATTGGTTAAAGGAAATAGGGGAACATATTATAGATGTCCTAACTATAATCTTTAGGAGTTCCCTCAATACAGGTGTCGTAACCTCTGGATTGGAAACTTGCACATGTCAGTCCATTTTTTATGTGTGAAAGAGGAAGACCAGTTAGCCTAATATCTGTGGTGGGGATATTGTCGGAATCTATGATTAAGGATTGAAAATGTTCAGTTAATCGGGGGAGCCAACATGGATTCATGAAAAGGAGGTCATGCCTGACAAACCTCATTTAATTTTTGTAGTAGGTAGGGAAATGTCTTTTGAAGTTGTTTACATGGACTTTGAGAGTCAATGGATAAAGTCCCACTTAAAAGACTGTTAACTAAGGTAGAAACCCATGGATTTGAGGGGAAATTACTGACATGGTTGGGAAAATGGTTGAGTGGCAGTTGACAGAAAGTAGGAATAATGGCTGGGTACTCAACTTGGCAGGATGTGAGCAGTGATGTCCCAAAGGGATCTGTGTTAATGCCTTAATTTTTCACAATATTTATTAATGACTTGGATAATGGCATAAAAAGTCATATGTCTAACTCTGTTGATGAAACAAAATTAGGTGCCATGGTAGATAGTGTAGATGATAGCATAAAATTACAAAGGGATATTGCTAGACTAAATGAATGGGCAAAACTGTGGCAGATTGTGAGGTTATCCATTTGGACCAAAAGAGTATTGATCAAGGTACTTTCGAGATGCTATGAAGTGAAATAGTTAAATGTACAAAGAAATTTGAGGTTCAGTTGTGTAGATCTTTAAAATGTCACCAACAGCTACAGAAAGTTATCAAGAAAACTAGTAATGCTAACCTTCATTTCTAGAGGACTGGAGTACGAGGATGCCAAAGTTATGCTGCAGCTGTACAAAACCCTGGTTAGACCCCACTTGGGGTACTGAGAGCAGATTGGGAACTGTACCTTAGGAAGGATATATTGGCCTTGGAGGGAGTACAATGTAGGTTTACAAGAATGATACCTGGACTTCAGAGGTTAAGTTACGAGGAGTGATTATACAAATTAGGTTGTTTTCTGTAGAATTGAGAAGATTCGGGGGTGATCTGATCCGTCTTCAAGATTTTAACAGGAAAAGACAGGATAGATAAAAATCAACTATTTCCACTGGCTTAGGATTCTAGAATGAGGGGGCCATTCAGGAGAGATGTTAGGAAGCACTTCAATACACATAGGATGGTAGATGTTTGGAATTCTTTTCCATAAATGGTAGTGGATGCTGAATCAGTTGTTCATTTAAAATCTGAGACAGATAAGTCCTTTTAATCAAAGGCATTAAGAGATATGGGCCAAAGCAGGTATATAGTGTTAAGTCCCAGATCTTCTGGGATCTCATTGAATGGTGGAACAGGTTAAAGGGGCTGAATGGCCTACTCCTGTTCCGATGTTCCTGTGGTTTCAACAAAATTCAATCTGATTTGTTCTGCACCTATCAGAATATAATTCTGGTGAAAAAGGCCATTCAGATTCATTGGCAGCAATTGAATGCTTTGTGTGGCACAATGGTATTGTCCCGACGAGGCTCAGGCTTGAGGCCCACATGCTCCAGAGGTGTGTAGTAACATTTCTGTACATTGATTAGAAAATATTTAGGAGAAAGTGAGGACCGCACATGCTGGAGGATAGAGTTGAGAGTGCGGTGCTGGAAAAGCACAGCGGGTCAGGCAGTGTCTTGCTCCTTGGATGCTTTACTGTCCTGAGATTGAGGTTGAACTGAAACAAACACAAGTGTCTTAATTGTGCTAGGTATGACTCCAACCAGCAGAGAGCCTGCTCCCAGTTCCCATTGACTCTAGTTTCAGTAAGATATTGCCTTGATACCAAGGTTAATCATTCTCACCTCACCTGTTCTGTTTAGCTCTTTTGTTCATGCTTGGACTGAGGCTGTAGTCAATTAGGACCTATGAACATCAGTGAAAAATGTATTACTGCAGACGTTCCTTGTGATAGTGCTTTGCTGATAATTTGGAAAACACTTTTTAATGTAAACAGAGGAACCTCGATTATCCGAATGAGATGGGTGGGCTCTATTTCGTTTGGATAATTGATTATTTGGGTTAATTGATTTTCTCAGGGGCTCAGAGTTTTCTGTTCAGTCTGCTCCCCATTCAAGAGACTAGGCAGCAGCACACAGCGCGCGAGCCCCCGAACCCTGCTCCCCAACTCCATTCCCCCTCTAGTTCTGGACTCCCTGACCCCAGGGCAGGCGAACTGGACACCAACAGTAAGACCGCTGCTGTCTTTTTGGGGTGAGTCTCCAAATAGCGCGCGCACACACACACAACTTCTTACTGCAACGTTTTGACAGTTTCCACCTCTGCCCTGTACAGGACAATGTTAGAGAGATTATCTGGCGAAGGGGGGTTCAGGGTTCACACCTATGTAGAACTGTGTTGGGGGAGAGAGAGAGAGAGGGCGGGAGTTCACTCGTTTAGAGATGGTGCCTGGACTGTCCAGGACTGTTCTCTGCAGCATTTCAGTGAACTGAGTTCATTTTCAATCATTGTACCTGTAAACAAAAGACGCGATCAGGGCTGAAACAGCTTTTTGACGGAATGTTTCTATCGAGACCTTGAGATCCCCTTCAGATAATCCGAAATTCGGATAACTGATATTCGGATGATTGAGGTTCCTCTGTACTTCTTATCTTCTCCCTACTTCTCAAATTTAGTGCATCACATGTCGCAGCTGTAAATTTCATTTGACACCTCACAGCGCAAACAGTTAATTTGCGTGTCACCTTGAGGTTAGTTGTATTAGTCTGCATGATTAACCATGCTCTTTATTTTTGCATTGTCTGTAAGTTTCAGTATTGTCTTTCCTATCTGAGTTTGTATCACTTTTACAGAGATACCAGTAGTGATCTTAACAGGAAATGCTGGGTTGGCATCTCTGCAGTCCAAAATAACCTCTTTTTAGCACAGTCTTCTTTTTGTTTTTTAGTCAACCTCACCCTGTAAAACTGTGATCCTTAATTTTAACAACATACTTCTTATCTATATCCAATATTTCTCCATCATCAACTCCTTCCATTATTTCTTTGAATGGTGCTTCCTGCAATTTAAGCAAAATGGAATAAGTTAGCCATCTTTAATTTTGAATCCTATTTCATATTTGGAAGGATTTCAATATCAGTGACCCTATGAAGGACTTTACATTTGGCATTGAAACATGACTTCTTTTTTGTAACAGTTGTACAGTCTTAAAGATCAAGCTTCACTCCCTTAACTTTTCAAAAAAGGGATCGATTTTTTTAAATTTACATATGTTTCTACAGCATTACAGCTGCAGAGCATTATTTATACATAACGCATAAACTAATGGATTAACATTTGGAATCTGCAAGTTCATGGAACGATGATCTTGGAATGAAAGTATATGTTCTAAGTAATTTTTGATTATTTTTAATACCCATAAAATATCATCCATGAATACCCTTTAACTGTACTGAGAACTGAGATTGAATTGCGGTAGTATTGTAGTGACTTTTAAAAAAAAAGTAAACAAAAAACATATAATTAAGAAGCGTTGACCTGAAAGCAACTATATAATTTACTCTCAAGCTTCCCTTCTGGTGACTCAGCATACAGATCTGTTGCCACATAATGTTTGAGGCATTGAATAGTTCATTTCTGTAAAATCTTTCCATCTTGCCTGATAGTATAGTTCCATTGTGGAATTTCAGTCTTCAAAAGTGCACATCTTCAATTGCAGACACTTGGCTCATTATTTTTCAAACATTAAAATCTAAGGATTGAAAGTCAAGAGTTGTATGTGTGTAGTCTATTGATCTACATATTTAGCAGGTGAAGGTTTCCACACAGGGGTGTGCAAACAGCAAATACTTCTTAAAATACTTTTCTTGCCAGAATATCTTAACTCGATTCTTTATCTTTCACATGGGTGCTAACTTGTCCTCCCTTTGAAATCTGACTGTTACCCAGATATATCACGGCCATGGAAATAGTGGATGGGTTGGTTGTCATCTTACAAAAGTTAATTTAAGTTCAATGCCCTGCAATATGTTCTGGAACTGTCTCAGTCGATTAGAGGGTGGTGAATGTAATCACACTGTTTACAACTGGAGGGAGCGAGAATTACAGACTGGTGAGCCCAACATCAGTAGTATGTACAATAGTAGAGTCTATAATAAAGAATAACAGGACCTTTGGAAAATATCAGTAGGGGTTAGACAAAATCAGTGTGGAACTATTAAAGGGAAAACATGTTTGACAAACCTATTGGAGATGTTTGAGGATGTATTTACTGGAATAGATGAGGAAGAACCAGTGGATGTGGTTTATCTGGATCGTCAGTACCACATAAGAGGTGAGTGTGCAAAGTCAAAGCACATGGGATTGTGGTTAATATGATGGCATGAATTGAGACTTGGTTAGCAGACAGGAAACTGAGAAGAAATGAGTTTTTTTGGAGAGGAAGGCAGTGACTAATAGGATAACAGAGGGATTAATGTTATTTCAATATCTATCAACAATTTGGAAGGGACTTGAATGTGAAATTTAGAAGTTTGCTGACAGTGCAAAATTAGGAGGAATTGTGATTAGTGAGAAGGAAGTAAAAAGGCTTCAAGATGATTTGTACAAGTTGGGTGAGTGAGTAAATACAAGGCAGATGTGGTATTATAGGGATAACTGTGAAGTTATCTACGTTAATCGGAAAAATAGAATGGCAGAGTGTTACTTAGATGTGAGAGATTGGGAAATCCTGATGTCCAAAGGGTACTCTCGCTGAAAGCAAACGTGCAGGTGCTGCAAGTAGTGAACCAGGCCATTGGTGTGTTGAAAATGTGTTGCTGGAAAAGCGCTGCAGGTCAGGCAGCATCCAAGGAACAGGAGAATCGACGTTTCGGGCATAAGCCCTTCTTTAGCCTTCATCCCAAAAGGGTTGAGTACAGCAATAAAGATATCTTGCCACAGCTGGAGTAATCTGATCAAGTTTAGTCTCTTTGTCTAAGAAACGGTAGACCATAGAGGGGCGTCAGCAAAGCTTCTCCAGACTGCTCCCCAGGGATGGCAGGTTTGTTTTATTAGGAGAGATTGGGTCGACTTGGCCTGTACCCAATGGAGTTCAGAGGAATGAGTTCAGAGGGATCTCACTGAAATGTACAAGATTCTGCCTGGGCTGGGCAGTCTGGATGCAGGGATGATGCTTCCCTTGACTTGGGGAACTAGAACAAGGGCTCACAATCTCAAAATACTGAGGAGACCATTTAGGGCTGAGGTGAGGAGAGATTCGTTCACTCTGATGGTGATGATCCTGTGGAATACTGTACATCAGAAGGCTGTGGAGACAAATTCACCTAATAGATTTAAGAAAGAAATAGATTTCTAGACCCTAAATGCACCAAAGAGTATGGCATTGAGATAACCTTCCATCCATTATAAGGGAAGAAGTGTGGATGTTTGCTGATGATTGCACAGCACCTATTGTGACTCATTGGATATTAAAGCAGTCCATATCCAAAAGCAGTGAGTCCTGACCAGGCTTGGGCTGACAGAAAGCAAGTGACATCCATGTCACACAAGTGCCACGTGATAGACATCTTCAATAAGATAGGATCTAACCATTTACTGAATATATACAATGGCATCACTATCACTGAAGCCCCCAATTATCAACATTGTATGAGACCATAAAAAACTGAACAAGAATAGATCATTTGATCACAAGGCTGCTCTGCCAATCATTGGGATCATGGCTGATCTAATATTCCTCACATCCACTTTCCTGCCTTTTCCTTGTGACCTGTTGATTCTCCTATTGATCAAGAATCTTTCTACCTCAGCCTTAAAAATACACAAGGACCCTGCCTCCACAGCTCTCTATGGCAAGCAGTGCCAAAGATTTCACTACCCTCTGAGAGACAAAACTTCTCCTTATCTCAGTATTAAATTAGAATCCATTTAGGCTGAGACTATGCCCTCTGGTCCTAGATTCTCCCACGAGAGGAAACATCCTCTTGGCATTTGCCCTGTCAAACCTTTTAGGAATCCTATATGTTTCCGCAAGATCGCCTCTGATTCTTCTAACCTCCAGTGGTAGGCCTTCACTCATTAGACAGTCCCTGCATGCTGGGGATCATCCTAGCAAATCTTCTCTGAACTGCCTTTAATGAAACAATATCTTCTCTTAAATAAGGAGACCAAATTTGCTCACCGTATTCCAGATGTGATCTCACCTGTACCTTGTATTGTTGCAATAAGACTTCCTGATTCGTATACTCCAAACCCCTTGAAATAAGGTCCAATATTTCATGAGCCTTCCTGATTACCTGCTGCACCTGTGTGCTAGTTTCCTGTGTTCCTGGGATTGTGACTGACCAGATATTGAACTGGACTAGCAATAAACAAACTGTGGCTACAAGAACAGGTTAGAGGCTAGGAATTTTGCAATGAGTAATGCACGTTTGACTTCCCAGAGCACTGTGGGCAAAATGGATATTTGTGCTCCAGTATTCTCTGTACACTATCCTACCAGACATAAATCAGAAGTGTGACTGAATATTGCCTGCTTGCTTACATGGATGAAGCTATAACAACAATGAATAAGCCAAGACAAAGCAGCCCATCTGATCAGAACCACATCCTTAAACATCCACTCGCTCCACCACCAAAGCTCAGTAGCAGCAGCGTGAACCATCTATAAGATGCACTGCAGAAATCCGCCAAAACTCCATCAACGTCACTTTCCAAACATATGACCACTACCATCCAGAAGGACAAGGGCAGCAAATACATGGGAACACCACCACCTGCAAGTTCCCCTCCAAGCCACTCACTGGCCTGTGTACATATGAATTATCTATCACTGTTTCTTTATTGTCACTGGGTCAAAGTGCTGGAGCTCCCTCATGGCATTGTGTATCTTTCTATAGCAAATGAACTGAAGTAGTTCAAAAAGGTAGCTCACCACCTTCTCGAGGGAAATTGTGATGGGTAATAAATGCTGGCTCAGTCAATGATACCAACATTCAATGACTGAATAGAAGAAGATGGAGGATTAGGCATGATCATATTGAATGATGAAATAAACTCGATTGGCTGAATGACCTACTCTTACTTCTATGTTTCGGTGCTTTTATCCCTCAGTTTCTATATCAAGTGGTTAGTTAATTTGGAGAAAGTGAGGAGAAAGTTAGTTAATTTGGCTTGGGTGGCTGAGTTTGCAGTGCAGTGATTCCAACAGCATGGGTTTAATTCCTGTACTGGCTGAGGTCACTATGAATCTGTGATTTCTCAACCTCAACCCTTACCTGAAGTTTAGTGACTCTCGTATTCTGCTCACCACAAATCATCTGTTTCTGAAGAGAGAGTGTCATATGGCCCTCTGGTGAATTTCACATTACACTCAATTACTTCTATGAATTATTTCTTTCAATGGAGAGAATAGCCGTCAGTGGAGATTTATTTGCCACATGAAACCTAAAATGAAGATGTCAGCTACATTACCTCCTTAATGGTGTGGCAGTAATAAGCTCTGTCTCTTCAAGCAGTGTTAAGTGTGCCCACACTGCTTTTCATTAACAGGATGCATAAATGAGACAACGTTCCTTGAATTAAATGATGCTTATAGGTAATACCGCAAATAGAAATCAATTGCCATCTCTTAAAAAGACAGGATGTTATTCAGGGATATGGAGTGCAGGAAAATGGAATTGAGGAAATCATTAGCCATAATCTAAAATGAAAGTATAGGCTTCATGGGCTAAATGGCCTACTCCTGTTCCTATGTGCTGTACATTGCTGAAAGCTCAACACCCACATGAAAACAACAGAAATTGTTTCAGATACAGATGATAGAGCTCCATTAGAACAGTCCATTGGATAAGATATATTTTATAAGAGTAGTAATTTTTCAAATGGATGTTAAATTGCAATGGACCAATGTCCATTTCTCCAACATGTAATCCAAACAATTGAAACATAGACTGGGCTCTTCCAGCTTGCAGGCTAAGTCCAAAAACAGGATAGCTTAAAGGAGGAAACATGTACCCTGTGAAGATTGGAAAGCCTGCAAGCTCTTCAAGCAATCAGGCGGTCGGATGATGGAGAGGTTTCAACTAGAATTGGGGCCTGAGGTAAAAAAGTCCTGACCATCAAGAGTTGCTGACCAATTCAAGGCTGGAAGTTCCAGAAGTCCTAACAATTCCATCCCCAGCGACAGGCTCCCAGGATGGACAATCATTCCAGGGAAAGCTTTTTGTTGCTTGGGTGTGATCTCATGGGATTTGGAATTAAGGGCAATGGGGTATGTCTCAGGGACCATCCCACATCCCCATGTTCAGTCCGTTGATTCTGCAGACATTAAAGTAGATGAAGGGACTCTCCAACTGACAGCCTTCTGCACACTCATTAACTGATTGGATACACCAATTCTTTCTGGTCCTACCTGGAGCTGAAACAGTTGCAGCCCCGGCAGCACAAGGCCCTTAAGTGGTTTTTAATTGACCACTTAAATGTCTCAGTTACCCAGTGGGATGAGACCTTGGCCCATAACCTAATTTGAGCAAAGGTAGAAAAGTTCTGGTTCATCCCCATTCTACCTAATGATGTTTACTTCTCACCTCTGTGCATACTGCCTCCGATTCGAGAAGATTCCATCCGAGGACTTAGAATGTGTATTTTTGAAATAATTTACTTTATAATAAAACACATGTATCATAATGTTAATACCCTATCCGGGATTATGATATGTTTTTATTGTAAGCTGCCAGTTAAGTATTTGATAGTTATTTTGAAATAATTTATCCAGGTGTATCTTTATGGCATTACAATCTTCAAAATACTGGAGTACCAGTGTATAGTGCTCCCTTTTTGTCACAAAAGAAATAAACACTTTTAAATTGATTAGGAACTCTTTATTTTCATGTGGTTTTAAGTACAAATGCACAGTCTAACTCAATATATGGAGTGCAACATATAACACTGTGCTTCTGAATGTGTGATTTGAGCAAATTTTCACATCTTTAAGATTATTTTGTTTCTTTTCTTCGTAAGGGATGTACTGACGGGAGCTGTGTTCGGTTGCATTGGGGGCATAATCCTGATATATCTGTCCTATTCATTTTATAAAAAGTGGAGAATGGATGAAAGACTCCGAGCATTCTTAAGGTACAAAAATCAATAGATTGTTGGTATCTTTTTTAAGTTGGAAAATTAAAGATCATGTTTACTTCAATTTAAGAATTGATGGGGTCACTGTAAATGTAACTGTCCTTTATTTTCAAAATTTAAGTAGATTTTTATATAGTAATGATATCCCCAAATTTTATTCCAGTCCTGTGCTTTCAAGTAAAAACAAATCTGAATTTGTAACTTCTAACAGCAATTACTCATTAAATAAATATATCCAAGATTTTTGTTTAACATGTAAATTTCAATTCATTGGTTCTATTAATGTGAAAGTATTATTACAGTTAGAAAGATACTGCTAGGATTCTAATAAATATTCTGGACCTTTCGCTTCTTGCACTTTCATCTCATTTAACGGAAAGGTATGAATGTATGTACAATCTATCGGATGTTAAGTTAATTACAAAGTAGGAACATAGTTAAGACTTACAGTACAATCCTGAACCATAACAGATAAATCTGAGTGTTTTGTCAGTATTTTAAATTTGAAGATGTACTGTTACCTTGAAACAACGTTAAAATCTCTATCCAACAGATGCCAAGAAATAATCAATATCAGATAAAGAAAAATTGACACCTCGTTTTCTGATATTACAAAAAGTGAGATTTTCACTTGAGAAGGCGGAAGCTTGAGTAGGGAGATCTCCTGAGGCATAGTGTGGGAGAGTCATAGAGCACAGAAACAGACTTTTCAGTCCAATTGGGCAGACCTGAGTCCTGATTATTGAAGGGAATGGAAACGATGTGTGAGTGAAGCCCAGATTGATTGTCGAGGAAACGAAAGTAGGTCAACAGTGAAGAATGTTTAAAAATGACATGGATAGGGTGTATTTTAACAATGAGTAAAGATGTGCATCCAAAGCAGTGCCTAAGCAACGGGCAAAAAAGTTAGAACCAAAATGCAATTTAAGGAGAAATGTATGATATGACTTCAGATATATGTGAGGAAGCTATGCCCAATACTTAAAAAGGAAGCAAAAAAATGAGATCAGAAACATTGAGAAGCAAGTCTGAATAAAGATCGACATCAGAACTAATGAAAATAAGGGCTTTTTGAAGCTCAGACATAAAAGGCCAGTTAAAGGAGGGGTCAGCAAACTTGGAATAGAAGCAGACTCCTATAATGACAGCAAGAAAATAGTGGGTATACTTCCATGTTTACCCATGTTTTTATCTTAGAAGATAAAAATGTGATTGTGGGGAACTCTAAAGAAGAGCTAGAACAGTCATTGCTGGAGATAAACTTTCAAAAGATAACATGAAAACATGCTAGAAATAGTAAATAAATAAATAAACCTTCCATATCTGGATACTATACACTCCAGATTAAATTGAGCAAAAGATAATGGAAGCACAAAATATAAATTCACAAGAGTCTTTTGAAATGGGAATTGTGCCAAAGAAATGGGAGGTGGGAACATTAAGGTCAGGTAAAGTCATCATAGTCTTACGAGATCATAGGACTGCATTCTCAGAGAGAAAGGACTGGTGGTGATTTAACCTGAGGGTCACCTCCCCTCAGTTAAGGGTAGAGTTTGGAAAGGAGAGTCCTTCATGATGAGCGGATACAGGAACTGAACCCATGCTGTTGGTGTCACTCTACATTGCAAAGTGGCCATCCAGGCAATTGAACTCATCAATCCCTACTCAGAATGAAGAAAAGTGTATCAGGAAATTATGTCTTAATTTTACTTCCATCGAGTTAATATATATAGGTGACATTAACGTCAACTTAGCAAGGCATCTGGGGTAGCCAGTTTCTGGAAAGGGCAGGTTGGGGTTAATTTCTTTAAAGGAATCAAAGCATGTGGGGAAGGAGAATGCCATGCATGTGAAATGTATATATCAGGTGACATTAAGAAGGTACCACATGTCAGAAAGATCATGAGAGTGAACGGATATGATATTAAACCCAATGTAATTTTACACATGTGGTGACAACTTATGGACAGAATAGTAGAAGAAAAGGTATTTTCCAATTGGTAGGATTTGAGTAACATTACATTCATTGTTAAAATTATTTTTAAGGGATGTGAGCATTACAAGGCCAGCATTTGTTACTCATCCCTAATTATTTTCAAACTTAATGGCTTACTGCCATTTTAGAGGATAGCTGAGAGTCATCCACATTGCAATGGGCTTGACATCAAAGCAGACAGGATTCAGATTCCCTTTCCCAAAAAAAATTCATAGTTACTATTCCTGAGACGAGCTTTCAATTCCAGATTTTTCTTTATTAATTAACTGAATTTGAATTCATGACCCCAGAGCAGAGCCTGGATATTTGAGATGGTTAATCTCATAACCTTATACTGTACATGTTACAGGAACAAAGGATTGCCATCAGAGTTAGCTGTATGAGAAACTTTATAGGAGACATTGTTAACGGAGTGAACAGAAAGTTTGAAGATGATATTCAATGGTGGAAAATATAAAATTGTATTTTTGTAGGGGAGTGGAGAGGTGAAGAACATGAAATTTAAATATACTCGCACATAGTAAAGATTGTGAGCTGAGAGGTGTCCAAGTGAAGAGATATGGGGGTAAACTGATGGTATCTGGTTGGTTATTGGCTAGACAAGTAATGGAGCTCAATTGAAAGTAAAGTTGGGTGAGATGTAAAAATGGCTGGATGATCCCATCGCACCAGTTTTCCACTGACAGGAAAAAGCTACATTTACCACACACACACACACACACCTCGCTGGGCATTTTCCCCAGAATTTGCATCTTTAAAAGGGACAAAGCAGATTCTGATTTCTGTGTATGAGACAACAAAATATAAAAGCAAGAATCATGAATTTGTACAAACGCTTATTTCTGCTGATTGTCAAATTAATAACAAGGGGGAGAAGCTAAATATTACCAACAAAAGACAGTGAATGTTGTTAGAAAAAAATTCTATAGGGTTTTCATGAAATTGGAGTAATGTGGTCTGTGACAAATGGAATATGTAATTTAAAGAGATTGAATAAGAAAATGTATAAAATCGTGTGGGAAAGGCCAGGAGATTGGGATTAGTTGAGCTAGTTTCAGTTAAACATCTGCACTGTAATTTTTATGGTCTGGCCTATACTCAAACATCTTACAATGATCACTTTAAAATTGCATATGTATTTATGTAAAGAAGCTTGAGAAACCTTTAACTGGTTGTGTAAATTTGTAAGTTAACATTTCAATCGTAATTTAATGAAAAGGATATATAAACATGATTTTTGTGTACTTTAGAAGATGATATGATTGCTCTAAGTTTATAATTTCCTGTTATTTGTTTGTGTAGTAACACACAGCATTACTAATAGTTTGGTTTGGACACTTGTATATGGTGATGGGTTTCCGGTTGACCAAAAAAATATGGATTATCAACAGAGATGTGTCACAGATGTGCGTTTCAAGTAATGTGTGGGTGTACATTTCAAACACTGGTTTACTTTACCAACTTGTGTTTTACTGTCATCCCAGTCATTGTTATTGGCAAGCAAAGAACATTTTTTTTTAAACGTTTATGCCTCAAACTACAGTGCCACCAGTAGTGAATTTGCCAAGAAATATTAGGTCTTGGATTCAACTTGTATGCTTGGCGTCAAGAAAAGCAAATACAGCAACGGTGCCGTAAAACAAGCTTGTGGCTTTTCACCTTAGCAATAAACCTGAAACCTTGTATTTTATATTTAAAAGCAGTTAGGATATTTTAGTAAATTTGCTAACGTGCTAATAATGAAAAAGGAATTTTGCTCGATTGAATTAACTGTCTACAAACTGATATTTGAAGAGTCTAATTTCAAGATATTAATATTGAAAAGTTATTAGATTTTCTTGACGTCTCAATATAAATTAGAATAAGGTTACTTTGCTTGATTTCCTGAACAAAGACATGATTTTATCCTCAGAGGTTGTCAGGTTGGTGGGGGGGGGTGATCTTTCAGTTCTGGAGGCAGGTAGGCAACTGAAGTAGGTGATCTTGTGGCACCCCTGAATGCTGTCACCTTCTTGCCTCCACTTGAGGTAAGTTCTAGGTGGAGAGGTCCAAGACTTCTGCCGTGCCACCAGCTGAGGCATTAAAATCATCAAGTATTGACCACTTTGGGCCTTCCCCAGCCTGAACTACAACGACCTCAGCTCCACGCGCGATAGAAAAGAAATGACCCACCCAGTGACAAACTGGTGTGAGCAGACTGTCAATTTGGATCCATAGATCTGTGCATAATAAAGGTGCTAATCATGGGCAGGCCTTACCTACTGAGATCTACATCGGTGCTCTTGTTTATTATATTGAATAAAATTGAATTGAATTTGCTTTATTGTCACAAGTCCACAAATGAGTATTGTAAAAAGTTTATTAGTCACCACTTGTACAAAGTGCTACCTCAAGTACAAAGGTACTTAGGTACAATCCTTAGTTACAGCATAGAGAAAATTAAGAAAAATTGCATTAGCTACACACGGTATGACCATAGGTCAGAAAAAAAACAAGAAGCAAAGTTAAAAAGACAAACATCATAGTATCTCTCCAAAGGCTCTCCGCAGCAGACCAACACAGTGGGCCTCCATGTGGTCGGATCACTGGCTGCTGCCACACTCCGCACTGGGCTGCTATTCCCAGGAAGAAAACAAAGAATAGGAATAGGCGACATGGACAAGCTCCGGCTGGAGCATCCTCCCCCCCCCCCCCCCACCCCCGCCACCTTACTAGACAAATGTACATCTAAGCACCTCCCTGAACCTAAAAACCATGCTGCTGAGCATGAATGCTACTGGTCTCTGATAGATTGACAACTCTTAGTAGGTGGGGATTCCTAGTGCCTCCTAGTTCTGGATTCACCATTAATAGAGAGAAACCACATGCACCTTCTCAAGACCATTCAGGATCTTGTACACTTCAATTAAATCATCCCTCTCTCCTCTAGACTCCAGTCGAACCCAGTCCTGCTTGTTTATATTTCCTCCAAAGACAAGCAGCTCATTCCAGTTATGAAGCTAGCAACTTCCTCCGATACCCCTCCAATACATTTCTTGAATAAGAAGACCAAAATTAAGCCTAGTGGAAAAATATCTGTTAGGGATCTGAGCAAAGTGGGTTTTGGTGAAGTTGTAGAAGAATCAGATGAGGAATCTGGTGAGGCCGACCTTAACATGAGGAGGAGAAAATGAGGACTGCAGATGCTGGAGACCAGTATCGAGAGTGAAAGGCTGATGAAGGGCTTTTGCTCGAAACGTTGATTCTCCTGCTCCTCTGATGTTGCCTGACCTGCTGTGCTTTTCCAGCACCACACTCTCGACACTTAACATCAGGAGTATCTCACTGCATCTTTTTTGTGCTCGACCAATAGCGAGGAGAATTGTCTGTTTGGGGTGATTATTGCTTGTTAAGCTCCTCGTCAG
Source organism: Chiloscyllium plagiosum (assembly GCF_004010195.1). Lineage (NCBI taxonomy): Eukaryota > Metazoa > Chordata > Chondrichthyes > Orectolobiformes > Hemiscylliidae > Chiloscyllium > Chiloscyllium plagiosum. The sequence continues at coordinate 70,973,404 of NC_057710.1, forward strand.
TGGTCAAACTCACATCAACAGCCAAACAAGCTAAACATTGAACTGAACAAACCAACATGGAAATTAAACAGGGCTTCTGCTCTGAAGGATTTCCATGTTGGACACCAGACACCAACATCTCAATGTATCAGCTACATGTGGCTCAAGGATATTGGCATCCAAGATATCTGTGTTATAGAACACCTCCGACCCACTTAGTGGTCCTTTTGCACTTCAATGCTGAACCTTGGGATGAACCAGTAACTGTCATTGTAATGCTGCAGCAACAACATTGTGTACTCAGGGACATACATATGGGTTGGATCAGGCTGCTAATCTGGCCTCTTCATTTGCTGTCATTGTACTCGCTGGCCCTGAACCTTCCTGGATGTGCACAGCAGCCCTGCCTTGCATTGCATTGCCTTGGCTTTTTGAGTATTGTCTCTCAGCCAGAGATACCATACTGAGATTACTTCTGTCTTGCCTTGCCATTTAGTGCACACACAAAAGAAGTAGGTTTGTCACAGTTATCAGCTTTCCTCGGGCAAGAGAGATGGCCTTCACTCAGGGGGTCCCAGCACAGCCAGTCAAGAGGAGCCTTCGATCCCAGTCTCGGGAGTTAGGAAATAGTTGAAGCAATGGCTAGAGTCAGGATACTCTCCACATAAGGGCTGAGGAGCAGAAAGCCACGCTATCCGCCACACTTCCTGAATTTGGACTCATCTCCTCCTGGAATGAGAGAGGGACCCATATTACAAAGATGAAAGTGGTTGGCACAGCTGTTACTTGTAGTGCAGGTGGGCAGGTATCCTGAGTGAGTGAATAGGCAGCACAGAGGGCACACAGGGGTAGTGGTGTCAGGGATTTGGAGTTGGTGAGTATAACTGAGGGAAGGTACTGCAGGCAATATTGAGAGTGGTGGAGCATGACCCCTGGCGGGAGGTGGGTGTGGGAGCAGAGATGGAGAGAGTGTGAAGCATTAGAGAGAAGATAGTGCCACTTTTGCAGATGGAATGGAGAATGTCTACTTCCTACCATACTTGGCATTCCTCTAGATGGCTATGACTGTTTTAGCGCTGAAAATATGTTGCTGGAAAAGCGCAGCAGGTCAGGCAGCATCCAGGGAACAGGAGAATCGACGTTTCGGGCATAAGCCCTTCTATACTGGTGGCAGCCTCCGACCAGGTTGGCATGGTATGGTGTCATGGTCTCCAGTGCTAGACCTGGGGTAAGAGGAAATCACACCCTGTCTGCCTTCTTTGGGGCACGAACTGTGCAGAGCAGAACTGTACTGTCGGTGCTTGACAGGGTGTACAGTGAGATTTTAATGATGGTGGGGGCACAAAGAATGTGAATTCCAGGATATCCATCATGCAGCCTGCTGTTCTGGGAATGATGGTGGTAAGATGTGGCCAGAATCTCTCTCTCGCTGCTGCTCTATAAAAAGCTACTGTAATACAGTTTCTTTTATATATTCTGGAGTCTGGCTCCATTGTTTCTCCAAGCTGGATAGTTGCAAAGTCTAGATTAGAGTGGTGCTGGAAAAGCACATCAGGTCAGGCAGCATCCGAGGAGAAGTAAAATCGATGTTTCGGGCAAAAGCCTTCATCAGGAGGTTGCAGGCAATCTTCCCTTATGCAAAACATGCAACTTCTCTCACAAATCTAAACTAAAACAGGAGATGTGAGTTTCTTGTTGCATGAGTCAGTTGACTAGTTTCAGTGTCTTTAGATAAAATAGTTGAGTTGCTTTCATTTATTCCACCTTGGTTTTCTGAACTTGCCTCTGTCTGTGGTCAGGTGATCATTGCAGCCATTTTACATATGTGTTTCTTCCTTTGTTAGAGACAATCTTATTCCATGAAGGTCTCAAGCATTAAAATCAGTTGAGAATCGACAATTCATATTTTACCCCTATCGTGATAAATATTAATGTTGCCCCTAACCACACACACAATGCTGTAACATTTCCTTCCAGGTGTATGGGCTGCTGGCAAACCTTAATTTTAAATATTTCTTTACATTGTGGGCATGGAGAGCAGTGTCCCTCCAACCCTCCCCCACCCCCCCCCCCCCCAACCCCGGTCAAAGGGTCAATAACAAGGGGGCATTATTTTAAAATGAAAGGCAGGAGATTTATCTTTTCCTCAAAGTCCTATATGGTCAGATGTAATATAAAAATCTACTCTGTATTTCTACAAAGCATTTCAATTGGTTTAATTGGAGCAAAGTTAATGCATTAATTCCGTTGATCCCAGCTGTATCTGATCTTTGCTTTTGAGATGATGTTTAATCAGAGATACCATTATTTACACAGTGATTGTCATCACACTGTAGAGCAATTGTGTACGTACTTAATTTCAGATACAAGGTTGTGCATTTTTCTGGCCTCATGTAACTTTCCAGCCAGCTTGGAGGCAAATGATGTATTCTCATTCCATATTTTCCAGTTAGTGACGCATTTGTGCTATCAGTTATGTTGTATCATTCTGTTGTAAAGGAACCTCAATTTGGCTTTTAATTGCTTGCATTTGTCAGATTTGAGTATTCAACAACCGTTAAAATATTTATAAATGCTCTGTCATTTGAGAAAAGAGGGAAGTTTGTGGTGTAATTTTGTTTTCTGGATGTTTTCAGCAGTTTATTTAAGCATGTTGACTTTCCCTTTGATATTTGCCAATGATAGTTATTGTAGTGTGCAAGCCAGCATCAATAAGACACATTGATGTGTCAGAGCATCCTTACCTGCAGGGTAATAGCACCATACTTGGGAGAATTAAGAATTCTAAATATTTTTTGATGGTCAACTGTAAAATATGTTATAATAAAATCATAAAGTACAGAAGATTCAGTCCATCAAGTCTACAGCACCAAAAATATATTACTATCTCCACTAGTACCTATACATTTCTGTACTAGGCCCACAGAATTGAATACTATGACATTTCAAGTACTCCTTGAAGTACTTTTTAATGGTTGTGAGGTTTCCCACCTCAACTCCCCACCCAAGTAATGTATTCCAGATCCCACCACCCTCTGGATGAAAAGATTTTTCCTCAAATCCTCTCTAAACCTCCTGCCTTTCATTTTAAAATTATGCCCCTTGATATTGATCCTTTGACTAAGGGGAGCGGCTGCTTTCTTTTCATCTTGTCTGTGCCTCTCATAAGCTTAAACACGCCTATCAGCCTCTCACCTCCAACCTTCTCTACTCTAAAGAAAGCAACCCAAGCTTATCCAGCCTCTCTTCATCGCTAAAATGCTCCAACCCAGGCAACATCCTGGTGAGTCTCCTCTGCACCCCCTCTAGTGCAATCACATCTTTCCCATTGTGTGATAACCAGAACTGCACACTGTACTCCAGCTGTGGCCTAACCAAAGTTCTGTACAACTGAAAAATGCAAGTTTATGTTTCATCTTAACTACACTATTAACCTATCCTGCCACTTCCAGGGATCTGGATAAGCACCCTAAGATCCCTCTGTGCTTCCTAGTACCCTGCCATTCACTGAGTGCTCCCTTGTCTTGTTCTTTTTACCAAAATGCATCAGCCCACATTTATTAAATTTCATTTTCCACTGAGCTGCCCATCTGACCAATCTATTCATATTCTCCTGTAAACTAAAATATTTCCCACTTTGCATGACTAGGCCAATCTTTGTGTCATCACAAACATACTTATCATCATCCCAAACATTCTTATATACATATTTTAGGAATAAACAATAAAGGACCCAGCACTGATTCATGTGGCTCCAGTCATACAAACAGCCTTCCACCACCACACTCTGTCGCCTGTTATTAAGTGAATTTTAGATATAACTTGCCAAGTTAACCTGGATGCCATGAGATTTTACCTTCTTTACCAGTTTCCCATGTGGGATCTTGTCAAAGACCTTGCTCAAACCCACATAAACTACATCAACAGCCCCATCTGAAATAACTCCACAGAGGCTGCTATCCCGGCACCAGGGTACCCTTTATTTACATGTGGAAAGTCCTCGACACTGATCCAGCTTCCTCAGAGTGAGCAGAACCTCTCACACTCCTGTTTATATCTGTTAGTCACAGATCCCTGATCGGACCAATCAGGGAACTCATATTCTATGCGGTCCATCTGGCTGACCTCATTACAATCATTATACCACCCTCATCAAATCACTTGGCCAACTCTGAAAAAGTCCACTAGAATTGTTAGGCATAACATCCCTCTGACAAAGCCATTTAACTATCTCTGATCAAACCTTGCCTCTTTAAATGTAGATTAATTTTCTCCTTCACTATTTTCCCAATAACTGATAGAATGTTAGATGTTAGAATCACTGGCCTACACTTTCTTGCTATACCTTCATCACCCTTCCTTTAAAGTGGAACCACATTAGCAGTTCTCCAGTCCTCTAGAACCTCTCTTGTGGCCACAGACTTTTTGAAAATTTGATTCAGGGAATCTATTTTCATCCCTCTTCATCTATAACAGTCTGGATTGCAGCTCATCCAGACCTGGGGATTTGTCCACTTTTAAATCTGCCAAAATCTCCGATAATTCCCATATCAGTCTGCTCAAGAGCTTCACAGTGCATCTCCTCAAATTCTGTGCTTTAACCCTCCTTCTCCAAAGTAAAGATAGATGGGAAGTATTTAACACTCGATCAATGTCCCCCAACTTCAAGCACAAAACCAAGCAGCCCAACCCTCTGGACGATTGGCAGGATTTGAACCTAGGTCCTCAGAGCTTTACCTGGGTTGCTGGAGTAATGGATTAAAGTAGTGCTGGAAAAGCACATCAGGTCAGGCAGCATCCGAGAAGTGGGAAAATCAATGTTTTGGACTAAAGCCCTTCGTCAAGCTTTTACCAGAAACGTTGATTTTCCTGCAACTCAGATGCTGCCTAACCTGCTGTGCTTTTCCAGCACTACTCTAATCTTGACTCTAATCTCCGACATCTGCAGTACCCACTTTCGCCTTGCTGGAATAATAGTCAAGCAATAATTCCACTAGATCATCACCTCTCAGTCTAGTCAAAATTACAAGATTCTATTGATTGTAATGGATTAGCAAGATTTTACAAATAGTGCTCACATTATGCTTCTTTGCTGCCCTGTAAGGGAGAGCATAATGTTCATTTCAAATTCTAGTGTCTATTTGATGTCATAGGTGAAGTTACTGAAATAAATTACATTATCTCTCATCTGTCAAATATATTGAAGTAGAGTTTCCACTTTGTTCTATTAGTTTTGCACCACATTACATTTATATCGATCAGAGCAGCATAATAATTACGGCGCTTGCTGACCTTTCACATAGCTTCAATGTTCAATTCAACTGAATGAGACCCCATCTACAAAAGTGGCTATGCCTTGAGGTCAAAATGAGAAGATTCTATTGATCTTGACGGTTTGGGAAGGCTTTTCAAAGCTTGCTCGTTTCCTTAGGCTCACAGGTGCTACTGGGATGAATTGTATTTAAGAAAGTGACTGGTGTACATCAATTAATGATTAATTCAATAAGGTTTTTAAAAATCATTTCCATTTGATTTTAAATCAAGTTATTCTTGCTAAAAATGATTCCTTTTTGGTGAAAAGCAATTCTCAGCTGTATAAATCAAGCTACACCATATTACTGCTCCTAAATACATCAAGATACATGTTTTTATAGGAGAATATAAACAGTTGGATTTAATATGTCACTGGTACGTGGATGACTTTACAGTTGTGATTACGCCATGAATGCCAATGGAAACCAAATGGATACAATTTTGAATCAAATTTTCAAATGAACTCAAAGAGGAAATTCTACCTCAATATTTTCATATAAGGCCATAAGACCATAAGACATAGGCAGAAGTTAGGCCATTCAGCCCATCGAGTCTGCTTCTCCATTCAATCATGGCCGATAAATCTCTCATTCCCATTCTCCTGCCTTCACTCTGTAACCCTTGATCCGCTTGGCAATTAAAAACTTGTCTATCTCAGTCTTAAATATACTCAATGACCTGGCCTCCGACAGACTTCCGTGGTAATGAATTCTATAGATTCACCAATCTCTGGCTAAAGAGATTTCTTTAGCCTTCCCTTCGAAAAGATCTTCCCTTTACTCCAAGGCTGTGTCCTAGGGTCTTAGAGTCTCCTACCAATGGAAACATCTTCCCAACATCCACTCTGTCCAGGTTAATCAGTATTCTAATATGGTGTTCTTGATGCAAACTGAATAAGCATAAAATAAAAAGTGAAAAGTAGTTGACAAGACTTAGAGTCTATTTTGGGAGATATAGATCTTTATTGCATTTATAAAGGATACATAAAAAGCCAGAAAGTGTTACCTGTCTTATCTCTCTTTCCTAAACAGACTTCGTCGCAATGTAGAAGTGGCCCCTTATTTCATTTTTGGAGAGAATGAAGAGAATGCTGGGTGACCTGTTCATCGTCCTGAAGAGACTTATGCACAATGTAATTTTAATGCCTTATTTGCACATTCTACAATTTGGATTGTTAACGTCATTTATCCAGTTAAGCTTGTTTCACAGAACTCCACTGGGCTTTAAAACAGGATTACAGAGTCACGGAATACGTTCAGCACAGAAGGAGGACATTTGTATCTGTGTTGTTCTCTAAAGAAGTGGTTCAGTAGTGTCACTGTTCTTGTATTCTCACCATAACCCTGCATTTTCTTCCTTCACAGATAATAATGCAGTTTCCTGTTGAAAGCCATGATTGGATCTTCCCCTACCATGTTCCCAAGCAATGTATTTCAGAACCTAAACACATGCTCTGTGAGAAAGCTTTCTCCCATTGGTTCTTTTGCCAGTTTTTAAAAACAAGTCTGTGCCATCTGCTTCTTGATATATTCCAGTGGGAATGATTTCTTCTGATTCTGTCCAAACTCATGATTTTTAGCAATATAAAGTCTTCTCTGAAATTTTTCTTCCCCAAGAAGAACAGTCCCAATTTTTCCATTTATTTCTGTAACTAAAATTCCTCACCCCTGGAACCGTTATTATGAAACCCTCTTTAATGCCTCCACATCATTCCTAAATGTATCACCCAGAGCTGGACACAATATTCCAGCATATGCAGGTTTAGCATAGCTTCCTCGCATTTCAACTCTATACCCGTATTAACAAAACCAAGGATGCTGAATGCTTTATTAACTTTCTTAACTTGTCCTGTCAGCTTCAATAATTCCTGCACATAAGCTGTCAGGACCGTCTGCTCCTGCACCCTCTTTAGATTTGTAGACTTTACCTTAGTTTGTCTTTTCATAGTCATAAGACCACAATGACTTACTTCAAACTTCTCTATTAAGTTTCATCTGCCATTTATGTACCCATTCCCCAACCTGTGTCTGTCTTTTTGATGTTCTACACTATCCTCTTCATGGTTAAAAAGACTGTCAAGTTTTCTATCAGCTGCAAGTTTTGAAATTGTACTCTACATTCTGATCAAGGTCTTAAATCAGGAACCATGAGTCTTCGGCCACTCAACTATAAACCTTCCTAGAGTCCAAAAGTACTCATGAAAACAACTTTCTGTTTCCAGGCACTCAGCTAATTTCTTATTTGTGTTGCTCCTGTCCCTTTTATTCCATGATTTCTAACTTTCCTCAGAGATCTGTTGTACAGCACTTACTCAAAAGCTGACATAAATAGAAATACCTTCATCAAACATCTCTCTTATCTCCCCAAAATCACAAGCAAGTTAGCTAGCCACTATTTCTCCCCCACAAATCCATGTTGGCTTTCTTATATTCATCCCTATCTGCCAAATTTACTATTGATTTTGTCTCAAATGATAGCTTCTTCACCACTGAAGTCAAACTGACTGTCCTATAATCCCTTGACTTATCTTTATACCCAGTCTGAAGAAAGGTGTAACATTTGCAATTTTCCAGTCCTCTGGCACCACCTGCGGAATCTAAGTATGATTGGAAAATTGTGGCCTCTGCAATTCCTGCTGTCACTTCTCTCAGTATCCAGAGACGCATTTTAGCTAGACCTGGTGCCTTATCAACTTTACAGGTAGTACACCCAATACCACCTCCAATTTTAGCATGATCTGCAGAGCTTCTTCTTTGGTAAGGATAGATAAAAAGTTAATACCTTAGCTGTACCCCTTGCTGCCATTTGTAAATCTCTTTTTTGTTTCCAAACTGGCCCTGCTGCCTTTTTTACCATGTTTTCCTAATTATATACCCAGAGAGACTTCTGCATTCCCCTTTATTTAGCTGCCCCTCTTTTATTATACTGTCTCTTTGCTTCTATAGTTTTTTTTAACTTCCCTTCTAAACGTCTACACTCAGCCTGGGTCTTGGCTCTATTATCCATCCGAATTTTGACATAACACACTTCTTTATCTTCACCTTACTTTCTATCTCATTTGTCACAAGGAAACTACCTTTCCCTTAATATGCCTTAATTGTGCCTGAATGATGTCTTCTTTAAAGGGAGCTAGTTGTTTAGTTACAGAGTCTGCCATTCTTTGATTCCAATTTATGTGGGTCACAATGAAACACCACTTTTGTCAGAATTCAGGGTGAATATTGGTTTGAGAGTCGGATTCCTTCTTTCACTCAGGACACTACTGTGCCCTTTCTCTGCATAGTCCTAAACTACAGCGTAACCATACTCATTACCGTGCAATGCATAAAGCTCTAAGCCTCGTGGATATGCTGCATTGACACCAGCTGCTTATTTTCATTTTCATTTCTTTCAAGCTCTGATGTGTGTCTGGTCCAGTTCCTGATTCTCTCCTCAGATAAGCAATGGACCCCAAGCCTAGCCTTCACTTTATCTTCTCCCTGGTCCTTCCAATTTCTCCCTGTTCCATTCCAGCACTAGATTCTCCCCTTCAGAAACAAATCAATTTATTTGGTTGCAAAAGAAACAATTGGAAATATTCATGCTGGGTTTTTGATAGCCGCCGAAAGCCTCTTTAGATCTGTATTTGCTCACTACAATGCTCACAATCCTTCTGTTTGCAGTTGCTTTCAGTCCTTTTGTGAATCAAGACATTCTTCGTACTGAGGGTTTTAACTTCTTAACATTTTATTGAAAGAGGATTCTTTCTATTGAGCTCTCAAGGTTGATAAGTGACATTTTGTAACGTGTCTACTTCTGTAACTTTGTAAAATCAAGCTAAATAATATTATCTACTATGATGAGATGGAATTTCTAATGGACTAATTGTAATGTTTCAAGTGCTATTGTCTTAAAAATGTGTTCATTGAATGTGGGCATTGCGAGTTAGACAAAAGTTTGTTTACCATCACTAATTGCCCTCGAGAAGATGGTGGTAAGCTGTCTTTCTGAACTGTTGCAGTCCGTATAATATAGTCATGATTTGGAGATGCCAATGTTGGACTGGGGTGTACAAAGTTAAAAAGCACACAACACCAGGTCGTGGTCCAACAGGTTTAATTGGAACCAGTAGCTTTTGGAGTGCTGCTCCTTCATCAGGTGGTTGTGGAATATACACAAGTTGTGGAGTATACTCCACAGCCACCTGATGAAGGAGCAGCGCTCCGAAAGCTAATGCTTCCAATTAAACCTGTTGGACTACAACCTGGTGTCGTGTGATTTTTAACTTCATATGATATAGCTATACCACATTATGGTAGCGAAGAAGTTCCAGGATTTTGATTGAAGGAATGGCAATACAGTTCTGAGTCAAGATAGTCTATGGCTTGGAGGGGACTGTATATTAGGAAGGTTTCAAGTTCAACTACTAACCGACTACATTAGATTTCATCTCGGGCAATACACAAGAGCCAGGTAAGAGGAATTAACTAGGGTTTTGCTCCAGATTTTTACTTCATGTTCCTGTTTTTTGCAAAAAGAAGCACAGCCAGGTATGGTGACAATTGGGCACTAAACTTGTGCTTGAAAATGGGTAATTGAGGAAATGGTGGGGGTTGGTGGGGGATTGAGTTTGATCCTCTTAACTTCACGGAAGTTTCAGGGACTGATGAGTCTTGTGGGAGTTTTCTTGAGGCCCAGATAGGAACCTCTTTCCCATGTGAAAATTAAGATGATTAAAGTGGAGGCTAGTTTGACATTTTTAGCCTACAAACAGTATGCCTAGAGGAACCTGTCATAAAGGAGGCCCAGATTGAATCTGTAGGTGGAGGGCCATTAATGCGCTGCAGATTCAAAGGTGAACTCCCTTTTAAAGGCTCTTTTAAGAGCCTAATTTTCAAAAACAAGCACAAGAGCAATTGGTAAGGTTACAGCATGTACTAAAACTTAGAACTGGGAACAGTTAAGCCTGACACTCAGTGGGTGAACAATTCTTTCTTAACATAGTCCTATATTGGAGGAAGTACTTCATGGCAGAGTTCATCTGAAAGCTGATGGATATCAATAATCAATATTGATACACTGGGATTGTCAGCAGAGCTAAACATTGGTGTCTTGTAGGTGTTGCAATTTATATCATCAAAAGGCTTCATTTTTGAAGTAATTATTATTAGCTTGCTATTATGCTAGGCTTTGGAATACCTTACCAAACTTTGATTGGAATCTATCCACAAATATGTAACACCTCTCGTGGTTGCAAAATTCCTAAATGGAATGAATATGGTTCTGCAGACTGATGTCTGGGGTGAAGGCTGAATGTTTTGTTGAAACACTTGCAGGACAGCAGTGACCACGTATAGAGGTAATATCTTCATCCCAGTTAGTGAATTAACAAATTACTCAGCATGCATTGGCTAAGCATGTGAAAATTGCTTCATCATTGAAAGGTATTTCACTATATGCTGTTTTCACATTTCCAATGAAAGTACAGATCTGGAGAGAATGTGAATGATGTGAGGTAGTGCAGTGTCTTCATGCTGTTTTCAGATTGGCTCATAACTGTGTGCAGGTTGAGAGCTGAAAGAGATCACTCAGTCACTAGCAAAAAACATGGTCAATAAAGTTAAGAAAATTGCTGACAAAATCACAAGAATGCACATTCGGAAAAGTGTGATCTGTAAGAATTCTATTTAATTAGTGACTATGAAATAGTACAAAAAGTGGCTGCAATTATGATCTTTTGACACTTCTCAAAGAGCAAATTGAATCATTTGATCTCAGTAATTATTACAGCTTAGTCAGCTCACTGTAGAGTACAGAGATGTTGGAAAAAAAGTTTAACAGGTAGCAAAGATAAATTTAGCAACAGTCCCTGCAATTACCTGAGAAGGGAGGGGGAGGTTAAACATTGGTGAGGTGCAGTCAATCATTGAAGAGTGGGTCAATGGGTTGTACAGGCGAAGGGCATTGGGTAAGGGTGGGGATTAGGTAGGCAGAGATCCTGGAGCTGGATAAAGAATCCTTGTAGGGGGTTAGGGAAGGTGTGCGATTGGATGTCTCAGATATAGAGTTGGTACGATACAATACAATATCCTTTTTATGGTCACATGTACTCCATCGTAGTCTTTTACAATGTCTGCCTTCTTCTGGCGACATCTAAAGTACAAGTACTTAGGTACCTTTCTTTGATACAGTAAAGGCATAAAAATAGTTGCATTACTTACAGAGTTGAATAATAAATTAAAAATAGAACATCATTAAAGGGTTGACATTACAGAAAGGTAGGAAATTTCAAATAGACATTACAGTGTGACAGCTCAGCGCAGGGCCTCCACTCATGGTCTGATTGCCAGTGCCAGACCCCAGCCCATTCCGTACCAGCACTCAGCTGCTCCAGGTAAGTGCCAGGACTGCCTCTTCCATACCGGGCTCTTTCCCCATTCCCTGCTCCGGAGCTGTTACCCCATTCCCTGCTCCGGGGCTGTTACCCCATTCGCTGTTCCAGGGATGTTTCCCCACTCGCTGGTCCACGACTGTTTCCCCACCCCCTGCTCCGGGGCTGTTTCCCCACCCCCTGCTCCGGGGCTGTTTCCCCACGTGCTGTACCCAGGCTTGCTGCCCATGCGGTTCTCCATGGCTCACTGCTCACAGCAGATAGCTCAGAGAGAAGAAGGGAGTCAAGATTTAAAGTCTGGAAGCCAGAGTGGTACAGAGATTGGAAGCTTTGTGGTGAAACCGTAAGCATTAGGGGAAATCCTGTTAGAGAGCTACCTTTTTTAGGAGGCTCCTCAGGCAGGTGCATGGTTCCTGGAGGGAGGTATTGGCTCCCAGGTACAATGGAGCACACGTGACGATAAAAGGACATTGTATTATATATATCTCCCATCTCCCACTTCTATACCTGAGGCATCCAATCCCACACCTTCCCTAACCCTCTATAAGGATTCTTCATCCTGCTGCAGGATCTCAGCCCACCTAATCCCCACCCTTACCCAATTCCTTTCCTCTGTACAACCCATTGACCCACTCTTCAATGATTGACTGCACCTCACCAACATTTAGTTCTACTTTTGTATATTGTTTAGATGTCTCTTTGGGTAACTGTGACTTGTCTCTCTTTCTCTCTCTCTCTCTCTCTCTCTCTCTCTGGAGGTAACTATGGACTAACTCTGGTAGGTTTCTGCAAAACTCCTTTTATTTATACACGGATACATTCTGCAGGGCAAAGTAAGTGGCTGTCATTCTGGTACATACTGTTGCTTCTCCCTTTGTCTCTAGAACAGATCTATTATTATCATCATAGACATCACTATCCCAATAGCTCTACAACTCTTTAGACGCTTAGCTCCTGAACCTACCAAGTCTTCAGTTTAATGAAGGTGCTAGGTTTCTCCAGTGTCAACAAAAATCTGAATGACAGTGAGGCTCAGCACCTTGATATTTGTTAAGCACAACAAGGTGATTAATTGCCTGACAGCCCCCACCAAACAGGATTTATAGAGTATTTTATTATACAGGTGTGCTTGGATGATGTCATTTCTGACCAGTGGACTTACTTATGAATACAAGAAACATACCTGATCCAGTCATACACACAACACAACGTTTTAGATTGGCCAATGGAAAGTTGAGCTCTTGTTGCCTGCTTTTCAACGATCCTGGTTCACTATGCAGTTTAGTGCCACATGGTCTTTCTCTGATGACTGGCATGGTAAAAGAACAAAAATGGGTAATTTGTTTGAAAGCAGACCTAACTACTCCTGGATTCCACTTTTTCAATAGAATTTCTTGTGACCTACACATTTCATCAGTTGCTTTCTTGAATGCAACTCAGATGAGATTTGAAGTGTAATGGCAACACGTTATGATTTTAGTTAAATTCAAGAAATTCTTGTACAATAAAATTAGAATTGACCTGAGAAGGAAAAGATCAGATATATCACATATTTAATAGATGCTGACCTGACTGAAGTGCAATTGGACATAATGTGAATATGGAAAAGTGATGGCATAGAACAGAGAACAGCACAGCACAGTTCAGGCCCTTTGGCCCTCGATGTTGTGCCAACCTTTTATCCTCCTCTAAGATCAAACTAACCTAATACCCTTCATTTTGCTATCGTCCATGTGCTTATCCAAGAGTTGCTTAAATGTCCCTAACGTATCTGACTCTACTATCAGCTCTGGCAGTGTATTCCATGCACCCACTACTCTGCGTAAAGAACCTACCCTTGACATCTCCCCTAAACCTTCCTCTAATCACCTTAAAATTATGCCCCCTCATGATTGCCATTTCCATCCTGGAAATGTCTCTGGCTATCCACTCTATCTATGCCTCTCATCATCATGTACATCTCTATCAAGTCACCTCTCATTCTTTGCTCCAATGAGAAAATCTCTAGTTCCTTCAACCTTTCTTTGTAAGACATGTCCTCCAGTCAAGGCAGCATCCTGGTAAATCTCCTCTGCACCCTCTGTAAAGCTTTCACATCCTTTCTATAATGAGGCGACCAGAACTGCACACAACATTCCAAGTGTGGCCTAACCAGGGCTTAAAAGAGCTGCAGCATTACCTCGCAACTCTGAAACTCAATCTCCCTGCTAATGAAAGCCAACACACCATACGCCTTCTTAACAACCCTATCAACTTGGGTGGCAACTTTGAGGGATCTATAGACATGGATCCCAAGATCCCTTTGTTCCTCCACACTGAGAAGAATCCTGCCTTTAACCCTGTAATCTGCATTCAAATTCAACCTTCCAAAGTGAATCACTTCACACTTTTCCAGGTTGAACTCCATCTGCCACTTCTCATCCCAGCTTACATTCAACCAATGCCCCGTTTCAACCTACCACAGCCCTCCACACTATCCACAACTCCGCCAATCTCCGTATCATTGGTAAACTTATTAACCGACCTTTCCACCTCCTCATCGAAGTCATTTATAAAATTCACGAAGAGCAGGGGTCCCAGAACAGATCTCTACGGAACACCACTGGTCACCAAGCTCCAGGCTGAATACTTTGCATCTACTACCACCCTCTGTTTTCTATGCCTCAGCCAATTCTGTATCCAGACAGCCAAATTTCTCTGTATCCCATGTCTCCTTACTTTCTAAATGAGCCTACCATGGGGAACCTTATCAAACATTTTGCTAAAATCAATATACACCACATCCACTGCTCTACCTTCATCAATATGTTTTGTCACATCCTCAAATAATTCATTGTGAGGCATGACCTGCCCCTCACAAAACCATGCTGATGATCTCTAATCAAACTATGCTTTTCCAAATAATAAATAAATTCTGTCTCTCGGAATCCTCTCTAATAATTTGCCCACCACTGATGTAAGACTGACTGATCTGTAATTCACAGGGTTATCCCTATTCCCTTTCTTGAACAAGGGAATAACATTTGCCACCCTCCAATCATCTGATACTACATCAAGACACTGTTCAAAAGGGCCACAACACACTGCAGCACACCAGAACTGCAAAAAGAGGAAGAGGAACACCTATACAAGGTATTCGCAAAAAACGGATATCCTCGCAATTTCATCAACAGATGCCTAAGGGAGAGACAACAGAACGAGGACATGCAGCAACCCAAAGGACTAGCTACACTACCATACATCAAGAACATCTCTGAAATGACAGCCAGACTACTGCGACCACTAGGACTTATAACAGCACACAAACCAACAGCCACTCTCAGACAACAACTCACCAAAACGAAGGACCCGATACCCAGCATGAGCAAAACTAACATAGTGTACAAAATCCCATGCAAGGACTGCACAAAACACCATATAGGACAAACAGGAAGACAGCTAACGATCCACATCCACGAACATCAACTAGCCACGAAACGACACGACCAGCTATCCCTAGTAGCCACACACGCAGATGACAAGCAACATGAATTCGACTGGGCCTAGACAGGGGACGAAATGTTTGCAACAAAAACTTCCAGCTCGGCGAACAGAATCACAGCAACGAGCACCCGAGCTACAAATCTTCTCACAAACTTTGATCATCTGATACTACTCCAGTCGACACTGAGGATGGAAATGTCATCACCAAATACTCAGCAATCTCTTTGCTAACTTCCTGTAGTAACCTTGGGTCTAGCCCAGGTAATTTGTCTATCCTCACGTTTTTCAAAACTTCCAGGACATCCTCCTTCTTAACATCAACCTGTTCAAGAATATCAGCCTATTTCATGATGTCCTCACAAATGACAGGGTCCCTCATACTAGTGAAGCAAAGTATTCATTAAGGACCTCCCCCACCTCCTCCGACTCCAGGCACAAGTTCCATTCACTATCCCCACTCAGCTCTACCCTCACTCTGTCCATCCTCTTGTTCCTCATATAAGTGTAAAATGCCTTGGGTTTTGCCTAATATTACGCACCAAGCTTTTTCATGCCCTCTTCTAGCTCTCCTGAGTCCATTCTTCAGTTCCTTCCTAGCTACCTTGTATCCCTCTAGAGCCCTGTTTGATCCTTGCTCCCTCAACCTTAGGTAAGCTTCCTTCTTCCTCTTGACTAGATGTTTCACATCCCTTGTCATCCAAGGTTCCTTCACCCTACCATCCTTCCCTTGCCTCAGTGGGACAGTGGGCATTGTGATAATATCCCTGGACTATTAACCAGAGGCGCAGGGTAATGCTCTGGGGTCACAGGTTTGATGCACCATAGAAGGTAGTGAAATTTGAATCAAATTAGAAAAAAAGCTAGTGCAACGGTGACCTTAGTTGACTGTCATTAAAACCCACCTAGTTTCCTAATGTCCATTCAGAAAGGTTATTCTAGCCTGGTCTAATTTACATATGATTCCAAACCCACAGCAATGTGGTTCACACTTAACTGTGTTTTGGGCAATTTGTGATGGGAAGTAAATGCTGGCCTCATCTCAGAATTAATTTTAAAAATCTGATATGTGCCTTCAAACATTGCAGCTCAGTTTATTTGCTATTTTAAATTTATTCATTCATGAGATGTAAGGGTCAGTAACAAGGCCAGCGTTCATTGCTATAGAGAAGTTGGTGGGCAGTTATGATGGGCAATTATTGCTGGCAATCTTCACACACCAGGAATGAATTTTTAAAATATAATTATTGGGGATGTGTTAGTTTTTCGTAGTAAAACCAATGTTTCATTATGATTGAGACTTAGGTCCTTTAAGATCTTATTCAGAATTACAGAAATTAGAACATTGTTATTGTTCTATGCAGAAACAGTGCTCTAAACCACATTTGTACATCTTTCCAAAATATTAAGATTTTAACATTTACTTTCCAGAACATGTAAATTCCACATGAACTTTCAATGTAGGTTAGACAGAACTCCCACTTACACAGCATGTTATGACTCACAGGATGTTGAAAAGTGCTTCACAGGTAATTAGTTTGAAAAACGGTTACTTTATTAATTGGGTGAACTTAAAACATAAAAAAGTTTTGTTGAGATTGATTTTGCTAACAATTATATCTGGTAATTACATATAAATATTTTGTTTCTGTTGTAAATCTTTCTGTTCAGGGATTAGGCTATTGCTGGCTAGAGGGCAGTTAAGAGTCAACCACATTGCTGAAGGTCTGGAGTCATATGTAGGCCAGAGCAGGTGAGGAATAGCAGTTGCCTTTGTTCAAAGACATTATGAACCAGATTTGTTTTTTCCAACAATCAACAATGGTTTCATGGCCATCATTAAACTCTTAATTCCCATACTTTTGTTGGATTCAAGTTGCACCATCTGCCATGGTGGGATTTAAGCCTGGATCTCCAGAACATTACTAGTGTTTCCGAATTAATAGTCTAGCAATAATAACAAAAGACTCCTTTTAACTTATGCCCCTTTAGTACCCAATTTAATTTTCCAGTGAGATTTTCAAGCAGTGTCAACAATTTGTCAGTCAGAACATTAAAGTGAAGTTCCATTCATGTGGTTTAGAAATTCATCCACTTTCCTACAGCTTCCTTGAACATAGCACTGTCATCAACCCATCCTTGCAAAATGAGTGTCCAGTTTGCTAGAGATTGTGATTTTTGATTTCTTAGTATGATCTGAAGTGATATTCTAATATTATTTCACACCTCTTTTTGTTTGCCCAAATGATTTTACACTCCCAGTTATTTGCAAGCTTCACTACATTGGCACATAGGGTCTTAACTCCTTTATGCGTTTGAAGGAAGAAGATGCTAAGCAGGACAGGCTGCTCCCAAAACAGAACGTACTCACCCGTCAGTAACATTCACTTTAGAGATGGACAGTCAACGCTGGCCCAGCCAGTGATGCCCACATCCCGTGAAGAAATAAAAAAAACTTTATAAGCAACCTCTGAATCATCAGGGAGGCAATGACGGAGGCGGGCTAGTTCCTGCAGGAGAAGCTGCAACTAATGTGTACTTTAGGGTCGGAACCGCCTTTGGAAGAAATTTCAACTGTGGTCTCTGCCTTTACTTGCTTCCTGGTATATTAAGATGTTGTCTTATGGGGATTGAGGTTGGTGTTCTGATATAACAAACAGAGCTACTTCTTGCTAGTATTATGTTCACTATATCAACTTTTAAATAAGTGATTCAAATATCCTGTTGCTTCATTTCTGAGTGCAAGGTTCTGCTTCCTGTCTCCACGTTTACTTTGCCAGCCACTACATTTTGGCAGTCAAGTAGCCTTTATAAAGACTGAAATCTATATGAAAAATATTAGAAGCTTTGAAGATTACCAAACATTTCCCTCTGTGTATGTAATCATTTGGTGCCTATATTCTTTTAAGTTGAATCTGTTAGCGATGTTTCTGCAAAGTTTCATGGTTGCTGTCACCATGCAACCACTGGAAGGTCCCATGAAGGATTCTGTGATAAACGTTGCACAAATTAAATTGAAAGGGATCACACAGTCAAAATACAGCCATGCATAGCAACTACACTTTAAATGGACCATTACATAATACCCCCGTGAGTCCTTCACAGACCATTTCACTCATCCAGTACTCCCATTAAAGTTTTTGATTTGCCACTTAATTTATGTAAGAATTTTGGGATTTGTTTTCCTCCTTGGAAGTATTGATCATTCCTTTCGTGATATGGTGCTTCTTAAAACGTTCAATCCAATCAGCATGATGCACCACAAATTTAGTGGACACCACAAATTTAGATGTTTAGTGGACTCTTGAATGTTTCCACAACCTCAGTGCTGAGCTTGCCTTTTATTAGTTTGTACCAATACTTTCTCATTTCTCCTGGTTTCACTAGAATAAAATATGCTGAAGATGAACATTTTTTATTCCCTTTTTTATAACTTTACTGGTTCACTAAATTTTTGAAACCTCATTTTAAAAAAAAAGTGTAATTAATGCATTGCACTGTTTTGCTGTAGTGTACATTCCAGACAATACATTGACAAACCAACATTACAGATATAGGTGAGTTTTCTAATATATGGTTAGATAGAAAATGAAGAATACACATTTCTAAATTAATTCACAAACCCAATCGAAAAGACTTCAAATTTAGAGTGAGACAAGTTACAATTTGAAACGTTGGAATGTATGATCTAAGGATAAAGGAATATGAACATTTAAAATGGGACAAGAAAATAGTTACTGATTCATCAAGCTTACTGCGTTATGACATGGTGAGACCCAAGGTACCATGAACCCACCCTTCACACAGAACAAAAACTTTTGGGAAAAGCACCAGGAATTTTCTGTGGGTCATCTGAAAGTGACCAAACAATTTCCTGATGACCGCAACAAATGATGTCAATTGCCCAATTACCCGAACACCACCTCATACAGAATGTCTTTGAATCTTAGCAACTTTTGAACCTTTACTCTAGAGACTTAAAGCTTTCTGTGAAAGTCTTTAAATGGGTGTTTAATTTAATTCTATGTCAGGAACTTAAGAAATAAGGGTGGGAGTATGCCACTTGGCCCCTCAACTCTATCCTATCAGTCAACAAGTCCATGGCTGATCAGAACCAGCCTTAATTCTTCAGTCTTTCACAACTCTTACTGATACTCCCACGTCTTCTGTATCAATCAATTTTAAATAATCTAATGATTAGAATCTACTCCATTATTTTAGAATATTGCATTTTTGACATTCATACTTGGCTGGAGAAATGAATTTTTTTTATTGTTGGTCAAGTTAAATTTTTACATTTTCAAGATGTTGAAATTTTTACACTTACCATCTGTAATCTGTCAATGTCATGCTGAGTTCTGTAAGTTTCTGTTTTCTTTTGCAATATAAGCTGGGAAGAATAGAGGTTTGGACATTGCGATGATGCAGAGAATGTACCAGTTTTGTTTTTTTTTCACAACCAAAGGGTCAAAAGTGAAACTGTGTGGTGTTTGCTTATCATTTACAGTATTTCATGTAACATTTGGAGAAGCTGGATTTAACATTTTTTGAAACCAGATGTTTTGTGTTATAAAGCTGTCTAGAAACAGTTGCAGATTGTCACAGTACTTAGACAAGGTATTCAGACCTCCAGGAAGACTGCAAGGACTGGCAGATCTCTTTTTTGCTCACTTCATGGGGTGAAACAAATGTTCAAAGACTCTGAAAAGAAGAATTTATAACTTAAGCAAAGACCTAGGCCCAACTGACCGAGGAATTGAGGAAATTCTATCTCCCTGTGATTGGCAACAATGTGATATTTTCAAAAAATCAAAGGAACTGTGCAAAGACACTTCAATCCATCATTATGGTTTGGACTCTATTTCTTTTTGCCTATAATTTCCACCTATGATATTTCTGCCGAGCTGTCCTGTCTGTCCAATTTCTGAATGAATGTGTGTGAGTTTGGGTTTAAAGATGGCATAGTTGAAGTTGATAGATAATAATTCATTTTGTCATTTGTTAAATAGTAAATTTGTTTATAATTTTTTATTGTTTATTAATGAAATCTGGTACAGTATGAGTTTATTTTGTCCTACACAACAGCTAAATTCAGGCAAATTAACCATTTTAGTGATTCAATTATACATTTATACTTTTGTGATGGCTGGTGGAATAATGGGGCTTAATTACCAGAGCAGTCTTCCTATTCTAAGATGTATAATATATAATAGCATGTCTTGTAGAGTGTTGCAAAATGTTTCAAGATAATGGACCAAATTTAAACCAAATGATTTGCGTCCTGCCAGTGTGACTCCTTCCCCAAGAAAACACCACATGCCCACTCCTCCGCCAACAATGTGGAAATGACATGCCTACCCACCTCCCGACCTCCTGCCAGCCTGGCATCTTCCTGACCCAACACCTCTCCCACTCCCAGCGGGCTGAAAAGTGTCTAGACCTGACTCCCCCTCCAACCTGACTTGCCCAGCACTGACACATCCAGCCTACCTTCATTAGTCTGAGGCCTCTGAACCCATCAAGACCTCCTACATGTCGGATCTGACACTGTCACTCAGACTCCAAATCCCTGATATATCCCTCCTTTGGCTCCTCTTCCCACATCAGGTGACCCCGCCAAAGGTTTGTCCACTCTGGGTATTCCTCCTGCTTTGGCCACTCAAACAAGGCCCCCATCTAAACCCTCCATCCACCCATGCCTTATCACCCTGCTGTAAGACCCCTTGTACTTATCTGGCCCTCAGCCCTTGGATGTTGAATTTTTGGGGTTGCTTTTATCATAGAATCCCTACAGTGTGAAAGCAGGTCATTCATTCTCATCAAGTCCACGCTGACCCACCAAAAAGCATCCCACCCAGACCCACCCCATCCCTGAAACCCCTGCATTTACCATGGCTAACCCAGCTACTCTGCACTTCTTTGCACACTATGGGCAATCCCCCATAGCCAATCCACCGAATCTGCACATCTTTGGACTGTGGGAGGAAACCGGAACACCCAGAGGAAACCGACATAGACAGGGGGAGAATGTTCAAATTCCACATAGACAGTCACCCGAGGGTGGAATTGAACCTGAATCCCTGGTGCTGTGAGGCAGCAGTGCTAACCACTGAGCCACTGTACCGCCCTCTGATTTGGCCACAGTAGGTCCACTATGGGTCCACTATGTGGATGACACCTTTGCCATCACTAAATGAACCAAATTACAGGAAACCTTCAAGACCATCAATAATAATCTTACTGGCATAAAATTCACTAAAGAGGAGAAAAAACAACAACAAACTGCCATTCTTGGATGTCACAGACGAGCAAACAGCCAATGGTGAACTTCAAACAAGCGTCTACAGGAAAACAGCATATACAGACCAAATATTGAACTACAGAAGAAATCATCCCAACATCCACAAACGAAGCTGCATTAGATCATTATTTCAATGAACTACCACACACTGCAGCACAGAGGAACTACACAGAGCAGAGGAAAATCACCTATATAGTGTATTCAAAAAGAATGGGTACGCAATGAACACAGTCTGCCGATTTCTGAGCAATAAACCCAAACAAGCAGACAAAACACGTCCAGAAACCCTAGCCACTCTCCCCTACATCAAAGACATCTCGAAAATGACTACCAGGCTACTCAGACCCCTTGGCATCATGGTAGCCCACAAACCCACCAATACACTAAAAGAGCAGCTAATGACCTTGAAAGACCCTATACAGATAACAAGCAAAACTTATGTCATTTACAAAATACCTTGCAAAAACTGTAACAAAGTTACATTGGACAAAAGGGCAGAAAACTAGCTACCAGGATACATGAACATTAACTAGCCACAAAACGACATGACCCACTCTCCGACCACTAGTATCTTTACATACAGATGAGGAAGGACACCACTTTGACTGGGACAACACATCCATCGTAGGACAAGCCAAACAGAGACATGCACAAGAATTCCTAGAAGCATGGCATTCCAACTGGAACTCTATCAACAAACACACTGACTTGGATCCCATTTGCCACTCCCTGAAAAAAGAACAGGAAATGACATTACCTTAGGAAATGATGTCACTACAGGAAATGACATCACCAACCCAAGGAAACCCAAACATATAAATAGAAAGTGGGCTACACCACCAGTACTTCATTCAGAGGCTCACTGAAGATGTTACCTAGTATGGTGACAAAATGTCTGAAAACAAACCTTCCAGCTCTGCGAGCAAACCTGCATTTAGAATGCAGTCACTTCTAACTCAGGGTAACCAAACATTGCGAACAATGCCGATATCTAGAAAATGAATTCAAAATCAGTTAGAAGAAACAATCATTTTGTTTTATAATTTAATTCATCCCAATGACCTTGAAAGATCCTATATAGATAACAAGCAAAACTAATGTCATTTACAAAATACCTTGCAAGAACTGTAACACAATTACATTGGACATGTCTTTTCTGGAGGGAATTTTAAAGATGGCCTGTGAATATGCCTGACCTGTCTTAGCATAATTCAAGCCATGCTGCTATAAATAATTTAACTCCTACAATTACATTATTTACTTTGCTCAAGAACGTGTATTAAATGAGTTGCCAAAGCAGACAGAATCTTCTGTAGTTACAACAATAAATCCTGCTGAAGATGCTCTTACTATGATTTCACTAACTGGGATATTCGAAAATGACACTGGTTTGGAGGTTCACGTGCAATTAGTATTAAAATTTGCTCCCTGACATCCACAAATGTCTTACCGAGTGCTTGCAAAAAGTTCCACTCCTGCACATTTTGCGAAATGCTTTGTCCAAATAAGTACAAAAAAATCTGAGCAAATGGGACAGAATGACATCACAGGCAGGAATACTGCACATGTGAGCTTTGCACGTGTACTGAGAGCATTTTAGGGCTGTCAGCAGACTTTCTCAATGTAATATTCGACCTCCATTGCATCTTCACTAGTCGCTCGAATTATATCAGAACAACTGCAGAATATTCGATTCTTTAAAATAAAGCCTTGGTGATTAAAAGCCAACTTATTATTTTACTCAATCTCAAAGTAACTGACCAATCTAAATAGTAATTTAAGTACAAAAGAATGAGGAGTAGATCACTCAACTCTTTCAGCCTCCTACTTAAATTGCAACATCCATATTCCCCACCTGCCTCTCTTCAGTTTGAGCTGGATCTTACCAGAAATTGGCTTAGTCCCAATTTTGTTGGGTTTCATGGAATTTTTCTCTCTGTGAGACTCCCAGCATGTTTTCTCATGCTATCATCCAAAACTTGCTTTATTACCTGTGCCTATATGGCACCTCGTTTGTTGGATTCTGCCACGTGCTGTCAGCTGGAGTAGGATTCCTGGCACAAACACTATATGTAAGAGACAGTATTGTACCACGTCAAGCACAGTCAGTCTAGAGCTTCCCTGATATGGTTTGTCAAGCATGCAGTAGATAAGGGAAAGTTTGTTCCCCACTTTGTGGACAGTTTCTGGAGGATGGGAGATGCGGAGGGGGGCAGTCTGCATTCCCCAGGGCAACCAGATGACTATGATACCTTTTACAGCTAAGAAGCACATTTGCTTCCTAATTTTAAAAAAAATCTTTACTTATGAGAAATAGAGTAGGACTTATTTATTCCTGGAGTACAGCTAAATTCATCCCTCTGCCTAACAAACTTACATATCTGTTCCACATTTCTGTCAAAGGAGGTGTTCTTTGTTGAGTTTATTGGACAGTTGCCTGCAATTTGATTTAACCTCATGACTCCAGTGAGGTTAGTTAACCACAGGAGAAAAGAAATGCTATCTACAAAATATCACCAACAAAATGAAACAAGACAATGAAATCTGCACAAATTAAATAGATTCTGCCCACAAGAGTAAATATTTTATTGTTATTGAAGTATCAATATGATTTAGAAACATTTGAGCTGCTATGTGTATCATGAATACTTCCCAGATATTGTTATCTCACCCATGGCAAAGGTTACATATCGATTAATGTGGATGGAAAATGTTGTCAGTTTGTATTAATGCCTTTTGATATTGGTAATGAATGGAAAGCTCAATAGTTGCTTTTGCATATCAGCTATAGCTCATTCACTGTGTATTCACTCAGAAAGACATGGAATTCTTGACAGTTCGCTTTCAGACATTTGAGTGCATTAATCTAGGCCGGTGATACAGTACTGAGGAAATTGAAGAAATGTTAAACCAAGGGTTGATTTTCCCTCTCACATCTGCATAAAACTTTCAAATGCAGTAAATTAGTCATAGAGTAGTTTCAGTACAGAAGAAGCCTATTCACCTGTCAGGCCTGTTTTATCACTTTGCAATTTCAACTCAGCTAGTTTTCATACTTCCCCTTTTCCCTGTAGCCTGCAAATCTTGATAGTTTGGATAATTATCCAATTATCTTTTGTAAAGCACACAATAGAACTGCCTCCACCACCTAACATGAAGGCCTCAAGATGCCATCAAAGAGGCTCAGTCAGCACCTTACTACCAACCTCTTAACCTGCAGCAACCGAGAGCTATGTGTGTCCACGGAGGCTGATAGATCCTATAGATCACTAGAAGAAGCATCTGGAAAGAGCCCTTTCTGCCAACTATTTTTAATAGTTTGATGAAAATGGCAAGAGATAAAACACCCAATCATGTGTAAGCATAAAGCTTTTGCTGCCTGGAAACTTTGCCACACTCTAACAGCAAATTCCTACTGGTGGCTGAAACCTGCAGGACTTAGATTTAGATTTTAGATCGTAACAAAACATGCAAATGGTGACTAGGAAAAGATATGTTGGAGAGAAACATGGTGACAGTACTACACTTGATTACATTTCCTCACATCCTGCTGGGACTCTTCTGTTTTTCAGTTTTTCCGTCTCTATCACAGCTGTTCTAATGATGTCACTTATCACCACCAGGCTGCCTCTGACATGACTTCCTTTGACCTCAACCAAGGATACCTTCCCCTCCATGGTAAATGAAAGGCCCTCAGTCAGATCCAACCCATTTCCCACATTTCTACCCCAACACTTCCACTTGCTCCCAAAACAACAATAGGATTGCCCTTATCCTCATTTTCCAATCCACCAGTTTCTGCATTCAAAGCATCATCCTCTAACTTTCCACCACCAAACACATCCTCCTCGCCCCTCCCTGGTCAGCATTCCACAGGGATGGATCCATACATCCACTGATTCCGTAACACATCCATTTGGCATCAAAGTCCAATTCATTGGCAAATCATTCTTTTACAAGAATGAATATTAAAATTATAGCCTCAAGCAATCTTGACCATTAGATAGTTTGCACTGATTGCCTTGTTATATCTGTTATGCAAACCTGACCTCACCTGGATTTGCCATTACTCAGGTAGGTAAAAACAATGACTGCAGATGCTGGAAACCAGATTCTGGATTAGTGGTGCTGGAAGACCACAGCAGTTCAGGCAGCATCCGAGGAGCAGTAAAATCGATGTTTCGGGCAAAAGCCCTGATGAAGGGCTTTTGCCCGAAACGTCGATTTTACTGCTCCTCGGATGCTGTCCGAACTGCTGTGCTCTTCCAGCACCACTAATCCAGAATTTGCCATTACTCGGTTACATTTCCAGATATTTCCACTGAACTGTAAATTTGCACATGGTTTGTAATGTTCAAGGGTGGGTTTTTTGAGAGGGGTACTGTAGCAGTAAACAAGTGAATCTCACTTCTCCAATGTAGTTTTAATGACTTTGTTCTGCAGCATATATTTGGGTAAGGTTACATAGCTGAGAATGCATTATTAAAACATGACATTGGCTCCCTTGTAAAGTCTCGCAATATTTTGGGGATTATGATGGTTCATTGTGATGGATTTGAGGGCTTTCTGGAGTACTGTTTGTGTAATCCCACAGATTATTCATTCACATATCTGTATAGACATCACAACTGGTGGATTGCTTGTGGCCTTGGTGCACAGAAACCATGTCGAAGGAGAGGGCAATTACAATATTATCAGCTAAAAACAGCAACATCCAGCAGCTGACCAACAGCCTCCAGAGGGAGATGCAGAAGCTGAACATTTTATCAAGGAGGTAGAAGAGAAGGAGAAAACTTGGCTGTCATTATCTCCAGCTCTTAGAAACAAAATGCAGCCGCACACTAAGGACATGCTGGGTCACCATTGCCACATGGTGTCATCTTCTGGAGAATAAGTGGACAGCCATCCCATCTCAGCTGTTGTCAAAGTTACAGATGGATTGAGTTTTTATGCCAGCAGCTCATTTCAAGAAGAAACTAGGGACTGTGTGGCATTGTCCAACCCTCTGCACTGTAACACTTCTATAATCCTGGGACACAAAGCTAGGAAAAGGTGGAGAGGTTCATTTAATGTTTGTTAATGATGTTATTCGCATAAAAGTGAGAGATGACCTGGGTCCAGGATGTTGAAACACTTTGGGTAGAGTTAAGACATGATAAAGTCAAGTGGTCCCAGCAGTGGGACACATATATCCAGGGCGGCACTGATTCCAATTTTTTCAGATTACATCGGTTTATATTCTTGCCTCATGATGAAGAGAGTCCAGTAACTTGAGCAGGAGATATCTCCAACTGCTCTACCATTGACTTGCAGAGTTTAACAACTGAAAAGGCTTCCATTCCATTAGTGCTCAATATATCTGTGACCATCGATGCCAGGTTTTGGAGGTCTCTGCTAGAAATCCTGGAAGCTGTGATGATTTCTGCATACTGGAGAACTTAGAGATTCCTGAATCACTCCAAGATCCCTGGGTCCTGCATGGATGACTGCTGGGGAAAGGGCTATCCCATCCAAATACTGCTGATGTCACCTTTATGAAACCCTCACACATATACAGAGGTACAATATGGCCCTTTCTTCCACCAAGGCCATAATGCAACAGACTATGGCCCTCCTTAAGATGAGATTTTTGACACCTGACCACTTTAATGGGACCTTGCAGTATAAATCAGAAAATGTGTACCACATTATCATGGCATGCTGTGCCTTTTACAACTGGAGTCAAATGGAGTATGTCATGGGTGTAAATGACAGCACCCTTTTGAAGACAATTACTCTTATTTAAGCTTAATAAAGTAGTCTTGGACCCACTCCTGTCTCCCTAAAACTTCATGTAAAGTTTAGTCACGTTATAATTGCTCCGACTTAATGATGCCTTCATTATGAGATCATTAGTTAACCTTATCATGTTGCAAAATGCCAGGTGGAGTACAACCTCCTCTAGGGTTGGTTCCAGAACATGCTGGTCAAAAAACTACCTCAAAAACATGAACTCACTATCCATATTCCCTTGCCCATTTGACTTTGCAACTCTCTATGTAGATCAAAATTTTCCCTCATTAACACCAAGCCTTCCTGACAACCTCGAAGCATTCTTCTTTAATGGTCCACATGACTCTCTGGTTATTGTTGGGGAGCCTATATACTGCTGGGACCGCTTGGCTTTATCATGTCTTAACTCTACACAAAGTGTTTCAACATCCTGGACCCAGGTCATCTCTTACTTTTATGCGAATAACATCATTAACAAACATTAAATGAACCTCTCCACCTTTTCCTAGCTTTGTGTCTCAGGATTATAGAAGTGTTACAGTACAATGTGCACTGGCTCTCCAAATGAGTACACCTTTCACAACCCTCAGTGAAGCACGCAGAAATGACAAGAGTGGATATCGATTCCCTAATAGCATGACTAAATGAATCATGTTTAGGCATGGTACGCTGTACCCAAGGCTGACTATAAGATGAGAGACTATAAGATGATGAGGTAGTGGTAAAGGACATTATATGTAGAAATATATTATCAATGAATCATAGGCTTTGGGAAAAAAGTTGTATATGAGTCAGAATAGCTGAGGACCTTAAAAGGAGGGAGACCTAACCCCTGTCCTCCTCAAAGTCTTTATAGCAATGTTAATAATAGCTGTGCAGCATGTGACTAGTTGCTAATGTGCAATAAACTGTTTTGTTAACTAGAAGAGGCCCTTTTAGTAAGATTGGGAAGTAGTTTTCTCTACCATACTATCTCTGTGGTTTCCTACACTTGAAGAAGGTGGTGGCAGGTGCCTTCATCTTGTGTAGCAGCTCATAGAGAATAGTAAGCTGGCAGGTCCATACAACACTGAGCACCCTCAGATAAGGTATAACTTGATGAGATAAAGATCAAAGTTCTCTTGACTTTGTTCCAGTTTTACAGTCTAACATTGGACAGAGATCACAAAACATCACATGATACTGATAGATGAGGAAGGATGTTAATCTAATTAAGTCATCCACGCAGAACAAGTCTACATTTCCCTCATTACTGAAATAATTGTTCCTTAAATGATTGCAAGGTTTCTCTTCTACTATATCTAGAATTCTATTTCAAATGTTGATCAATAGAACATTACAGCGCAGTACAGGCCCTTCGGCCCTCGATGTTGCACCGACCTGTGAAATCGATCTGAAGCCCATCTAACCTTCACTATTCCATTATCATCCATATATTTATCCAATGAACATTTAAATACCCTAAAAGTTAGCGAGTATACTGGTGTTGCAGGCAGGACATTCCATACCCTTACTACTCTCTGAGTAAAGAACCTACATCTGACATCTGTCCTATATCTATCACCCTTCAGTTTAAAGCTATGTCCCCTTATGCTAGCCATCACTATCTGAGGAAAAATGCTGTTACTGCCAATGCTATCTAACCCTCTGATCATCTTGTATGCCTATATTAAGCCACCTCTTAACCTTCTCTCTCACAAAAACATCCTCAAGTCCCTCAGCCTTTCCTCATAAGACCTTCCCTCCATACCAGGCAACATCCTGGTAAATCTCCTCTGCACCCTTTCCAAAGCTTTCATGTCTTTCCTATAATGCGGTGACCAGAACTGTACGCAATATTCCAAGTGCGGCTGCACCAGAGTTTTGTACAGCTACAACATGACGTCATGGCTCCAAAACTCAATCACTTTATCAATAAAAGCTAACAAACTGTCTGTTATCTCAGGTTACCTTTAATATTTAAATTTGTGCCCACTTGTCCTACTCCCATGATTTAATTTAAGGTCATTGTCAAATTAATTTAGTGCAGTGATTTTTCTCTCACACAAATTTGGACTGAGATTTTCAAATATACTTATATGTTGGATGAGACCTTTTAAGCCAATGGATTTTTGAACTATGAGAATTTGAACCAGGGCCTCAGATGTCAAATTTCGGTTATCTAACCCATTGGGCATCTTATCCAATCACATTTGGATGAAGGAACCAAATGTATGTTCGATAAATTTGCTGATGATACAACAATAGGAAGGAAAGTAAGTGAAGAGTATATAAGGAATCTGAAAACAGACAAGGATAGGTAAATGCATGCATAGGGAAATGGCAGATGGAATATGCTATTGGAAAATATGAACTTTAGCAGGAAAAATAGAAAAGCAGTAAGTTACTTAAATGGAGAAAGATTGCATGAGGTACAAAGGGTCTCAAAGAAATATTTGCAAGTGCAGCAAGTGACGAGGAAGATACATGGAATGCTGTTATTTATTGAAGGGAAATAAAATGTTTTAAAATGTTGTTTTGCTACAATTGTATAGGATGTTGGTGAGACCACATGTAAAGTATTACTTCAAAAATGCCTGAAATTAAAGCTTCATTAAGTCTTGTAATCATCAGGACTATCACACACATACAAAAAGAAACTTGGAAAAGGAATACCAATTTACACAGCATGAGAAGGATATGCTGACTGGTCAGACCATGTTTGTAAAGAGATGGCAGCTAACTGTTCCTGCTACAATCTAATTTGGCTGGAATACTTTGGATTTGGGTTTATCAGGGTGCTGCAATGAAGAATGCAGTAGGGATTCGCAGTCTCTAAGACATATTCTTCAAAGAAAAAGGAGCAATATATGAATAAATTCCTTTAGGCCACAAAGAATATAGTGCTGTGTGTTAATTTATGTATTCTCTAGCAAACACAAGTTAATCATATTGTGAGCCTAACTGATAATCTGAAATGGTTTCCATTGTAATTCTTAGTGCAGTTAGATTATTTAGTAAAGATCGTCTAACAGCAGAATTATAACCAATGTTGGATGTGGTGTTCTGAGGTTTGCAACCATTGTTAGTGGAGAGCAGTTCATACATTTTCCATAGCAAATGGTCAAAAGGATATATTATTTGATATAACCTACTAGTCATTGGGTTGAACAGTCATCACACCAGTACCACAACCACCAAATCACAGCAAACCCCAGAGGATCATGTCCAGCATTAGATGTGATTCCGTTATTGGACTATACTTCATGGAGACTGTCAATCCCTGCTGCATTCCCCATGGCACCATAATCATAATCTACCAGCCTGAGTTGAGTTTTGTCAACTATCTAAGATTGAGAGTTAACAGTTCCTACTGCATCTCCATGCCAATCATAATCCAACCAATCAGCAGCCTCTCTCAGGGTGCTTACATGGGTGTTGCTTTTCCAGGTTGTGTGTGTCCTAATGAATGCAAGTCAAGAAACTTTGACCTTGCACCTCGTTTGAACAATATCTACATTCTGTATTTTGCACAGTTTGGCCTGCTTATTTTGGAAAGGACACAAATTGCATTAGAAGCAGTTTGGAAGAGGTTCACTTGACTGATATCAGGGATGAGGTATTACCACATGAGGAAAGGTCATGCAGGTTGAGCTTATATCCATTGGCATTTTGAAGAATGGGAGATGATCTTCTTGAAATGCATAAGATCCTTGGGGGACAGGGGGGTAGGGGACTTGACTCCCCTTGAGTGGATGCTAAAAGATGTTTCTGCTTCTGGGAGAGTCTAGAACTAGGCAATACAGTTTTAAAAATAAAGTATGTCCCTGTGGAGATGAAGCAAAAAAATTCTCTGAGAAGTTTCTTCCCCAGAGAGTGTAGAGGTTTTTCATTGAATATTTTTAAGGCCAAGATAGATAGATTCTTGACAAGCAAATCAAAGGATAATCAGAACAGGTCAGAAGTGGAAGTTGAGGCCACAGTTAGATTTATCATGATCTTATCCAATGGTGGAGCAGGTTTGAAGGGTGAAATAGCTTAGCTTTGATCCCAATTTGCATGTCTAATTGAAAACTGAATGATCTCTTTGTTCTATTTATCAGGCTAATCATCTTGATGGAACTATTGGGTACAATGGATCTCAGTTTTCTACTGTGCATACTCCCTGCCCCAAAGAAATGGCCAATGCAGTTATTTTCATACATTTGACTGGTCCCCAGTTATATCCACTGTTGAGATTAGGTATTCCAGTTTATTTCACATGAGCTGAAAGCAAAACCCTCTAGTAGACCTTCCCATCTGTACCAGATGTGATCCAAACACTGAGATCTTTGTGTATGTTGTGTGGGAGAACTTTGAAAGCAGGGTCCTATGGAGCAGAACTGTTAATGAGTTCTTGTGTTCTTTGATGAATCTTAAACACATTGGGAAATTCATGAATCCTACATCCACAACAACATTTAGTATACTGAATTTCTTTCATATCTTGAAGTTTATTTTACTTTTGATTAAACTGTATATTTTCTGAGTAAATAAAAAAGAAACATGTAGCAGAGCTAGTGAGATGTCAGAAAAATATAGTGAAATGTTCTTACTTGAGTTGTGCTTAAACAGGAACAGCAATTATCCCATTAACCCATCAGCTTTCGATTAGATCAGGAGTAATTTGCACCTCAACATTATTCTCATGCCTTTGTTTCATTTACTTACCACACTAACCTAATAAAGACGACGATTTTAAGAATTTTAGTTGAGTCATTGCTTAGTCTTTTGTGTGAGTGTGTTCCAGATCTTCGCTGTCCTTATATGATAAAGTGCTTCCTGCTTTCATTCCTAAATGGCCGAAATCTAATTTTAAAGTTATGCCCCGGTTTCCCTCACTCTTGAAATTTATAACATGGTTTTTAAAAGTTCCACAGATGCTGCCAGACTTGCTGAGTTTCTCCAGAATTTTCTGATTTATTTAGTAATTTTTAATGACTGATTTGAGGACACCATATTGAGGATGTAGCTTTTATATAGGTCAGTTGACAACAATGAATAATTTTAAGAATGCCCTATTGAAAGGTAACTCTACACAACAGGAGAGCAGATGATTTTTTTGTCACTTGTGTCTGAACTTCCTGTTCTACTCATGACATATAATGCTGTCAATGATAAAAGACATCAAGCAAAGACAGACACCATCCTCCACCCTCCTCTTTGACCTATCATCCCAATCCCCACCCCCATTCACCGATTGTACTCTATGCTACTTTCTCCCCACCTCCATCTCTCTCTCATTTAACTCTCCACTCTGCAGGCACCCAGCCTCTGTTCCTGATGAAGGGCTTTTGCCCGAAATGTCAATTTTCCTGCTCCTCAGATGCTGCTGACCTGCTGTGCTTTTCCAGCACCACTCTAATCTAGACTCTGGTTTCCAGCATCTGCAGTCCTTGTTTTTACCTAGTCTCTAGATAATAGCAAGACAATCACCAATGACTCAAGTTTAGGCTAAATCAAGCCATTGACAAATTAATTCACTAAATCCCTATTTATGGATTACACAGGTTTGATAAAGAGTTGAGAGTGTGTTGC
Source organism: Chiloscyllium plagiosum (assembly GCF_004010195.1). Taxonomy (NCBI): domain Eukaryota; kingdom Metazoa; phylum Chordata; class Chondrichthyes; order Orectolobiformes; family Hemiscylliidae; genus Chiloscyllium; species Chiloscyllium plagiosum. Next base: position 71,006,175 of record NC_057710.1, read on the forward strand.
TGGAAAAGCACAGCAGATCAGGCAGCATCCGAGGAGCAGGAGAATCGATCTGCATGATACCTTTTTATGTTTGTATGTAAAGGCACCCAAATCCCTATAAGCACCAACATTCAATCATTTCTCACTTCTGGTATTTACTATTTTGTGTTATCATTCCTGGTGAAGGGCTCCTGCCTGAAACATCGGTTTTCCTGCTGTGCTTTTCCAGCAAAACACACTCAATTCTGATCTTCAGCATCTGCAGACCTCACTGTCTACAGGTTTGATAAAGTTGATCACTTATAATTCTTGGTAATTTATTAACTTTAAAATGCTTTAGTTATATGTGAGTATACACAAATCCAATATGTGGTGACACGGTTTATACCTTATGGAAGGTCATTGTAAAATTGTTTGTTCAAAGAATGTGCCAGACAATTTGAAACTTAAGATCATAAGGTGACATTATGGGCAATGTAGCATGGCTAATCCATCTAAACTGCACATCTTTGGACTGTGGGAGGAAAACCACCCTATGGTGAGAATGCACAAACTCCACACAGACAATTGCCTATGGCTGGAATCAAACTCAAGTCCCTGCCATTGTGAGGCAGCAGTACTGACTACTGTGACACTCCTAGTTGATGTGAATTTTTATGCTGCTTCACTTTTTACACAGCTGTGGAAGACTCTATTATTGCAACCAGTTGCTATGGTCAACATTTTAATAGCAGTCCTTTTCTAAAGACCTGTTTACTACCGCTGCCATGCACAGCATTTGAAAAGCCAAGTGGGACAATGGGAATTTCATCAAATATTCAAATGCTGAAAAATGTAAATAAGAAGGACATGGGAACACAAGCCACAAATAGAAAGACAGTTCTGGAGCTCGGTGCCTTCTCATTAGTTATTCCAGGACTGGACACAAAAGACTTTGCCAGTCATACTAGTTTTAATGTGGAATTCTCATTGGTTCAACAAAAAATTGAGTAATAAACATAATGTTTATTCTTTGAGCAGTAATGTCTACCATTCACTTCAATAACACATGTATTGAAGAAAACCAGTCACAATGACAGTTCACTGATTCGTGTGAGGAGAGAACTGTTTTATAAATGCGAAGCTTATAGAACAGGTCACATGATCCTCTTCATTCTTCCACCTTATCCTAAATTAAAGAGGCAGTCTCAAAACATAACAACCTTATTAATTTTGTATTTAAGCACAGTGTTCTCATCTGATGAATTAATGAACTCCTGTTGTACTCATTGTAAGAAAACTATGTCCTTCCTTCAGTAAGGAGACAAAACTACACAACAGTTCAGGTATGGTCTTATCAATTGCAACAATGTGTCCTCTCCATTGCAATAAAGGCCAATATACCATTTGGCTTTCTAATTGCTTTCTGTACCTGCATGGTACCTTTTTACATTCGTATGTAAAGGCACCCAAATCCCTATAAGCACCAACATTCAATAATTTCTCACGTCTGGTATTTACTATTTTGTGTTATCATACAAAAATTAAAATAATTTGCTCATCTCCAATAAATTCCTTTTGATTCTATTCATGCTACCCTACAATTGGAGTTGATATACAAAGCATAAGGGTTCAGTTGATATTATTCTTTGTTTCAAGACAATTTTGTGAATTTAATTTCGCTCAAGAAACCTGAGGCTAAAAATCTCAAAGCAGGACTAAGAGAGAAGTGCCACCTTTTGTCTGTTAAACCAAGGGCCAGTCTGTTCTATAGGTTGAACATAAACAATTCCATGCAAGTCCTTTGATGACAAGTAGGGGATTTTCCTCTGGTGTCTTGATCAATGTTCATCTGTCATTCAGCAAAATTGTGAAGAAGATTATTTGGTAATGATGACATTGCTGCTTGTAGAGTTTGTTGTTTCCAAATTGGATGTGAATTTCCCTCCGTTACAATACTGCAAGGCTTCATGAATAAGCTGCAGTAAAGTCATCAGTGAAAATCTTGGGGTTGTGAGCTCTGAGACAGCTCTGCCTTAGTCTCAACTCGGAGCGAGTGCCAACAGCTGTATGGTCCCTCTTGCTTCTCATAGTATTTGTTATTAGTGGGTGTAGCAGATGACCCAAAGCTGGGTGAGATAGTATACTGTGAGGAGGATGCAGAGAAGCTTCATTGTGAATTAGACAAGTTACGTAAGTGGGCAAATACATGGCAGATGCAGTTTAAAAGGCAGATTATCATCTGAATGGTGACAGCTAGGGAAGTGGGAGGAGCAATGAGATTTGGGTGTCCCTTGTGCCCTAGTTGCTGGAACTAAGTCTACACATGCAGCAAATGATGAAGAAAGCAAATGCTATGCTGGCCTTCATAGCGAGAGGATTCAAGTAGGGGAGCAGAAATGTCTTGCTGCAATTATACCGGACCTCAGAAAGACCACGTCTCAAGTGCATGAAGTTTTGATCTCCTTTTGTGAGGAAGGATGTTCTGGTTATTGTGGGAGTGCAAATAACATTTACTAAACTGATTCTTGTGGGACTGATGTATAGAGAGACTGGAGTGTCGAATTATATTCACAAGAGTTCAGAAGAATGAGGGAGGATCTCAGAAACCTGTAAGATTTGAACAGAACTAGACAGCATGGATGCAGGAAGGATGTTCCCAAAGGCAGGACAGTCCAGAAACAGGGATCACAGTCTAAGGATGTGGGGTAAACCATTTAGGACTCAGGGAAGGGTAAATTTCTTCACCCAGAGAGTGGTGATCTAGTGGAATTTGCTGCCACAGAAAGCAATCAAGGCCAAAGCATTGTATGATTTCAAGAAGGGGTTAGATATAGCACATGCGGGCTAATGCTACCAAAGGATATGGGAGAAACCAGGAACAGTGAACTGAGTTGGATGATCAGCCATTTTAAAAAAAATTCTCTTGTGGGACAGGGGCTTCGCTGACTGGGCCAGCATTTATTTCTTATCCCTAGTTGCTTCTGAGAAGATGGTGATGAGTTGCCTTCTTGAAAGACTTGATCCACAATGCCATTAATGAGGGAATTCCAGGATTTTGACCTTGCCAAAGTGAAGGAACTACAATATATTTCCAAGTCAGGATAGCGAATGGCATGGAGGGGAACTTGAAGATAGTGGCATTTCCATCTATTTGTTGCTCTTGTCCTTCTGGGTGGAAGTGATTGTGGAAGGTGCTATCTGAAGTGAATTTCTGCATCTTATAGATAACGCATACAGCTGCTATTGAGCATCAATGGTGGAAGGAGTGGATGATTATGGATATGGTGCTAATCAAGTGGGCTGCTTTGTCCTGGATGGTGTCAGGCTTCTTGACTGTTGTTGGTGTTGTGCCAATCTGGGCATATGTGGAGCATCCCGTCACACTCCTGGCTTGTATTTTGTAGATGACGGTCATATTCTTGGTGGACCAATTCAAAGGGCTGAATGGCTAGCTCTTACTCCTATACTCCTTTTTTTAATGTCTATGTTCTTATTTGATTGAGGCCTGAATACTCTCCTGAAATGTCCAGTGGAGAGATAAATGCTTTTTAGTTAAAAGTGCTATTCATTAAACAGCGGCATTCTTTCCCTCTCATAGGTTAATGCCCTATTACCCCACCACAGGTAGCTCAATCACTCTCCTAATCATTTGCCCCTTCCCCTCTCTGTTACAGATCTCTCAAACCCTGTCCATCACAAATCCCTCACTAGTAACTTCACCAACCCCCATCCCTCCCCATTCCCACAGACCTTACCCCTTGGCAAGCTCCAAGCACCACAATGAGGTCACTACAGGAACCATTTATGCTTCGGAGGTACTCCATTGGCTGTAAAGCTTTGGCATGTTTTGAAGTCATGAACAGGGCTATGTGAATGCAACATTTTCTCATTTTTCTTTCCTTTCACTTTCCATCCACGCTCTTTTAAAATTTCTTTATTGCTGTGCTGAGGTACATTAATGCCACATTATTCATTTTTGACCTTGATCGGAATAGTTATGCAATATTCAAAACTTCTATTTACAAGCCTTCACTAAAAAACAACAAATTATAGTGCACAGATTCAAACTGCCCAATGTTTAACAGTTCCTGAAAGTTTTCTGGCTTTGGCATGTTTGTCTGCTCTAGGGGTTTTTTGACAAAGATGCTCTTAATAATCTTGGTTGTTTTGGAAGGGAACCAGAAGCATTAAGACAAGATAATTCAGTCCTTTGCAGTGTTCAGTAAATTGTTCAGTAAACTACGGCACTTCTGCTTTTGGGCTGTTACCAGTATACGTTCATCTAATGTCTAAAACATATTTTTGTGTACCATCAATTCATATTTTTTATTTGGATATCTTTTTAGTGAAACATTGCAAATCCATTCAGTGAAAAACATTGTCCAGTTGCCAAACATTAACACTAATCTTTCTCATTCAATGTAGTGTGTGGGTAGAGAATTTACTTTGCCTTGTATCTGAATCTGAATCCATTCAAAGTCCTTTGAAATTCCATGCTCTGCTGTAGATCAGATCTTTGAGATCCTTATTCAGTATGTTGAGGTTTTCTAATGCTATTAAAATAAATGTAATTGACAATTCCTTGGTGTAGGTGAATCATTTAATCAGACAGAGCTAATCAAACCACAAAATGATTTTAACACAGACATCAATATTTTGAAAATCACACTCAGCTTTATTTTTGTAATATTTAAAATGTGTGATATTTCATGAACTTTATGAATTCTTCATGATTTTCATTTAATGTAATGAGGAAGAAAAGCTATTCCATTCTTGTCAATCATTGTGATTAACGAAGACAAAGCTGGGGTTAGTGCACTCAGTTGGCGAGCTTGCACAGAATAACATGGTTATGAGAAGCAGAATTTGGCACTCTGCATAATCAAACTTGCAACGTCACTATGTTTACATTCCCTGGAGTAACATATTTTTCATGGTATTGTAATAGCATACAAAAATTCAATTCTCAGTCGGATGCCCATAATCAATACTGGCTGAATGTAGGATACTTTGTTATAATTTTGTTATTAGTTCTTATTAGAGTAGAACTTTACTCTGATTGAGCCGAATGCTACCGATGTCTCTTGTCAGCTAACATTCTTTCTGGGTAAACTGACAAACAGACTGTCTCTCGGTGACAGCGTGTTTATCCATTTATCTGATTGGTTGGCATCAAAGCAATATTAGACAGGTATTACAGAAATGATCATGTTTTCCTTAATGGGCTAATGGAACATATACTATCCCATTGTATCATCTAGAACTTTGCAATGTAACAATGTCACAGAATCATAAATGGTTATAATTAATGGATAGAGGTTATTCACTCCTATTCAGTCTGTGCTGGCTTGATAAAAATGCAATTCTTCTTGCCCCACTCCTCCACTTTCACCCTGAAGCCCTGCATGTTTTCCCATGTGTTTAAGTTTATATAATAACAGATCCCCATATCTCAACCTAATGCATGGAAAGGAAAATTAATTGTAGTTTGAAATTAAACTTTACATGACAGTTATACACCACACCTGGACCGTCCCTCTCCATCTTCTAAACAGTCCTGCTTAAATCAATTCACTAAACCTCCAGAGGAACAAAATGCTCACTTTGTGATTTAACTAGTCACAGCTAATCATTCAGGTTCTAGTCCAGAAAGTCCATGCAGAATGTCGCATGTATTTCTCACTTGTGACCTTAAAAAAAACTCATTCCTGAAGAAGGGCTGATGCCCGAAACGTCGATTCTCCTGTTCCCTAGATGCTGCCTGACCTGCTGCGCTTTTCCAGCAACACATTTCCATCTCTGATCTCCAGCATCTGCAGACCTCACTTTCTCCTTAAAAAAAAACTTATCAAGCAACCTCAGATTTTTATTGATGGCTTCTAAAATTGACTAATTCACTTTTGAAGGAATGAATACATTTAGCAAAAGACATTCTATTCAGCTTTTCCTGAATTATGGTTATTAAATATTGATAGGCTTCGATCAACTTCCTGCTGTAAAGGAAGCAGAAGAAACTCTGTTCAAATGGAGGCCTCTTATGAATAATTGTTTTTCTGAGGTTCCATTGGAAAAGCACTGACGGAAGTTCAAGTTAGTGTATCTGAATTATGAGCAGTAATACTGGTGACTGTTTACAAACAGAAATCTTTTTCTCTGAACTGAGTGACTAGTGGGGGCTTGCAATGTAGAGACCAGCATGTGTGTATAAACACTGAGCTGATATTTGGACTCTGTCACTGATATGTGTTTACCAAAAATGATTATTTGTAGAGGAGGATAGCCAGGATGTCTGGTAGTGTTTACAAATATAAAGATCACATACGCTCACAAATGCAAATGTAAATAAAATTAATGTTTTTAGTAATTATATCACAAAAAAACTGCTTTGGTCAACATTTTCTGAGTTACACTGTCGTAAATATTTGCTGAAGACATTGGTTTTAATTATTGGACTATAATGCGGGGTTCTGCCACAACAAAGAAACAAGAAAAGTCACCCCTTGGGAGTTTCCAACTGGGAGATGATGGTGGGGGTGGAGATGAGGGGAGGCAATGGGTTTATTAGAAAAGAGAAGAGGCTGCCTATAACTGGCAGTATTGAAATACTATTCCCTGATCTTCCACTTTGACTAGTTACAAATTAGCTATATCTAGTAAGATCAGGCATATGTTTTTCTGAGTCCTAATTGGAGCTGCAGAGACAGGAACTCCTGATCTTGATTACCTCCACCCTTCTTTATGTTGATGGCTTGTCAGGGCTGAGATTCTGTCCAAGAAAGTCCAAACAGGAAATCAATTCAACGCAGGGATCTGGAGTATTTGAGTCTCAGCTGGGTTAACAGCTACTTTCCTACAATAACCTTGTGGGTTCTGAGGACAAGTTATTGTTCCTCTGCTGAGCAAACTTACATCAGCCAATCAAAGGTGGAGGTGGGGTAATCAATTTAAATTTCTCAACTATTTTCTGTCAGCCACTAGTTTGATTGGTATGGGAAATGAGATTTGTCATCACATGATATGCACTTGAAGTTACTTTAGTTTTAATCTTTACATGTCTGTTGTAAATTTTGAATATCCCTGTGTTAAGATCTTTGGTGAGGTAGGTGGGTTCCTGAAGCCTGTGTGGAACTTGTCAGGTCAAATTGTTAATTGGTGAAGCATGTTTTGGAGTTAGAAACCTTTTAACAAATATATTTAAAAGGTATTGCTAACTTCAAAGTCATGATTCAATACTGTATGATAACTTAAGTATGTTTATTGCTGTGACTAATGATAGACCCCAGCCATTAAAAAGTAAGGGACCATTAAAATGATCAATATTGTGTAAGTGCTCAGATGCATTTGAATCCTTATTTCAATTGAAAAATAGCTATTACATATTCAATAATATTGAAAATTAGATACTAATATATTATCTGGATCCTATTTTTACCTTTGTCAAGTCTAGACATCCATTGAATCTTTGAAAATCTGAAGAATTTCTGGATTTATGTGATTGTCTATCTATTGAGCCTTTGAATAAAAAACTAACCAGATGGCCAAACATCTGTTTAGTCAACTTCAAAAGTTTTATTGTATTAAATTTTGCATGATTTATTTCTATAGCTGTGAAAATAAATCTCATTATAAATGCTGGGCTGTGTTTACATGACTATTGAGGGAATTGTGAGTTTTGTTTGATTGATTGCTCACAGCGTCACAAAGGTTACAGCACAGAAGGAGGTCATTTCTCTTATCATATCTGTGCTGGCTCTCCAGTGGAGCAATTTACCCAGTTTTCATCCTTCTTCCCATAGTTGTACAGGTTCTTCTTTTTCAGATAATAATCCAAATTCCTCTTGAATGTCTCATGTAAGCCCACATTGCCCATACTCTCAGGCAATGCATTCCAGACCTCCAAATACTTGCTGCATGAAGAAGACTCCTCCTTGTATCTCAATTACTTATTTGCCAATTTTCTTATAGCTGTGTCCTATTGCTCTCAATCCTTCCCCCAATGGAAACAATTTTCCCCTATCTCCTCTGTCCAGCCTCTCCATGATAATGAATATTTCTATCACATTCCATGTCAATGTTCTCTTCTCCAAGCAAAACAGTATCACCATCTCCAATTTATCTACATAACTACTTTCATATCTGTGGAGCAATTTTTATGATTTTTTTTACACACTCTGATATGTTCACATCTTTCTTAAAGTGTGGTGACAAGAAATGAACAAGTATTTTGTGTTCTAAAAAGTTCAGTGACCATTTAACAGCATTACATTACTTCAAAACTACTTTTGAATAGTTGTTTATTTTAATAGATTTTAAGTCCTTATGTGGATTAAGTTTCTATTTCATGTAGAATTTGAATGTCTATCGTTGATTGATAGATTGGTGAGTTGCTAAAGAAAGCATTTTTTTAAGCAGAATCAGAGTCATAGAGCTGTCTAGCACAGGAAAAACATTTGGTCCAATTCATCCATGTCCTATGATATCCTAAATTAATCTACCATTTGCCAGCATTTGGCCCATATCCCTCTAAATCCTTCCTATTCATACATTCATCCAGATGCCTTTTAAATGTTGTAATTGTACCAGCATCCAACACTTCCTATGCACCATCCGCTGCATGAAAAACTTGCACCTTAGGTCCATTTTAAATCTTTCCCCTCTCACGCTAAATCAATGCTCTCTAGTTTTGGACTCCCCCAGCCAGGGAAAAAGATATTATCTATTTATCCTATCCATGCCCCTCATGATTTTTTAAACCTCTACAAGGTCACTCCTCAGCCTCAGAATAGATGGTTGTTCATTTTAGTTGCCTTACGAGCATTTAAAAGATTTCCCCGTGTTATCGGATTTCTGAGTTCTGTTCATAGTGGATAATAGTTAAGTGGATATGAAGGATATATGGGAGTGGGAGTGGGAGAGGTCATAGGAAACACAAGGGGTTATGGAAGGGAATTGAGGACATAAGGAGAAATAGAGGATAGAGAGGCTGCATTGGCACATGGGTGAGATGTGGCCATGGGTCAATGGTGAGGGATAGGGGTCGAACAATTATGAATCAAACTGTGCTGATGTCCCAGCAAATGGATACAAGACTTTTACCCTGCAGCCCTGGCATCCACCCACCTTGCATGTCCTTGACTCCAGACTTCCCCTGATTCCCTGGCAGGAAACTAACCCGTGGGCATGGTTCTTTACAGGAGGTGGGATCGTGATGTCGGGACATGGATTAGCTCACAATTCCTGACTCGAGCATCAAACTATGGCCCCTTGATTCTCGGGTGGAATCTCACTGAAGTTACAATGGGCAATAATTGGGAGAATAGTGAATTTCAGTTCCATTGTCTGATGCTAAGTGAGCTTTATCTTGAGTCAATTTACTGTCTCATCCAAAAATCAGTGCCTCTGCCAATGCAGCACTCTCTCGGTATGGATGGTCATGTTCATACCCTTGAGTGGACCTTGAACCAAGAATGTTCTGACTTAGATCTGAATGGGCTATCAATTGATCCATGTCCCAGTGTTGAAGTAATTCTTCCATTTTAAAAATCTAGATAGGATTACAGAGAAATGGCAACAGTGAACCAATTGAAACAGCTTAAAAAGTTTGAATTGTTATTTGTCCTTAAACCAACAACCCGTGCATCTATCTTATTATCATATCTTTTCAACCACTTTCCACAGTCACATTTCTATCTATACTTGAATGTTAATAAGTCAGGAATTTACGCCATTTTAACGACTTCACTGCTATAATTTCGCTCAAATTGGATGGAAAACCTTTTCAGTAGGTTATTAAATTTTTTTAAATTAGGTTTGATTGCTGGAATATCCTGGGTCTGTCACATTGCTTTGGAGGTTTTCGATTTGAATTTACTTGCTCTTTTGTTTTATTTGTCTCACCAAAACACTTCACCAGCTTGGAAACAGCTTTGAACCAAGCACTGAAGTTTGGGTTAGGAGCTGCATAGAAGCTGAGGACTGGGTGCACAGGGCTGTCAGAAATCAGAGATATTTCTAAGTTGGAGTTACTAAACAAGAATGCAGTCATGTTACTGCTTGAGCTGTGGTGTTTATAATCATGAGGTGCTTAAGGAGGGTTGGAGGATCACTTAGCCAGATGCTGGTGGAAGGACCCAAAGAAATCTTCTATCTCATGTAATACTTGGTTCCTGAGGAGAATAAAAGTGAAATACTGAAACCTGTGGAACAGCTTGGTCACAGGAATGAAAGAATGCTCAAGATCCTGTGAAGTGTCAGCGAAACTGTTATGTAGAACAGAAAGTGGTCTGTTGGTTCGAAAGCCAAGTGTAAGAACTGTAGTATTAAGTGAGTAGTACTTGCTTTGCTTAATTCTTGAACATTGAAAGTTTTTGTTTAAATCATGAAATCTTGAGTTGTGAGTCTTTCAGTTAAGAACTGGGTGGCCAAATTTCATTCTGAATGTTTTTGGTCTTCACTTAGATCATAGCAATAATGATGTCCATTTTTCCTGTTCATTCAAAAAAGGAGAATGCATCAGTGAGAGATATTTCAAAGCCAGCTCCTGGTAATATTATGAACTGAAAGAGCCTGAAACAGGCATCATCCTTTGCCTGTTGCTAACAATTTTGAAGTAATCTTTCATAATATTTTAATGACAATTGCGATTACTGTATAATTACATTAAAAAATTAATTTGTTACATTGGGTAAGAACATCAAAGTCAAACAAGTTCTGGATTTACAGTGAATTCTCTCACTTTACACGAACAGTTCAAAACCAAAACTTTGTGAAGTGGGGTGTTCTAATATGGGGAATGTAACCACTATTCCATTCCATGCCACTATATGATGCTTTCAAGGGTGATATAGCATGGTTAGATGCTCCATTTAAGCTGTAAAATGCCTCTGGACGAGCAGCAAAATCGAAGTTGCTCGTCGGATGCTGCCTGAATTGCTGTGCTCTTCCAGCACCACTGATCCAGAATCTGGTTTCCAGCATCTGCAGTCATTGTTTTTACCTGTAAAATGCCTCAGCCCATTGCCTCAAAACAGCACTCCTCTTGGGTGATACCTTCCATCCCATTTCCTACACTGGCCAATTTGTAGTCCCTCTGAGTTGGACTCCCAATTTATCTTAGAATCGTTTTGTGAAAAAACCTGAGATAGGCTTCAAATTATGGGAAATATGTTCTTATTTGAAAGAAGCAAAGAAATTTATGACAATTTTTGATTAAGGAAATGATCAGCACATGGAAAATTTCAAAATCAGTTTTGAAACATATACTGTTTCCTTTACTTAGACATCAAAATGATTTCCTTTGTAGTCTATTCTACTTTTTTTTATTTGTTAACAGGGTGTCGGTATTGCTGGTTAGGCCAGCGTGTATTATCTTTCCCATTGAGAAGGTGGTGGGTAACTTGCATGCTACAACAAACTTGCAGCAACAAGCAAGTCAGTTTTTTCTCATATTGTGTAGATTGTGAAATTATTTAATTACTGCTGCATCTCCTGTTGTGCAGGTATGCTCATAGCACTGTTAAGGAGAGAATTCCTGGATTTTGACTCAATGATAGTGAAGGAATGATACAGTTTGCAATCAGAATGATGTGAAGTTTGGTGGGAAATTGTAGTTTGTGATTTTCACATGTATCTGCTGCCCTTGTCCTTCTTGGTGGTAGGAGTAATGAGTTTGAAAGGTTGTGTCACATCAACCTTGGTGAGTTACTACAGTGTATCTTGTAAACGGTGCATACTGCTGCTGCTGGTCTTTCGTAGTGCAGGTGCGATTATTGAATGTATTGGATAGGATGTCAATCACATGTGGTCTGCTTTGTCCTGTGTTGAGCTTCTGGAGCATTGGTGGAGTGAGGGATATTCCACCACCCTCCTCTCTTGCGCCTGGTGGATTGGATTTTGATGAGACAGGAAGTGGTTTTCCTGCATGCTACAATGAACGTACAGCAACAAGCAAGTGAGTTTTTTTCTTATATTACGTAGACTATGGAATTATCTCTTAGTGCTAAAGATTTTTCCCACTAGATAATACTGAGTCTTAGCATTTGTCCAAATTTCTGACTGAATGACCTTTAAAGTAAGAGCTGGATAGTGTTAAAATGAATCTTGAAGTTTATTATCTTTGCATTATAGAAATGTTAAGAAATGTGATCATTAGTTTGAATTAGACATTGTCAGTCAATCTAACTTCATTATAATTTATTTTTCTTGACTCACAAAGTCAAAATCATTTTCTGACTATGGCACATAAATGTTGAAAAGGAAAGAAAATTGACTTCAACCTCATAATTTTTAAAAAACGGATTGTTAATTTTTACCTTTAGTGCAGCCAAGTTTGTGCTGTGCAATGACTTCCACGTCAGGTTTGCATAATAATTTATAACTGAATGGCAAATTGCTATCTTTCTCACGAAGTCCATTCTGCTTGGGAAGGAATAAGCTGAATTGTCAGAGTCACAATCTGAAATATAACTGGGCACTCTTCCAAATTTTTGATGAATGACCTGAGGTACAATTGATGCCAAAAAAAGTTGGCATTACAATACCTTTATTGCATCTTTCACATCTCGAAGACTTTCACCTGATGAAGTACATTATCAAATTCAGTGTAGGGTTCTTTGAGTCAATAGAGTATAGATAGAGATAAAAGTTCTGACGCAGGCTTTTGACGCAAAATACAAAGAGAACAAAGAAAATGACAGCACAGGAACAGGCCATTCGGCCCTCCAAGCCTGCGCTGATCCAGATCCTCGATCTAAACCTGTCGCCTATTTTCTAAGGATCTGTATCCCTTTGCTCCCTGCCCATTCATGTATCTGTCTGGATGCATCTTAAATGATGCTATCGTTCCTGACCCTACCATCTCCGCTGGCAACACGTTCCAGGGACCCGCCACCCTCTACATGAAGAATTTTCCACGCATGTCACCCCTAAACATTTCTCCTCTCACTTTGAACATGTGTCCCTAGTAATTGAGTCCTCCACTACGGTAAAAGGTTTCTTGCTATCCACTCTGTCTACACCTCTCATAATTTTGTAGGCCTCAATCAGGTCCCCCTCAACCTCTGTCTTTCCATTAAAAATAATCTTAATCTACTCAACCTCTCCTCATACCTAACACCCTCCATACCGGGCAACATCCTGGTGAACCTCCTCTGCACCTTCTCCAAAGCATCCACGTTCTTTTGGTAATGTGGCAACAAGAACTGTACGCAGTATTCCAAATGTGGCCAAATCAAAGTCTGATACAACTGTAACATGACCTGCCAACCTGTAACATGAAAGCATGCCATATGTCTTCTTGACCACTCTACTGACCTGCGTTGCCGCCTTCAGGGAACTATGGACCTGAACACCCAGATCTCTCTGTACATCAGTTTTCCCCAGGGTTTTTCCATTTACTGTATAGTTCGCTCTGGAATTGCATCTTCAAAAATGCATTACCTCGCATTTGTCTGGATTGAACTCCATCTGCCACTTTTCTGCCCAACTCTCCAATATATCTATATTCTGCTGCATTCTCTGACAGTCCCCTTCACTGTCTGCTACTCCATCAATCTTAGTATCATCTGCAAACTTGCTATTGAGGCAACCTACACCTTCGTCCAAATCATTTATGTATATCACAAACAACAGTGGTCCCAGCACGGATCCCTGTGGAACACCACTGATCACAGGTCTCCATTTTGAGAAGGTCCCTGTCAATACTACTCTCTGTTTCCTGTTGCCTAGCCAGTTCTCTATCTGTCTGGCTAGAAAACCCTGGAACCCATGCAACTTCACCTTCTCCATTAGCCTTCTCCAAATGCCTTTCTAAAGTCCATCTGACATCTACATCCTTTCCCTCATCAATTAACTTGATCACATCTTCAAAGATTTCTATTAGTTTGTAAGATATGACCTTCCCTTCACAAAACCATACTTCTTATCACTGATAAGCCATTTTCTTCCAAATGGGAATAGATCCCATCCCTCAGTATCTTCTCCAGCAGCTTCCCTACCACTGACATCAGACACTCAGGTCTGTAACCACCTGGATTATCCCTCCTACCCTTCTTAAACCCATGTTCAAGGATGCTGCAAAGATATCTGTTAAAGCCCCAGCTATTTCCTCTCTCGCTTCCCTTAGTAACCTGGGGTAGATCCCATCCAGACCTGGGGACTTATCCACTTTAATACCTTTTAGAATACCGAACACTTCCTCCCTCCTTGTGCCGACTTGACTGAGAGTAATCAAAAGATCTATCCCTATCCTCAACATCCACCATGTTCCTCTCCTCGGTGAATACTGATGCAAAGTATTTATTAGGATTCTCAACAATTTTCTCTGACTCCACGCATATCTTTCCTCCTTTATCATTGAGTGGGCCAACCCTTTCCCGAGTTACCTTTTTGCTCACTATATATGATTAAAAAACTTTGGGGTTCCTTAACCCCGCTCACTAAGAATATCTCATGACTCCTTTTAGCCCTTTTAATTTGTTTCAGATTGATCCTACATTCCCAATATTCTTCCAAAGCTTAATCTGTCTTCAGTCACCTAGACATCATGTACGCACCCTTTTCCTCTTAGCTAGTCTCACAATTTCACCTGTCATCCATGGTTTCCTAATCTTGCCATTTCTATCGTGCATTTTCACAGGAACATGTCTCTCCTAAACTCTAATCAACCTCTCTTCAAAAGCTTCCCACATATCGAATGTGGATTTCCCTTCAAATAGCTGCTCCCAATCTACATACTCCAGCTCCTGCCAAATTATGGTATGGTTGGCCTTCCCCCAATTTAGCACTCTTCCTTTAGAACTACTCTTGTTTTTGTCCATGGGTATTGTAAAACTTATGGAATTGTGATCACTATTCCCAAAGTAATAGAACATAGAATGTTATAAGGTAGTACAAGCCCTTCGGCCCTCAATATTGCACTGACCTGTGGAATTAATCTAATGCCCATCTAACCTACAACCTACATAATAATATATGCATACATTGTTATCCATATGTATGTCCAATGCCCATTGAAATGCTGTTAATATCAGTGAGTCTACTACTGTTGCAGGCAGGCCGTTCCACTCCCCTACTACTCTGTGTCAAGAAACTATCCCAATATCTGTCCTAAATCTATCACTCTTCAACTTAAAGCTGTGTCCCCTTGTGTTAGCCTTCACCATCCAAGGAAAAAGGCTGCCACTGCCCACCTCTTATTATCTTATATGTCTGGATTAAGTCATCTCTCAACCTTCTTCTCTCCAACGAAAACAGCCTCAGTTCCCTCAGCCTTTCCTCGTTAGATCTTCATTCTTGGTAAATCTCCTCTGAACCCTTTCCAAAGCTTCCACATCCTTGCTATAATGCGGTGACCAGAACTGCACACAATACACCAGGTAAGGCCTTACCAGTGTCTTGTACAGCTGAAACATGACCTCTTGGCTCCGAAACTCAATCCCCCTACCAATGAACACCAACACACCATATGCCTTCTTAACAACCCTATCAACCTGGGTGGCAACTTTCAGGGATTTAACACCTGGACACCGAGATCTCTCTGTTCATCTACACTGCCAAGAATTTTACCATTAGCCTGTACTCTGCATTCCTGTTACTTCTTCCAAAGTGAACTACCTCACATTTTTCCACATTAAACTCCATTTGCCACTTCTCAGCCCAGCTCTGCATCTTGTTATTGTCCCTCTGTAACCCACAACATCATTCGGCACTATCCACATCTCTGCTTACCTTAGTGTCATCTGCAAAGTTACTAAGCCATCCTTCTATGCCCACATCCAGATCATTTATAAAAATGACAAACAGCAGTGGCCAGATCCTTGTGGCACATCATTGGTAACTGAGCTCCATGATGAACATTTCCCATCAACCACCATCGTCTGTGTTCTTTCAGCTAGCCAATTTCTGATCCAAACTGCTAAATCATTTTCAATTCCGAAACTCTGTATTTTGTGCAATAGCCTATCATGTGGAACCTTACCAAATGCCTTACTGAAGTCCATATACACCATATCAACTGCTTTACCTTCATCCACCTGTTTTGTCATCTTCCCGAAGAATTCAATAAGGTTAATGAGGTATGACCTACCCTTCACAAAACCGTGTTGACTATCCCTAATCAAATTATTCCTTTCCAGATGATTTGAAATCCTATCTCTAATAACCTTTTCCAATACCTTACCCATAAACTGAAGTAAGGCTCACTGGTCTATAATTACCAGGGTTGTCCTGACTCCCCTTCTTAAACAAAGGAACAACATTTTCTATCCTCCTGTCCTCTGGCACTAATACTTCCAACAATGATGACATAAATATCAAAGCCAAATGCTCCACAATCTGCTCCCTGGCTTCCCAGAGAATACTAGGATAAATCTCATCTGGTCCAGGGGTCTTATCTATTTTCAGATCTTCCAAAATTTCTAAAACCGCCTCTTTGAGGAGAAAGTGAGGACTGCAGATGCTGGAGATCAGAGCTGAAAATGTGTTGCTGGAAAAGCACAGCAGGTCAGGCAGCATCCAAGGGCTGGAGATTCCTGAAGAAGGGCTTATGCCCGAAATGTCGATTCTCCTGTTCTTTGGATGCTGCCTGACCTGCTGTGCTTTTCCAGAAACACATTTTCAGCTCAAAACCTCCTCTTTGTCAATCATAATCCCAGCTAATCTAGTAACCTGTATCTCTGTATTCTCACTAACATTGCCCTTTTCCCATGTGAATACTGATGAAAAGTATTCATTAAGCACTTCCCCTATGTCCTCAGATTCCACACACAACTTCACACTGCTAACTTTGGCCCAACCTTACTCTTGTCATTCTTTTATTTCTGATATACCGATGTAAGGTTTTCCTTGATCCTATCCGCCAACAATTTCTCATGTCCCCTCCTGGCTCTTCTTAGTCCTCTCTTTAGATCTTTTCTGGCTAACTTATAACTCTCAAGCCCCTTATCTGAGGCTTCACGCCTCATCCTCACATAAGCTTTCATCTTCCTCTTGCCTGAAATCTTACCGAATTGCATCACAATTGCCTTTCTCTCAGTTATACCCCTTTCCCTGTGTATATACCTATCCCTGCCCATTGCTACTGTAAACATAACCAAATTGTGGTCACTATCCCCAAAGTGCTCACCTACCTCCAAATCTAACACTGGGCTGGGTTCATTCTCCAGTACCAAATAGATCGGATAGATCAGGTGAATTCTTTGAAGAGTATAAAGGAAGTAGGAGTATACTTAAGAGGGAAATCAGGAGGGCAAAAAGGGGACATGAGATAGCTTTGGCAAATAGATTTGAGGAGAATCCAAAGGGTTTTTACAAATACATTAAGGACAAAAATGTAACTAGGGAGAGAATGGGGCCCCTCAAAAATCAGCAAGGCGGCCTTTGTTTGGAGCCACAGAAAATGAGGGAGATATTAAATGAGTATTTTGCATCAGTATTTACTGTGGAAAAGGATATGGAAGATAGAGACTGAAGGGAAATAGATAGTGACATCTTGAAAAATGTCCAAATTACAGAGGAGGAAGTGTTGGATGCTTTGAAATGGGTAAAGGTGGATAAATCCCCAGGACTTGATCAGGTATACCCGTGAACTCTGTGGGAAGCTAGAGAAGTGATTGCAGGGCCTCTTGCTGAAATATTTGTATCATCGATAGTCACAGGTGAGGTGCTGGAAGACTTGAGGTTGGCTGACATGGTGCCACTGTTTAAGAAGGGTGGTAAGGACAAGCCAGGGAACAATAGACCAGTGAGCCTGACGTCAGTGGTGGGCAAGTTGTTGGAGGGAATCCTGAGGGACAGGATGTACATGTATTTGGAAAGGCAAGGATTGATTAGGGATTGTCAACATGGCTTTATGTGTGGGAAATCATGTCTCACAAACTTGATTGAGTGTTTTGAAGAAGTAACAAAGGGGATTGATGAGGGCAGCGTGGTTATTTGTGATCTACATGGACTTCAGTAAGGCGTTTGACAAAGTTCCCCATGGGAGACTGATTAGCAAGCTTAGATCTCATGGAATACAGGGAGAACTAGCCATTTGGATACAGAACTGGCTCAAAGGTAGAAGACAGAGAGTGGTGGTGGAGGGTCGGTTTTCAAACTGGAGGCTTATAACCAGTGGTGTGCCACAAGGAGCGGTGCTGGGTCCTCTACTTTTTGTCATTTACGTAAATGATTTGGATGCGAGCATAAGAGGTACAGTTAGTAAATTTGCAGATGAAACCAAAATTGGAGGTATAGTGGACAGGGAAGAGGGTTACTTCTGTTTACAACAGGATCTTGACCAGATAAGCCAATGGGTTGAGAAGTGGCAGATGGAGTTTAATTTTAATAAATGTGAGGTGCTGTATTTTGGGAAAGCAAATCTTAGCAGGATGTATATACTTAATGTAAGGTCCTAGGGAGTGTTGCTGAACAAGGAGACCTTGGGGTGCAGGTTCATAGCTCCTTGAAAGTGGAGTCGCAGGTAGATAGGATAGTGAAGAAGGCGTTTGGTATGCTTTCCTTTATTGGTCAGAGTATTGAGTACAGGAGTTGGGAGGTCATATTGCGACTATACAGGACATTGGTTATGCCACTGTTGGGATATTGCGTGCAATTCTGTTCTCCTTCCTATTGGAAAGATGTTGTGAAACTTGAAAGGGTTCAAAGAAATTTACAAGGATGTTGCCAGGGTTGGAGGATTTGAGCTATAGGGAGAGGCTGAACAGGCTGGGGCTGTTTTCCCTGGAGCGTCAGAGGCTGAGGGGTGACCCTATAGGAGTTTACAAAATTATGAGGGGCATGGATAGGGTAAATAGGCAAACTATTTTCCCTGGGGTGGGGAGTCCAGAACTAGAGGGCATAGGTTTAGAGTGAGAGGAGAAAGATATAAAAGAGACCTTAGGGGCAACTTTTTCATGTAGAGGGTGGTACGTGCATGGAATGAGCTGCCAGAGGAAGTGGTGGAGGCTGATACAATTGCAACATTTAAAAGGCATTTGGATGGGTATATGAATAGGAAGGGTTTGGAGGGATATGGGCCGGGTGCTGGCAGGTGGGATATCTGGTTGGCATGGACGGTTTGGACCAAAGGGTCTGTTTTCATGCTGTACATCTCTATGACTCTATGACTCTAAATCCAATACGGCATCGCCCCTTGTTGGCCACATACTGTGTCAGAAAGTCCTTCTGCACACATTGAACAAAAACTGACCCATCTAAACTACTTGAACTATAGTTTTCCCAGTGAATATTGGGGAAGTTAAAGCCCTCCATAGCAACTACCTTGTTACTCTCACTCCTATCGAGAATCATCTTTGCTATCCTTTCCGCTACATCCCTGGAACAATCCGGAGGCCTACAGAAAACTCCCAACAGGGTGATCTCTCCTTTCCTGTTCCTAACCTCAGCCCAAACCACCTCAGTGGATGAGTCCTCAAATGTTATCTCCTCAGCTGTAATACTGCCCTTGATTAACAATGCCACACCACCCCCACGTCCCTTTTACCATCTTCTCTGTTCTTACTGAAACATCTAAATCCCGGAATCTGCAACAACCATTCCTATCCCTCTTCTAGCCATGTCTCTGAAATGGCCACAATATCAAAATTCCAAGCACCAACCCATGCTGCAAGTTCACCCACCTTATTCTGGATGCTCCTGGCATTGAAGTACACACATTTCAAACCAACATCCTTTTTGCTGATGCCCTCTTGCGACCTTGTAAACCTATCTCTGACCTCACTACCCTCAACCACCTGTACACTGGAACCATAATTCAGGTTCCCCTACTGAAACTTCAAACAGCTGTCCGGGCTCATTTCCCAACACCAGATCCAGTATGGCCCCATCCCGAGTCCACCTAGAGATCATTCCCTGATGATCTAACAGCAAATGACTCTAAATTCTGGAGTTGTACATTTAAGCAATTCAGCTTAAGCAATTTAAGCTCAGATTTAATTTGTATGACGAAGGTAGGCATTACAAGTACAGGTGGTGGTGGTTTTGCGTGCCAGTTTTCACTTCAGGGTGTGCCTGAAGCCTTGTAGTGTCGGTCAGTTTGGTAATTCTTTGAGGTTCTTGGTCCTTAGATTTGCTGGTGATGATTGGTTGCTGTTGGTTCCTTTGGTACAGAACAGGCCTGTGTTGGTAAGTTTCAGAATTGCTGCCGGATCCCCCCTTCCGGAGATAGCTGTTGGAAATAGCCACTGGAATTAGCTGTTGGAACTCTTCTTCTGGGGATGGCTATTGGAAATGTTGCCTGTGGAATAGCTGCTGGAGGATTGCTCTCGGGGTGATAGGTATTCTTTCTTCTGGAGATAGCTGTGGGGATAGCTCTTTAGGTGAGGTCGGAGCCTGCAATTATATTAGTTATGGACCTCTTATTTTTGCACCAAATCTGTGCTTGCCATTGTGATACTAGTGTTCCCTTTGAGGTCAGTTGGCTTCCTGACAGTTAAGAGTATGTGTAAATGTATTTTGATTGAGGTTAAATGCCTGATATCCCTCTGAATGAATATTGATTAAAGTTGAACGTCTGGTATCTGTGTAGGTTCCATAATGTCTGGCTGGGGTAGCTCAAGGTATAAAAGTTAGTTCAATCTCGAATGTTATGTCTGGTTGATTGTTCTTTTAGAGTGAAGGTGTAAAATGGATTTGCAGGCTGAACAATGGTCCCAGACTGAAATCATTCTGCTTCTGTGTGTATTTATTGCAGCCTAGCTCATGTTTTTGTCCAGTATTTTAGATGTTTGAAAAGTCCAGCATCTTAGTCCAGTACAGTAGAAGATGGGGATTTTTGCTCAATCCTACACTGAGCACTTGGAAAACACAAAATGATCACACAACACCTGGTTATAGTCCAACAGGTTTAATTGAAAGCACACTAGCTTTCGGAGCACTGCTTCTTCATCAGATGGTTTGAAAGCTAAAGCTAAATCTTCCAATTAAACCTGTTGGACTACAACCTGGTGTTGTGTGACTTTTAACCTTGTACACCCCAATCCAACACCGGCATCTCTAAATAATCAGGAAGAACCAGCATGGTTTTATGGAAAGGAAATTTCTTTTAACCAATTTATTGAATTCTTCAAATGTGTGACAGGCACTGTGGCTAAAGAGGAGACTGTTAATGTACTGTGCTTGGATTTCTACAAGGTATTTGAGAAGGGGGCCACATGAAAGATTATTGTGTAAAGAAGGAGCTCAAAGTGTAGAGGGTGATGTACCAGCTTTTACAGAATAGCTCGATGGCAGACTACAGAGTGCATTAACTGGTGTTTTTTCAGACCAGCAGGATGTGGTGAGTGAGGTCATTCAGGGATCTGTGCTGAGACTCATTCTTTATAGTTTATATCAACGACTTAGATGAATGGAACAAATACATGGTGGCTCCCACAAAGACTTTTGGAATAAAATTTGGGAAGATGCCATAACAAAGATGCTGATCAATATAGATTGGTTAAGTGACTGGCCAAAAAGTTGACAGTTGGAGTAAAACAGAGGAAAGTGTGAAGTTGTTCACTTTGGAAGGAAGAAAGAAAGTAGAGTATAATTTAAATGAGAATCCTTGCAGAATTCCAAGGTGCAATGGAATTTCATTGCTCTCGTTTGTGAATCACTAAAAGTTAGTGTGCAGGTGAAACAAGTGGTAATGAAGGCTAATGGAATGACATCCTTTCTTACAAGAGGAATTGAACATAAAAGGAAGAATGTGTTATTTTAGTTATTCAGATCATTAGTGAGACTACATCTTTTATAAATTTATCAATGGGTTTTGTGCATCATTTCCTAGGCCAACATTTATTGCTCAGAGGGTAGTTAAGATTCAAACACATTGCTGGTGGTCTTGAGTCACATTTAGACCAGAGCAGTAAGGGTGGCAGATTTTCTTCACTAAAGGAAGAACCAGCTGGGTTTTTAAGACAATTGTTATATAGTCACCAGCTTACTTTTATTCCATATTTCACAAAATGTGAATTTCAACATCTTCTATGGTGGGATACAAAGATTGACAGACTGAGCTTGTTTCCATAGGGTTTTGAAGAGTGAGGGATGACGTGACTGAAGTGTGTAAACCCCTGAAAGGTCTTGACAAGGTTGACCTGGAAAGGAATTTTCTTGTGACTAATCCACAACTAGAGGACAGTGTTTTACAATGTCTCCTTTTAGGACCAGGACAAGGGGAATTGTTTTATCTCAGAATGTTGTGACTTTGGAATTCTCTGCCTCAGAAGACAGTGATGGCAGAGTCATTAGATATCTGTAAGGCAGAGGTAATGTGATGAAAGCTTTGGGATTTGAATGCGGAATCCAATTTTTGTTGTGAGTTTCGCTTTCTGGTTTTGGAGTTAGTAACTGGTGGGTTTTCTGTGTGTTTGAAATTCACTATCAACTTGCGTATCTGTGGACATGGTGATTTTTTAAAAAACAGTTTTTGAGGTCTGACTTTGGAGTGAATGGGTTTTGTGCACCACTAATGGACTTTTGTTTGTTTTAGATTGTTTTTGACCCAACATAGTAAATAATGGGACATTAAGTTTTTAAAAACATTTTGGAATTTTTTTTTTAATGAAGAGATCACTCATAGCTGGGAGATAGAGACTTTTAAATTAATTTTTGACTTGGAATAGAGCAATCCTTGAATTAGATGGCTGTGTAGAAAAGTGCTCCTGAGAAGTGAAATATATAGAATGAACTGATTAACCTGAGATTGCAGAGTTAGTGTTAGTCCCTGACTGGAAGTGTTAAGCTTAAAACCTGAAAAAGGTTACTTAAAGCTGAATACTTTTAAAGAGGTGTATGATAGCTACAGCCATTCGAGTCTAAAAGTTGAAGTCACAGGGAGTTTAAGCATACTGAGGTGTGAGATATAGGGATTTTAGAGTTCAGGGATTGTCTTCAACTTCAGCAAGGTGGTTTTGGATGCCAAGATGAGTCTGCATACTGGCCCCAACAGTGCAATGTTGCCAATGTATGGAACTGGTAAAATGTTATACACAGTAAGATAATCTCTCCTAGTCTGTGCCATGGAGCAGTGCTTGCTGAGTTACATTCCTTTCAGGAAGAATAATGGTAATATGTTGGCTCTAGCCTCTGTTGACTCCAGTCTTTAATGTGGATCATCTGCTTTTTAGGACACATGATATTAATTGCTGTTAAAATGCAGAACACTGAATATTTTTGATATGGTGTGTGAAAGTTTTGTCATCTTCTGAAGTTTGCCTTTCAGTTTGTTGACTCTGAACCACATTGAAATATTGTACTTTTGTATTTTCTTAATACTTTCTTACTATATATTTGAGAGGTAGATTAGATAAATAATTAAGGAATCAAAGATTAAGGGTAAAAGTCAAGGAAGTGGATATGAGGATTGTCAGATCAGCCATGTTTTCTATTGAATGGTGGAGCACTAGTTTTGGTTTGTTTAATAACGTCTGACAATGGTCCAGCATAACATATGGCATGCATTATCAATTCAATGGTCATTAAGCATTGAGCAACAAAACAATAATATTGTGCACCAACAATGGGGAAGGGATTTATCATCTGCACCACAATTTAAACTTGGAAGGTAAGTGCAAACCTAGCAACCAACTGAGGTTGAAAAGTTTTCTGTCCACTCTGTAGACAATGTTCAGACCATTGGGAATCTGCTCTTCACAAAATGAAGAATGGTGGTGATGTAGATGGAGAAAAGAGTAACAACAATGATACATCCCCGCTTCACCCCAGTTTTGACCTCAAAGAATTCTGACATATTTCTGCCAGTTAGGATCATTGCATCTTGTTGTGGAGGAGATGGAAGATGGAGACAGAAGGTCCCTTTCCATGTATTGCCACCTTGCTGTGGTGGATGAATACAAACACCTGGACACCAGCAAAGGTTGCTAGAATATGCAGCCTGTCCAGATCATACTGAGTCATTCCTGATCAGGGCGCTATATTGTGAAGGAATGTAAGCCAGGCCACATTATTGTACAACATTCCAGTCATACTCAAAAAGAGTGAGGAAGAAGACTCTGACCATGATGATTATGTGGTGATGCAAAGCCACAGCTACGAGCAGAAGACAGCAAGTTGTCAAACTTAGTGCAACAGAGAACAATGCGCACCTTTCCGGATGGTTATATGTTCACCAGCTCAGGATGAGTTGTCAAATCTCCAAAGTATTACATTGAAGTTTAAGCTGTTGGTCTTGCAAACACTGTTTAATCTGTTTGTGTGACTATTAATAGACAATACATTCCAATGTATACTCATATGTATTTAGAACATAGAACTTAGAACAATACAGCACAGAACAGGCCCTTCGGCTCACGATGTTGTGCCGAACATTTGTCCTAGCTTAAGCACCTATCCATGTACCTATCCAATTGCCACTTAAAGGTCACCAATGATTCTGACTCTGCCACTCCCATAGGCAGCGCATTCCATGTCCCTTACTAAAATCCTTGTGCACTACATCCACTGCTCTACCCTCATCCACATGCTTGGTCACTTCCTCAAAGAATTCAATAAGACTTGTAAGGCAAGACCTACCCCTCACAAATCTGTGCTGGCTGTCCCTAATCAAGCAGTGTCTTTCCAGATACTCATAAATCCTATCCCTCAGTACCCTTTCCATTACTTTGCCTACCACAGAAGTAAGACTAACTGGCCTGTAATTCCCAGGGTTATCCCTATTCCCTTTTTGCCTTCTTACAAGCTCTATTCACCTGAGTGGCAACTTTCAAAGATCAATGAACATAGACCCCCAGATTCCTCTGTTCCTCCACCTCACTAAGAACCCTACGGTTAACCCTGTATTCCGCATTCTTATTTGTCTTTCCAAAATGGACAACCTCACTTGGCAGGGTTGAACTCCATCTGCCACTCCTCAGTCCCGCTCTGCATCATATCTAAGTCCCTTTGCAGCCGACAACAGCCTTCCTCACTATCCACAACTCCACCAATCTTCGTATCATTGCAAATTTACTGACCCACCCTTCGACTCCCTCTTCCAAGTCATTAACAAAAATTACAAACAGCAGAGGACCCAGAACTGATCCCTGCGGAACTCCACTTGTAAGTGGGCTCCAGGCTGAATATTTACCATCTACCACCACTCTCTGACTTCGACCGGTTAGCCAGTTTTCTATCCAACTGGCCAAACTTCCCACTATCCCAGGCCTCCTGGCTTTCCGCATAAGTATACCATGGGGAACCTTATCAAATGCCTTACTAAAATCCATGTATACTACATCCACTGCTCTACCCTCATCCACATGCTTGGTCACTTCCTCAAAGAATTCAATAAGAGTTGTAAGGCAAGACCTACCCCTCACAAATCTGTGCTGGCTGTCCCTAATCAAGCAGTGTCTTTCCAGATATTCATAAATCCTATCCCTCAGTACCCTTTCCATTACTTTGCCTACCACCGAAGTAAGACTAACTGCCCTGTAATTCCCGGGGTTATCCCTATTTCCGTTTTTTTATTTATTTAGGATAATCGTTTTCTCTTTGGTGGTAGAATGGAGACGTTGTGTTATGTCTCACAGTCAGCATCTTTTAAACACATGGTCATTATATTATCAGTGTATCATAGCCTGTGACCCAAGAACATAAATAATACATAACAGGAAGAAACTGGTATAGTCCTAATGTCATTGGACTACTAATCCAGAATCCCAGGCTGGTGTTGTGTGGACACGTGTTCAAATCCTTTATTGGCAGAGGTGAACTTTGAATTCAATAAAAAAAAGTTTGATAATTCTTGTGGTGCAGTGGTACTATCTCGACCTCTGAGCTAGAAAGCTATAACCCATCTGAAAGCATTGATTAAAAATATCGTTAAAGATCACATACTCCAACTTAACTGAGATCACTTGAACCATGACATGCTGTTGAAAGCAAGCTATTCTTTGTAACTTCGCAGCTTAACTTTACACAGATGAACAGACAGGACCCTTTCTTTGCCCAGTGAGGGTCCTTTAATCTGAAATTTGCAAAGAAAGGAGAAGTGTCTTCACATTTTGCTGAGGTAGTCAAGGTGATTTCCTTTTTTATATCCAAGTGAGTGTGAGCTAGCTGCTAAGTGACCATGAACCTGTCTCTGCAATCCAGACTTCCATTTATATCCTTCAGACCTCAAAACCTTGTGAACTGTGTGACAATTCACTTTTAAAAATTCCTTTCAGACATTTCAGCATAGTTTTACACACCATGTGATAAGCAATACAAATCTAAAGACCACTATATTTAAAGTGGAAATGTACCATTTTGCTTCAGGGTACAGAGCAACACTTAATAGCTCACAGACTTAATCAATTAAAGGAATATGAGTTCCGCACTTAGAAGTGTCATTTCTACATTTAAAAGCAAGAGGCAACTGCGTCATGACTGAGTCAAAGGACTGACCAATTGCTTTAGATCTAGAACAGCCTGCTTACTCATGTTGCATCTCATTTATTTAATAGAAAGGTCAGTTTTATAAATAACAATCAAAGAAAAGCAACCGCACCAAAAATGCTTATCTTATACTGGTTTGTAACTCAACAACAAGAGTGTTGAACCTTTTTCAATTTGTATTAAGCTGAGGTTAAAACAGCCTGCATAAGTCTATACAACTCAGTGCTCACTGCTCAATGAGTTCAGGTGAAGTTTTGCCCTGCAAAACAAATATAGTGAGAATAACAGGTGTTGAAATGCTTTTGACGGTTAAATCAGCACATTACATCTTTGTAATAAGAATTAGCAATCTATACTGTTTCCTTTTACTATTCCCACTGTCCGTTTTGTTCTGAACTGCCCTGTATCAGTTCTGATGTGAGATGTCAATCCAAGGCATCAATTCATGATTTTTCTTTCAGATGATCATAGATCTACATACTTATTTGCACTTTTTTCTCATATGAGATAAACCTCTTAGCCTTACAATGGCATTTCTGCTAGACCCCACAAAAAAGTACCAATGTTAACTTTTTCGCTTGGTTACAGGACACCACCAAACTGGCTCATATCTCATATTCAACTTCCAACATAACAATTGCAGTTGCTCCTGCAACCAGACTTATTCTCAGTAAAAAGGTTTAAAAACAGCCATGAATGTTAGATGTTGAATGTATCATTATCTCAACTTCTAGTGACAATAAAAGAAGAACAGTGAATATCCAGATGTATGGAAAGGTGTGGAGAGATGTTACCTATTTGTGGAATATGAGCCTAACATTTCTTCTTAGATCCTGGTATTTGTGTGTAGATGAAAAGGTGAGGTTTCTACCAATGCACAAGTGAATAGTATGATGGTGTTTTCAGCCAAGCAGTTTGCAATCCCAGGATTTTACATAAATATTTTCAGCCGGCAATTGTTACTTTTAAGTTGCCCAATTTTGGAAAACAAAATAGTTGAACAATATGTGTTTCAGACAGTAGTAGATAGCATTGTTTGTATTCAGAGGTAGAATGTATATATTTAACAATGTTTGCAGTTAGATTAACTGCTCATTGTCCTACTAATGCATAAGCTGACAAATAACATTTAATCAATAGTATAGTTAATTCAAATATATTTAACAATTTACATGTGTGTGCAAATCCTTCTTTGTTGTCGCATTTGTATCACACTCTTTTTCAACCTTTTCTTGTTATAAATTCTCAGCTTAGCTGATTTTTTTTCCCCAAGGCTCTGAATGATGTGGGCAATGGTAAGAGGGTTGGGAAAAAAATGGCGAGAAAGGAGAAAAGCTTTAAAAGTTTTAATGGGTAGATAAGAATTTTACCAAGTGAGTGGCCAGGGGTCTATTTTTAAGCATTAACATCCAATTATTGCCTAATCTCCCCTCATACTTTATGTAGCTTGCTCTTTCCCAGCAGTGGAGAGAAACTAGACAGAGACAATTCTCTACATGTAGTCAGAGAGGGTTACCCATCGCTGCAGCTCCTTCGCATCTTCTCCGTTCCTCTATTTTGTCCAGCATTCCCCAAAGCTTCAGGGCACTGCATCACCACGACACAGCTCAGACTCACTGATAATATATTTCAGTGCCCCAACATCAGACTTGAGCTCACCAATGCCTTTCATTGCAATGCTGCTGCCAGGCTGCTTTGCGCAAAGCCACAAGCATTCGTCTCATGAATCAGAGCACATGGTATCACAGGGCTCTTTCTTGCTTTCATAGCATCCACTTGGTTTGCACCATTTGGATGTTCACAGCATCTCTACCTTGTCTTGCAGTTTAGTATGGACAGACAGCCAGGCAGCTGTGCTGTTTGACAGCAATGAACAGTTATGTGGGACTATGATCAATCAAAGCCTGGTTTGTTCTCGGTAAGGAAAAGTTGTGATGCATCACAAGTGAGTGAGTAGGAAGCACTCAGGTTAGCAAAGGTACTTTCAGTAGATGGAGAGGGTGAGGGCCATTGAGTGTTACAATATTGAGAATCGAGACCATGAGCCTTGGGAGGAGGCTGATGCAATGGCAGAGCTAGAGTAAGTATGAGGTAGCAGGGATAAAATGGTGACCCTTACCTTTATGGAGCACAGAAATTCATTAAATTTCTTACAGCATTGCTGCACAATCCTCCAGACCATTGACAATGCCATGACCTGGGTGACTACTCCAGATCAGGCTGACAATGTTTGACAAAGCGTGTAGCTGGTATTTAAATATGGTGCCCACCATACGAATGCCTAAAGGTCCAAGCAGTGGTGAGTACTTCATTGCTGCTGAGTGTAACATAACATACATATTGCCCAATGGATATGTGATACATACCTATTGAGGTGAGTGGTGTAAAATTGCATGAGAAAAGTCATTAGGGCTCACTGAGGGAAAGCTTCATTAAATTCCCCAAACTTTACACTGAGATAACTTCTGGAAATTTCAACTCACATTAACTGATTGGGTCAGATTTTCATGACTGCAATGGAAATTGGGAGGTGGGAACTTTCCCAACCTCGCGATTCATAGTTATAGTCACAGCAACATCTGGACAATTTTCAATAGCTGAAGATGGAGACAGCTTAAGGCACCACTCAAAATAATGCCTGTTCTCGCACTACTCCACTACCCCATATCCACCTGTATCTCTATTCACCTTTCCATCTGCTATCTTCCACTCTCTCACTCCCTTTCATCTATATTTACTTCTTGGCTTCAAAACAAAGTAGTTCACAAAAATAAGAACAAAATCAATTGCTTTAAAATTAGATGTTTTGAAACCATATGCTATCACTATGCTTTCACATAAAAACTTGTATCTCACTCCCTGTGTGCCATCATCCTGCAATTCAACTAATATGACTGAACCCATTAACTGGCCATTTATCTCACAGATAGTTGTGGGGAGAGGACGGACTGATCCTTGGGGAACTCTGGAAAGGAATATACCATGTATAAAGGAATATGAAAGGAATATGGATGAGCGACTATTGCTGGTAATACGTTGTACTAAGGCAGGCCAAAATGTAAGGCCAGGTCCCAGGTGGAAAACAAAGGAAGAGAGTGGTGTGTTCATTATTGTGAAGAATTCCCCAAGGAGAGACAGGTTAACATCCTATTTTAACCTATCTCCAGTGAAGTTGAATTTAATTTGCTTTACATCACAAACCAGTACACTTTGTTTTGATTGCTTTATAATTCACCTCAACACCATTTCTGCTATTCAACTACTCTTCAAATTACTTGTCAGTTTATTTTATATTCCAATACATTTCAATGCCATTGGTGTTTATAGCAATGCACATTTTCAATGTAGTATATTTTTAGAATATTTATAGTAAAACTCAGATGGCTCGACCTTGATATACAGAAGTGCAGTTATTAACTTGAGAGATTTAAAGCTAAATTCAAAGCTTAATTTTCCATGGAACCCTGACCTGAGCATGTTATTGAGTATGTGTGAACAAATTGAGCTGACAGTACAGGATGCAATGATCCAGAGCCAAGGTCATTGTGGTATGCCTGTGGGCTTCAAAATCAGTAACTAATCAATAGTTGATTTTATTTTTTAAAATTGAAACAGTAATTCTGATTTAGGCAAACAAGCAAAAACAACAAATTTTCCAACTTACAAAGACTTAAAATACTTCAAACGTTCGTGAAAGATTTGTTTAAAAATTGGTTTTGATTGTGAACTTCGATTCAAACCTCTGCTGTGTTTTGGGTGAACTATTAATATGGAACACTTAAACCAAACTAATACATTCATTTTCCCATATCATTTGCACCCATTCTTTCATCATCCTCCCAATTGTGATCTACAGCCTTCTATTTGTATCTAGGAGATGCAACTTGGTCTCTTCTCTAAAAACTCTCAATTTAAATAGAAAAGAAGTATTCTTCAGGGGCAGACATTGTCCATACAACCAAAAACACAAGCTTGCATTGTGTTTACAAAGATTTTTTTTGCTTCGGGGAAAACTTCAAATCTTAGAAAGCTTTAGTTTTTCAGTTCACACAGATGCTGGTGAAAATAGATATGTGAAACATTTGTCTTAGGTATAAATAGCTTAGTTTATTCTATTTTATCCTCTTTTCTTTTGCCTAACAAACATTTGCCTTATGGCTAAAACGAAATCTGCAACTTTGCATGCTTGTGTGTCAGTGAAAGATCACCTCATTAAATAAGCAAAAACAAACATTGGATCTATCAAATCTAGGATATCATTTGTCCACTAATAACATCAGCAGGGATCATAACAATACGCTGCAGCCACGTTGTATAAGAAATGCAGTGTGTACATGTTTAGGATAGTTTGTGTTATCCGAGATGTTGTGGAGCTTTCTGTGTTATTGGAATTGCACTAATTCAGATAAGTGGAGAATATTCCATCACATTCTTGGCTTGCACTTTAAAAATGGTTGATTGGCTATGGAGATTTAGGAGATTAGATACTCACTACAAAGGTTCCAGCCTCTGACCTGCTTTTGCAGCCATAATATCTATATGGCTGGTCTAGTTGTGGCTTTTATCTGGTAACCCTGGGATGTTGATGGGGGATTTGATGGTGGTGGCATCATTTAATGTCATGGGGAAGTGGATAACTTTTCTGGTGGAGCTGGTCATTTGCTGGCATTTGTGTGGCATGAATGTTACTTCCCACAAAGAACTGTGGATGTTGAAAATCCAAAATCGAAATTGCTGGAGAAACTCTACAGATTTGGCAAATCTGTGGCAAGAAATTAAGTTCACCTGGACAATCTCAGATACCTCCCTCCCCTTCCTGGACCTCTCCCTCTCCATCTCCGGTGACTGACTCAATACAGACATCTATTTCAAAGTCACAGCTACTTCGACTCCACGTCCTCCCACCACTCTCCCCCCCCCACCGTAAAAATGTGATCCCGTACTCCCAAATCCTCTGCCTCCTCCGTATTTGCACCCAGGAGGAGCAATTCCACTCCAGAATATCCCAAATGGCCTCCTATTCCAGGAATCACAATTTCCCTTCCCAGAGATCAACAATGCCCTCCAGCACATCTCCTTCACTTCCCACATCTCCACCCTTGAACCTCACCCCTCCAACTGCAACAAGGATAGAACCTCCCAAGTCCTTACCTTCCACCTCACTAATCTCCGGATACAGCACGTTATTCTCTGCCATTTCCGCCACCTACAATCAAACCCCTCCACCAGAGATATATTTCTCTCCCCACCCCTATCAGCATTCCGCAAAAAGAATTCCCTCCGTGACTCCCTTTTTAGGTCCATTCCTGCCACCAACCCATCCTCCACTCCTGGCATCTTCCCTTGCCAACGCAAAAGGTGTAAATCCTGCACCCACGTCTCCGCCGCATCTGCTTCCAGGAGGACCAGTTCCAATACCGAACAACCCAGATGGCCCCCTTCTTCAAAGACCGCAATTTCCCCCCAGACTTGATTGACGATGCTCTCCACCGCATCTCTTCCACTTCCCGCTCCTCTGCCCTTGAGCGCCGCCCCTCCAATCATCACCAGGACAGAACCCCACTGGTCCTCACCTACCACCCCATCAACCGCCATATACATCATATCATTTAGATTAGATTTAGATTTAGATTAGATTAGATTACATTACATTACATTACAGTGTGGAAACAGGCCCTTCGGCCCAACAAGTCCACACCGACCCGCCAAAGCGTAACCCACCCATACCCCTACATTTA
>NC_057710.1:71038849-71043733 GCF_004010195.1 Chiloscyllium plagiosum
TCCCCCAAGTCCCTCCTCCCTACCTTTTATCTTAGCCTGCTTGGCACACTTTCCTCATTCCTGAAGAAGGGCTTATGCCCGAAACGTCGATTCTCCTGCTCCTTGGATGCTGCCTGACCTGCTGTGCTTTTCCAGCAACACATTTTCAGATCTCATCTACTGTGTCTTGATGTGGTTTCCTCTACATTGGGGAGACAGGATGCCAACTCGCAGAATGTTTCAGGGAACATCTCTGGGACACACGCACCTAACAACTTTGCTGTGCTGTGGCTGACCACTTCGACTCCCCCTCCCACTCTGCCAAGGACATGCAAGTCCTGGGCCTTCACTACTGCCAAATCCAAGCCATCTTCTGCCTTGAGACCCTTCAACTACACAACATCAATGTTGACTTCACCAGTTTCCTTACCTGCCCTCCCCTCACCTCATCCTAGATCCAACACTTCAAATCGGCACCGCCATCTTGACCTGTCCTACCTGTCCATCTTCCTTATCACTTATCCGTTCCACCATCTCCTCTGACCTATCACCATCACCTCCACTGGCATCTCCCTATCACCTTCCCAGCTATCTTCCACCCATCCCCTCTCCACCCTGCAATTTGTCTGTCAGCCCCCTTCCCCCCCAAACATTCCTGATTAACGACTTATGCTTGAAACATCAATTTTCCTGCTTCTCGCATGCTGCCTGACCAGCTGTGCTTTTCCAGCACCACACTCTTTGACTCTTACTGATACAATCATAGACTGACATATCTGCAGCTGGCAGATTGAAGATGAAGTCAAGTATCTTTTTCCCACCACCTGCTGCAGACCCAATCTAACATCCACATCCTTCAGAACTCAAGCAACTCGATCAGTAGTGGCACTGCCAGCCACTCTTGATGAATGTTTAATCACCCATCCAGAATATATTATGCACCCTTGCCAACCTGAATGCTTCCTCTAAGTGGAGTTCAAGTGTTAATTCTTCAGGCGAAGGTGGATGGGTTAATGTTGTAACTAGCAGAATTTCCTTGCCCGTATTTGACCTAAAGGGGTCAGGAATCAATGATGAAAACTCTCAGGGCAACTCCTTTTTGATTGTATACCACTGTGCCACCACCTATGCTGGGTCTGTCCTTCTGGCGCCACAGGACATACCCAGGAAGGGTGAAGGTGTTGTTTGTAAGGTACGGTTATGTTATGTTGACTAGTCTGTGGGACAGCAGTCACAATTTTGGGACTAGACTCTAGATGTCGGTAAGAAGCTATCGACAGGACTGCGTTTGTTGTTGTTTTTTGATTAGATTACTTACAGTGTGGAAACAGGCCCTTCAGCCCAACAAGTTCACACTGACCTGCCGAAGCACAACCCACCCAGACCCATTCCCCTACATTTACCCCTGCACCTAACACTATGGGCAATTTAGCATGGCCAATTCACCTAACCTGCACATTTTTGGATTGTGGGAGGAAACCAGAGCACCTGGAGGAAACCCACACAGACACAGGGAGAACGTGCAAACTCCACACAGTCAGTCGCCTGAGGCGGGAATTGAACCCGGATCTCTGGCACTGTGAGGCAGCAGTGCTAACCACTGTGCCACTGTGCCGCCCACTGTGCCACTGGTGCATTAATCCATGCCAGGTGGTCCACCTGATTGTGTTCCATTTTCAATAAGGCATTTTGCAGTTTTGATCCAAGTGAATATTCATTTCAGAGGGCAGTTAAGAGTCAACCACATTTGCTGTTGGCCTGGAGTCACACGTCACATCTGTCTCAATTGGATTTGAACCCCTGGTCCCACAACTATTCACATTATACATTAACGATTTGGACAAAAGAAATGAGGCATTGTTATTAAGTTTGCAGATGACACAAAGATAGGTGGAGGGACAGGTAGTGTTGAGGAAGTTGGAGGCTGCAGAAGGACTTAGCCAGGCTAGCAGCTTGGGAAAAGAAGTGGCAGATGGAGTACAATGTGGGAAAGTATGAGTTTATGCACTTTGGTGGGAAGAATAGAGGCATAGACTATTTTCTAAATAGGGTAAGTCTTTGGAAATCGAAAACAGAAAGGGACTTAAGAGTCTTGGTTCAGTTAGGAAGGCAAATGCAATGTTAGCATTCGTTTCAAGAAGGCGAGAATACAAGAGCAAGGATGACGCTATAGCTCAGGTGCATAAGGCTCTGGTCAGAGAGCATTTGCAATATTGTGAGCAGTTTTGGGCCCAGTGTCTAAGGAAGGAGATGCTACTGTTAGAGGGGTCCAGAGGAGGTTTACAAGCATAATCCCTGTGATGAAGGGCTTGTCATATGAGGAGCGATTGAGGACTCTGTGTCTGTACTTGATGGAGATTAGCAGGATGAAGGGGGGATCATGATTGAAACTTACAGAATACTGAGAGGCCTGGATAGAGTGTACCTGTCAGAGTGAAGGTATGACCTATAGAACTGAGATGAGGAGGAATTTCTTTAGCTAAAAGGTGGTTAACCTGTGGGCCTCATTGTTACAGAAGGTTATGGAGGCTAAGTCATTGAGTATATTTAAGGCAGAGACAGATAGGTTCTTGATTAATATGGGGGTTCAATGGTAATGAGGAGAGGTCAGGAGAATGGAGTTGAGAAACATATTAGCTGTGATTAAATGGTGGAGTATTCGGCCAAATGGCCTAATTTTGCTTCTATAGCTTATGCTCTTATGGTATTAGTCTAGGCTACTGATACCAAGTAGGGAAGGATACACTAAAGATATCTTAGGCAGAAGAAAGGCTCAATCATGATGAAGTGTAAATAGGTTTATTACATATTACTTGATAGATAGCTAATAACATTTAAGATTGTCCTTTATACAATGGGCTGTATGTGTTTTCCTGCAGACTCTGTTCCATTAATCTTGTTTGTTATTGGACCTCATCTAAGCAGCATACATCTACCCTGCAGGCACCACTCTGTCCTTTATGCTGCAGAGTTTTGTGATAATACACAGGTGTGGTGGTGTACTTTTAGATTCTGTCTGTTTTCAATGGTTTCCTTTGCTTTCCGGTGTGTGTAAAACTCAGTAGGAGGTATTGAAAACCCAAGAGGTCATCTGTTTTGGATCTTAGAAAAATAACCCAGAGCATTTTCTAAATGTGGAAAAGATAGAACTGTTGGCAAGCTGGGATTCCAAGTAGATAAATCACAATAGCGAACAAGTACAAACAAAAACTGAAAATGTTAACAAAATGTTATCCTTTACCCAAGAGAGGATTGGCAGGCAATAGGGTGATCATTAAAGCTGTAGATGTCACTGGTTAAATTCCATTTAGAGATGTATGTTTATTTGGGGCATTATATCTCAAGAAGGATATATTGGCTTTCAAGGGTGTATAGATTTATTAGAATTATACCATTGTGTGTCAAGTATTGTAAAAGGCCTGAAAATCATGGAACTAAACTCTATGACTGGACTTAAATATGCTCTAATTCACCAACTACAAAACCATTTTTCAAAATGTGAATGGACCAAAACAACTTTGATCAAATCTTCAAAATGCAGACTGATAATGTCTGCAACTGCCTATTTGTAAAGTTTATTGCTTCTCATTTCCCCTCTACATGGGCACTTAGGGATGAATCTGTGCTCCCATCTGATCTAGTGATCTGGTGGTGGATCAGAACCATCCAGCTAAACAGCTTTACACAATTGACACATTTCAGAATATTGGTACATATTGCCTTTTCCATTTATTTAATTTCTTATTGCAAAGCTAGTTTTCCACCAAGTGATTACTGGTGTAAAAACTAGAAGGCATCATAAAGTTGGAAGTTAGACCATCTCTTGATGTTTTATAGTGAAAGTTTTAATGCAAAATATAATAGAGATACCTTGGGGCACTCTAGAGACAGCATTTCCTCTTTAGATCAAGCCCTTTGTTCTATTCATTTCATTCCTCTCCTTTACAACAGCATGATACAAATGAGCTCTTTGCCACCTATCACATATACAGAACTACAGTGTGAGTATGGGTTGCAGCAGTGTGTCAAGGTTAAATGTATTGTTCATGAAAACTCATTATTAGCGACAGTAACACAATTCTTTCCCAAAATGTTGGATTAAGTTGATTTATTTATCAAATGTTTTCAATATATTGGCACTTGAAACAAAACAAAGGTGACAAATAGCAAATAACCACAGCTAACTTTGACTTTGACTTTGTGTTTGCACTAATGAAACTGGTGGAAGTGTCAGCATTTGCTATCATTGCTGTGAAAATGGCAGTAACTTTTCAGGTCTGCACATGTGCAGTTAAATTAAAACACAAGAGCTGTGGCTCTATAATTCTATAATTTTATAATTCTATGAAATGAAGTTTATCCTTTATGCAGCATTTAAAATCCATTCTAGGGTATGAACTTTCCTACTCCTCTAGCCAATAGCAAGGCTGAATTCTTTTAAGCACATTTATGAAAAGACCAACACTAATGCCATTTCCAATTCCACACAAATATCTCATACTTTTCAGGAGAAACAAGGGAAGAAAGGCATAACTACTTGTTCAGAATTTGCTCAATTCCAACGCTGAAAATGTGTTGCTGGACAAGCGCAGCAGGTCAGGCAGGCAGGATCCAGGGAACAGGAGAATCGACATTTCGGGCATAAGCCCTTCTTCAGGAATGAGGAAAGTTTGTCCAGCAGGCTAAGATAAAAGGTAGGGAGGAGGGACTTGGGGGAGGGGCGTCAGAAATGTGATAGGTGGAAGGAGGTCAAGGTGAGGATGATAGGTCAGACTGGGGTGGGGACGGACAGGTTGGGAAGAAGATTGCAGGTTAGGAAGGCGGTGCTGAATTCACCTTGACCTCTTTCCACCTATCACATTTCCAACGCCCCTCCTCCAAGTCCCTCCTCCCTACCTTTTATCT
>NC_057710.1:71046345-71082125 GCF_004010195.1 Chiloscyllium plagiosum
TCAGCACCGCCTTCCTAACCTGCAATCTTCTTCCTGACCTCTCCGCCCCCACCCCAGTCTGACCTATCACCCTCACCTTGACCTCTTTCCACCTATCACATTTCCGATGCCCCTCCCCCAGGTCCCTCCTCCCTACCTTTTATCTTAACCTGCTGGACAAACTTTCCTCATTCCTGAAGAAGGGCTTATGCCCAAAACGTCGATTCTCCTGTTCCCTGGATGCTGCCTGACATGCTGCGCTTTTCCAGCAACACATTTTCAGCTCGGATCTCCAGCATCTGCAGACCTCACTTTCTCCTCAATTCCAACGCTGCCTGTCTCCACCAAAACCAGTACAGGCAGGTCACAGATCATGATTCTCATTACCTGAATATTAGTGCACTTAAAGATTTGTTATTCTGCTCATTCAAGCTCCAGAAACATTGTTCTATTATTGAGCAGGTATCAACTTGCACTTTCAGCAACTTCCTATGCAAAAAATAAATAAACACCAAAAGTGCAAGAGCAAATTTAGCTAAAGGCAAATGCCTATTAGATGTCTTGCTTAGAGATTTGGCTTATCACCAATTTATTGAGAAGTATCAGAAAAACCGACAGTTGAACTCATGTCAAGGAATACTGTGATTAAATGCCTATCACTCCAAACTGATTTGCAGAATTTCTTATCCCTCAGCTGGACTTAACTTTTTTTATAGCTGGTATCTTTCTAGTCTTTCAGTCAGAGAATCATAGATCCACGTCCTGAGCTCACATTCTACCTTGACATTGCTTCATGATTGGGAATGCTGCCTTAGTGATGAGATATAAAACAGAGAACCTATCTGGTTGTCCTGGTGGTTCAGGCAAATATTGATGATCATGAGACTGTATTTCAGCTGGTTCTACTATTTGTTTGCTATACTTTGGTGAAAGATCCACTGACCTTGAAAAACCAGCATAAACAACTCAATCCTTCTACTGTGCCACGGACCTTCATATTTGCAAAAGCCCTGAAGACTTCTATTTAACTTAAACACAGCAAGGAAATAAAATGAATGCAAAGCCTTCACATCAGAAGAAATTATTCCCTATGGGTTCGCTCACTCAGGTTTAGTGCTTTAACAGGAGGGTTTATTGTTTTCTGCTAATAACTTATGTAGCATAACAGTGGCAGAAATACTTAGACCCCCATTACATTGGGAAATTAGCAGTTTTTGCACCATCTGGGTTTGAGTGAGCAGAGCAGAGTGCAAGGATAGTGCCATAGGAAAGCAGCAGAAGATTGTTGATTGCTATGAGCTCAGGGCAGAAAGATCAGATTTGCAGTGACAAAAGTCATACAATGAAGCAGTGAGCAGAGAAAAAATTGAGAATGATACAATTTTAGTAGGATGCTGTGCAACAGATGGCACTGGGCAAGTTCTAAGGTATGGAGAGGAAAGAGAAAGGTGTAATGGTGGGAGAAAGGTATAAGATCAATAACAGATATTGACTGCGACTTTTCATATGAGAGCAAGTCTGCACAAAGGTAGATATGTTGAGTACTCAAAATAATAAAGGGGATCAATGTCCAAGACTTGGGTATGGGACAGATTGAGTGCACAAAAAGTTGATTGCATGGAAGAGTTATGAAAGAACCAGGTGAAAGAAAGAAAAAAGAAGTTGACAGGAATGTATAGATTATGAGGGGCACGTGTAGGGTGGATGAGGTGGTGGGAGCATGAAAATTGAGCATAGGCTGACACCAAATATGAATTGCTGTAAAAATAACTGTAAGACTTCCTGATATAGCTAAAAGATCCTAAGCAAGGTACAGCAGCAATAATGAAAGGTATGAGGAAGATGCAGAGTGTAAATCTTTTGCCCACTACTGAGTGGCAATAAGCCATGACAGAAGCTCAAGCGGAACTTGCGCAGCTTAATAAAAAATTATGTGAAGGATGATTAACTGCAATGATTGGCATTGTTATGTCTTTGAGTATCTTAATTGTCCTAGTATGTTAAAAGTTTGACTGCGTGTTCCTTGGTGGGTAATCAGATATATGTAACTAAACCAATTCTTTTTGTTTTTTTTTTACCTTTGAGATCCCTCATTTCATGTAGATACAACAAATCTTCATTCTCAGACTAGAACACGTGTTCTAAAGGCAGCAGGGCACTTTGAGTTGCTATAAAATGCAGAATGGTTACATTTTGTCTGATACTTGCTTTAAACCTATTCAGTGAAATTCACTGATTTGTTCATACGTCTCCCCTAAATCAATTGGTTCCTTTTTTTTGAGTCTTGTGAGCTCTGCCCTCATGATGGATGAGCAGAAATGAATCTGTAAAGTGAGAACATAATGTACCAAAATCGAGACTCCTCATAGGTTTCAGACGCTTGACATGTTAATGACTGACAATTTATCAGCTGGATATCTGAGCTACATGGGGCGGCAGAGCTGATTACCATCAAACCAAACAAGTTCAAATGATGTCTCAGTTCTAAATCCCTTTGGTCAAAACCAGAAAGGAAACCTCATTTTAATTGCAACATGTAGTTGCATATCATTCTGTTGAGCAGCACAAACCCAAAGGAAGCAGTGAGAATTGCAATTTAACGCTGCAATAGAGTCAGTAAGGATTTCCAAGGCTTTGTTTTATAAATTTTCATGTGTTTCTGTTATTGGAGTGTTACAATTTGTCAGTAGAAATCAATGCACTTTCTTAATTCTCGGTATTTATCTTCATGAACTATATAAATCTGTACCGGCTAGCCTCCTTATTCAATACAAAACAAATGCCCCCCAATTTTACACAAAGTCTGAAGCTAATGGATTTCAGTTTTAATTTTTATCAACTGGTAAAATGATTATTGAATAATAGTTTCCTGCTTCATGTAGTGTGTTCCTGAAACAAAGAGGCTTTGCTATCAGGTTAACCCTGATTTGTGCTGAGTTAGCTCATGTCAGCTGATGCAGTGATGAAGGCGAAAGGGAGAAAAATAATCAGCTGTGGACTCTGTCCTCTTTGTACCCAGGCTGGTGGAAGCAACTTCATTAGCAGCTTTCCAAAGGGGATTGGATATATACTTGTACAGGAAAGGTTTGCTGGGGTGTTACAAGAGGACTGCAGTGAGAATAATGTGAAAAGCTGATACAATGCCAAATTTAATCCTTCCTGGAAGCTGTGCACTATTCAAACTCAACACATCAGAAATAGACATTAGAAGTTGCCCAGAGGCTAGGTGGCATTATAGAATGATATTGTGTCATGAATCATTGTATTCAGCACAGCTTGGGACAAAATAAAGTCCCAAGAAATTGGGAAATTGTAGATACATAGAGTTAAGATCGAGAACTTGGGTTTTAGACGTGTTAGTTATAAAATTACCATAAATAGAAAAAAATGACCATATTGCTGAATTCAACAACAATTTACATTTGTATGTCATCTTTAATGACAGATACTTCACAAAAGAGAAGAACCATGAGGCAGGGAATGAATAACAAAGTAGTGCTATTAAAGAGAGGGAATTCCAAGAGTAGGGTGACAATTAAAGACATAATTGAAATTAATGGTAAAGTAGATGGAACATGTTTCCAAGGAGGTAGAGCTGAAGAATTAGTGAGTTGGATATTTATTGGAGTGTTTACAAGCAATTTTCAGAATGGGCCAGACCAAGTCCCAGATCTATCAGATCTGCCAACTATTAGTCGCGAATTAGTTGTGCTCCTTGAACTAATAGGAACAAAATTAGAATATTCCAGGAAATGAATGGAATTTGGGACAGAATAAAAGACTTTCTGGGAACAAGGTAAAGTCAGCAAGTGAAAGAACAGTTAAACAAATTGACAAAACAACAATTGTAGAGTACCATGGGAAAGGAGAGCCTGAGGCTAAAAATCTGAAAAAAGCTGTTGTCAGTAACATGGAGAGAAAATTTTTCAGTGGAAGATGTAACAAAAAACAAGATTGGATAGAGACTTGGACAATATTGACTGGGTGGTGATACAAAGAATTGGTCAGATGGTCAGTGGTTCAAAGAAAAATGGTAGATAAGCTATGTAGGTAAGGTAGAGGCTAGGATCATGCAAATCTATTGTGGTAATATCAATGGGCTTTTAATCCAGGACCTCATGCTAACAAATGTAGAAAGTCAGCCTAATGGTGACAATACAATACCTGTTGTAAAAAACAAACTGGTTCATTAATATCCTTTAGGGAAGGAAATATGGCATTTTTACCTGAGTTACTCCAGACCCACAGCAATGTGATTAACTCTGAACTGTCCTCTGAGCAGTTAGGAATGGGCAATAGATAGCGATACCTACACTTCTTGAAAGAATAAAGGAAAAATAAATTGTGGGTAGAATCTTATAGGGGCCTGAATGATGTGTTGTGTAAGATTTGGGTCAGGATTGCATGAAAGGCCTGACAAGACCTGTCCTCATGTATGGAGCAA
This sequence comes from Chiloscyllium plagiosum, assembly GCF_004010195.1. Lineage (NCBI taxonomy): Eukaryota > Metazoa > Chordata > Chondrichthyes > Orectolobiformes > Hemiscylliidae > Chiloscyllium > Chiloscyllium plagiosum. The sequence continues at coordinate 71,050,769 of NC_057710.1, forward strand.
GTTACTGCATTTTTTAATTTACTAAGTTGATATGAACTCAAATGGCACTGATGAGTTACCAAATAAGGGGGATTATAGCTTGTTAAATGTCTTATTAAAGCCACATCTCACCTCACTAACATTGAGCACCCTAACTCCCAAAATACACTGAGCAAACTAGATGTGGAGGTCAGACTGGGTACCTGATGACTTCAGTTCATCACTGGTTGTGAGGAGCCTCTGTGTTGTTCAGCACCAAACAGCATCTCAGAGCATGCTCTATTGGCACCAGCCACACTGACCCCCCAACCATGCACATTGATATTTAATATTTGCCAAACCATCATGAACTACATAGCATTTCTTCAATCCACTTGCAAGACCTGTAGGAAACACAGACTTACACTGCAGGGTTCACTAGAAACTAGACTCTTCCATGTCAACGAAGTATTCTAAACTGATCTAGCCCCATTTGCCAACATTTGGCCTATGTTCCTCCAAACCCTTCCTATTCATATACCCATCCCAGATGCCTTTTAAATGTTGTAATCGTATCAGCCTCCACAACTTCCTCTGGCAGCTGGTTCCATACACACACCACCCTCTGCGTGAAAATGTTGCTCTGCAGGTCCCTTTTAAATCTTTCCTCACTCACTCTAAATCTATGTCCTCTAGTTTTGGACTCCCCTCTCACCCTAAACCTATGCTCTCTAGTTTTGGACTCCCCTACCCTGGGAAAAAGACCTTGGCTATTTATCCTGTTCATGCCCCTCATGATTTTATAAACCTCTATAAGGTCACCCCTCAGCCTCTGAGGCTCCAGGAAAAATAGCCCCAGCTTATTCAGCCTCTCCCTCTAACTCAAACCCTCCAACCCTGGCATTATCCTCACAAATCTTTTCTGAACTCTTTCAAGCTTAACAACATCTTTCCTATAGTAGGGAGACTAACTGAATGCAGTATTACAAAAATGACATCACAAATGTCCTGTACAGCCTCAACATGAGATCTCAACTCTTATACTCAATGTACTGACCAATGAAGGCAAGAGTGCCAAATGCCTCCTTCACCACCCTGTCTACCTGCGACTCCACTTTCAAGGAACTATGAACCTGCACCCCTAGGTCTGTTTGTTTGGCAATACTCCCCGGGGCCCTACCATTAACTGAAGAAGCCTTTCCCTGGTTTGCTAGTCCGGGGAATCTGCAGTTTATTGTTGAGGTGTGGGTTCTATAGTGCAATGAAGAGATCCAAGGAGATATAAGGCAGTTATATGCATATTACCATATGAAAATAATTATGTTACCTGATAGACAACTATGTGATATAACTTGTCATTGCTTTCCAGTCAGAGAAATTAAGTTGCCAGTAGATCATGCGTACAGTTCAATAATTCATGCTGCCAGTAAAGTTGCCTCAGAAATATGAATGTGGTTTTGTTGCGCATACTTCATTGGGTTCAGTGTCATCAGTCTCTCCCACAGGCAGCCTGATTGACACACACTGCTCTATATCCAAGTGAAGGGCAAAGATGGATTGTCAAAGCTTGGCCATGTGCTCAGTAGTTTTTCGGAAATGGCATGGGCAAAACAGATGTTGTTCTTTTGGGGGATGTGTGCTGAGTGGTGAGTGGTTCTGGGAATCATACGTGGTAAAGTAAAACTAAAGTTGGATGATAGAGACACCATCAGGGTGGAGTAGATATTTAATAGAGCGAGTCTGATAAGATATGGAGAGAAATATCCCTGTACATCATGACAGAAGATTCACCAAAAAACACACTGGAAACAGCACTTACTGAAAAAACCCAAATGATTCTGCATTACGTCTCAGTTTGCAGCAAAGAACGAATCATAGGGATTGGGAACATGAGTATAAAGTTCATGCTACCCAATATTGTGCTTCTTATTTGCAAAAGCTTGGAACCACTTCCTCTCTACCACAGGGCCTTCTTTATAGATACTTTTGATCAACCTATTCAGACAAATGTCTGGCATAGGTGGAACTTGAACCTGGACACAAGGATCCTTAAGTTAAAATTAAGTCGTACGATATCCCACAGCAGGATCTGAGCTCTTACCCTAACAGCATTACCTTAAGCCACTAGCTAACCAGTCCAGTGACATCACCACTACACCAACACCCTCAAGGGCATTCTCCCTATATTATTCAACAATGTTGTCAGGCACCTCATGAACCAGTTTACACCAGCTTTGCATTCAGGCTAATAGAGATTGTGACCTTGTGAACTGTAACAGCAGTAAACAATATAATTATGCTAGGTACTCAATTTAATTATAGCCATTATATAACATGCTACATAATAGATAACAGTGGGACGTTCCATGTCATTGGTTTCCATTCAGAAAAATTAGATTGCCAGTAGCTCATACGTACAGACCAGTAATTCATGCTGCCAGTAAAGTTACCTCAGAAACGTGAATGTGGTTTTACTGTGGACACCTCATTGTCATTGTTCAGTGTCATTAGTCTCTCCCAGAAAAAGTCTGATCAACACACACTGCCTATATCTCTTTGGAAAATAGTTTAACCTTGGGTAAGAGTGGTATCCTCTCATGATCTGAACCGGATATTCACAGCTTTCAGAAGATAATTCTTTCATTCAGTTTAACAGTAACTGTATGATATGTAACTTAAAATTATTTGATAAATTGTTTGATTAAATTTGACAGAGGTGAACATATACAGCAGCTGTATGATCACTTTGACTTGTATGTTATATTTTTTGTAATTAATACGAAGTAAAGAGCATGCATGTTTTGCTATTTTAAAAGGTTGCCTTTCTTGACCCAAGCCAAGTTATTCTTTCATTCCATCTCATAGTCTTTTGTTCCAGACTGCCTTATGGCAGAATTTGTTTCAAACAACTTTTTAGACTCAGAAAAAATCTTCACAAATTTCCCTGGAAAGACCTTTACATAATGGCTGGATCTGGTTTTGTTTGTATGCTGTCTCAAATATGGATCAAAGTCTGTCCAACATATAGGGTTAACATTAACCATTCCCTACCCTCAATCTAGCAGGAGTCATCTTACCTGGCACAAGGCCATTTCCACCTGGCAGCATATCATCTCCAACAGTTTATCTTCAAGTTGGCCAAAGCTTCTGCTGTAAGCAGGCAAGGGCCTACTCAAAATGGCCTGATGAACATCGCAGAAACAAGAGTTATTCTGTTGGTCTATCTGTTCCATGTTGGACAGGATAGACCCCAAACTCTGGGAAAAGACCAATGCCAATGGGCTTGACTCCCCTATGCTCATTGACCTTGTCTGCACATTTTAATGACAGGTTTTCCAACTCACCAAGCATTTTGCTGCATATACCTAGCAGCCACAACTATTTTACATAGAACCTTTTAAGTAATAAAACATCTCAGGGCACTGCATAGGCACAGTCTAAAACAAAATACAGCATGAGGCTTCAGAAGGAGGTATTAGATCAGAAGACCAAAGATTTGGTCAAAGATATAAGAAATAAGAAAGTGAGTGGGAAAGGCAGAGTTTCAGGGAGGGACTTCCAGAACTTGGGTTTAGGCTGATAAGTTGTTGGAAATTAAATAGAGATGCTAAAGAAGCCAGAAGTCGAGGTATCGCAGGTGAGTGTTGAGCTGAAAGAGAATTTGGAGAAAGGGAAGGGCCAGGCCATGGAACGGTTTGAAAACAAGGATAAGGATTTTAAATCGGAGACTATTCTTAATAGGGAATGGATGAAGGTCAGTGAGATCAGAGAAATAGATAAATGAGAACTGAGGAGAAAGTGAGGTCTGCAGATGCTGGAGATCAGAGCTGAAAATGTGTTGCTGGAACAGCGCAGCAGGTCAGGCAGCATCCAGGGAACAGGAGAATCGACGTTTCAGGCATAAGCCCTTCTTCAGGATCCTTTCTTTTCAAATGAGAACTGAGGCCAGTAAGAACACAGACTGTAGAGTTTTGTATAAACTCAAGTTACCTCAACCTCAAACATCGACCCGGGTTCAATTCCCACCTCAGGCGACTCTCTGTGTGGAGTTTGCACATTCTCCCCGTGTCTGCGTGGGTTTCCTCAAGGTGCTCTGGTTTCCTCCCACAATCCAAAAATGTACAGGTTAGGTGAATTGGCCATGCTAAATTGCCCATAGTGTTAGGTGAAGGGGTAAATGTAGGGGAATGGGTCTGGGTGGGTTATGCTTCGGCGGGTCGGTGTGGACTTGTTGGGCCGAAGGGCCTGTTTCCACACTGTAAGTAATCTAAACTAATCTAATCAAGATGCCTCAATCTCAAATGTAAATCTCTGGAGATTTTATTTCTTGGTTTAAACCTGACTTAAAACTGCTCTTTTATCTCTCTGCCTTGAATTTGCAATTCAAACCAAATTACCAGATGTTTTCACTTTGTTTTTATCATATCTCCATTCATATCGACTATGTTCCTTAGTGACTGGGAGGTACAAAAATCCTTTTCTTATATGGAGCTGCTCAAAGCTGGATTAATCAGCACCTCACCTAGACAAGGGAATTTCAGGTATCTGAAATGTTAACTGCCATTATCCTACAGCTACCCAGGGACTCCCCTGGTGCAGTGGTAGCATCTCTACTTTTGAGCCAGAAGGTCCAGGTTCAAATTCCAGAGATGTGCAATAACATCACTGAGCAGTTGATTAGAAAATGTCTCAGGCAGATGCATCATTTTATTAGATTGGTTTAACTCACTTAAAAGCTATTGGCTGAATCTGATGTTAATTCTAGAATTAGAGTCATAGAGTCATAGAATCATACAGCAGGAAACAGAACCTTCGGTCCAACTTGTCCATGACAACCAACTTTCCCAAACTAAGTTACTCCCACTTGTCTGCATTTGGCCCAATCCTTCTAAACCTTTCCTCTTCACTCTGCTATCCAAATGTCTTTTAAATGTTGTAACTGTACTGGCATCTTCTGACAGGTCGTTCTGCAAACAAACCACCCCCTTTGTGAAAAGATTGCTCCTCAGGTCCTTTTTAAATCTTTCTCCTCTCACCTTGAAAATATGCCCCCTATTTTTGAACTCCCCCGTCCTAGAGAAAAAGACCTTTTCTATTCACATTATCTATGCCCTGTACGGTTTCATAAACCTCAATAAGGTCACTCTTCGACCTCCTAAGCTGCACTGAAAAAGTCCCAGCCTATCCAATCTCTCCTTATAACTCAAGCTCTTAAATCCTGGCAACATTCTGATAAATCATTTCTGAATCCTCTCTAATTTAATAATATCCTTCCTATAGCAGGACAACCAGAACTGGACACAGTACTTCACAAGTGGCCTCACCAATGTCCTGTACAATCTCGGCATGACGTACTAACTTCTATACTCAAAGGTCTGAGCAATGAAGGCAAGTGTGGTCAACCATCTTAACCACTCTGTGTACTTGTTGCGCCACTTTCAAGAAACTATGTTCCTGAACCCCTAGATCTCTCTGTTGCTAAAACTATCCAGGCCACTACCATTGATTATATAAGACCTGCCTGCCACCACCACTAGCCCCCTCACCCCTTTTAGCTTTACCAAAAATACAGCACTGCTCATTTATCCAAATTAAACTCCATCTGCCACTCCTCAGCCCATTGGCCAAATTGATCAAGGTCCCTTTGTAATCTTGGATAACCTTCTTCACTGTTGACTATATCATTGAACTTCAAAAAGATATAACAGTTCAATACCCACCTTACACCAAATTCCCAGATGTAGTTACTCGGCCCTTCTCTCTGTCTCGCTTCAAAAAAGGCTCCACTCACGCTAAAATGGCTGTAACAGCTTGGTATGTGATTTTTCTCTTTTAACTTAGGTCTGAACAGAAATCGAAGTCTCCATGCAACAATGTGTCTGTTTCAGCAGGAATTGGGATGTGGTTGAGCAGGGACTCTCTCCCTGCCAGTGACTTTTTTTCTGATTGATTGATTTTGGAATTTTCATTTGAGACATTTGCTGACCTCTTGAAGACCCAGGGCGATCAAAATAATCCTCCATAGATAACCAGGTGGCACGGTGGCACAGTGGTTAGCACTGCTGCCTCACAGCACCAGAGATCCGGGTTCAATTCCCGCCTCAGGCGACTGACTGTGTGAAGTTTACACATTCTCCCCGTGTCTGCGTGGGTTTCCTCCGGGTGCTCCGGTTTCCTCCCACAGTCCAAAGATGTGCAGGTCAGGTGAATTGGCCATGCTAAATTGCCCATAGTGTTAGGTAAGGGGTAAAGGTAGGGGTATGGGTGGGTTGCGCTTCGGCGGGGCGGTGTGGACTTGTTGGGCTGAAGGGCCTGTTTCCACACTGTAAGTGATCTAATTTTAAAAAGATGTCTGCCAGTGAGTTCTGAGCTCAAGCAGGCTCTCTGTGACATGTAGCGTAGCCTTTCTTTATGAATTATGCGGATAATTATATCAAGATGGACAACGCCTTAAAAAAGGGAACAGTTAACAATACTTCTAAAATTTGTTCATGACATGAATGTCACTGGTTAGGTCAAACCTCATTTCCACCTCCTCCACCAATGTTGGAAAACGTGGCTGCCCACTCTCTCCCATTCATTGCCTAATGAATGGACATGCACTTTAAGTTTTATTTTTGGAGTCAACTCAGTTTTTCTCCCAATGGATAATAAGCCCATCTTCTGTGCTGAGAACGTCAAGTTTTGCATGGGAGTTTATTCCAATAAAAAATTTCACTTCACTTTTCTCTTTCCAGTTTCTAAGCTTTTAATCCTATGGAGTATAAAAGCAGTTTCATATGCTCACAGTGCTCAAGCCCAGCATTTCTCATGCACTGTTACTGATGTTCGAAGGGTGGTAAAGAACCTGGTGAGTCTAACAGCAATTTTTAATCACAGTTTGTAATTCTTGTCATGTATTTGCAATAGTCCACATGGATTTCACAGAACAATGGTTGCGCAGCTTTAAACATGCCTGCAAGAAAAATACATACTTAAAGAATTCGAGCAAATCTCCAGGTGCTTTCAAATCAGGGAGGCTTACTAAACGGATGTAATAACAAATTAGCATTTCAAATGTCAAGGCACAGGGAGGGGAATGCTGATCAGATGCATTATAATTTAAGAGCACTGAAGTCCCAACCTATTCAAATTATAGACTTTGAGTAAAGTGTTTCAGAACAGAATGAGACAATAGCCGATTACGCTCAGTGAGAAGCAAATAGGAGATGGACAATTGCGCAAACCTTCAGGAAAATAACAAATGATATGACGGACATGTGAATGAGTCATTTGCGTCACTCCAATAGCCAGCAGGCATTCAGAGAAAATAAGTTACACGTTTTAGTTTTGTAACTTTACTGAGTTGGAAATACAGAGGAAAACAGCTTCTCGGTGACAGAGAAGAATTTGTTGAACAAACTGAACAGATTTAAAGAATCATAGAATCGTAGAATCTTAGAATCCCGACAGTGTGGAAACAGGTCATTTGGCTCAACACGTCCACACCAACCCTCTGAAGAGTATCCCAGACCCATTCCCCTACCCTTTTACTCTACATTTCCCATGACTAATGCACCTAACCTACACATCCCTGAACATTATGGGCAATTTAGAACATAGAACATTACAACGCAGTACAGGCCCTTTGGCTCTCGATGTTGTGCTGACCTGTGGACCAATCTGAAGTCTATCTATCCTACACTATTCTATTTTCATTCATATGTTTATCCAATGACTATTTAAATGCGCTTGAAGTTGGCGAGTGTACTACTGTTGCTAGCAGTGCATTCCATGCCCCTACTACTCTCTGAGTAAGGAACCTACCTCTGACATCTGTCCTATATCTATCACCCCTCAATTCATAGCTATGTTCCCTCGTGCTAGCCATCACCATCCAAGGAAAAAGGCTCTCACTGTCCACCCTAACCATTGCTAGCCACTGAGAAATCTTCTCATTTTGAAAGACAAAAGAATCATGTGCTTCCATTTGGTATTGCTGTTCTGCTATTGAGGTACAGAAAAAAAACCCTGCTATTGCTCTGCAGCAGCTCTAACAACAGTTCACTTGTCCCTCAGAATCAAAACTAAAATATATGGAAAATCTTTAGAAATTGAACTGCATGGCTGGTGAAGTGAATCTGACCACATTGTGGTATTTTAAGCTGGAAAGTGCCGGACATATATTGGTTTAATCTGTGGACAGTTGCTGTGCTACTAAATCACCTAAGGATCACCCTAACCCTAACCCTAAACCTAAGCCTAACCTTTAAGTCACTACAATTGGCTTTTGTGCTCTTTTCCAGAAAATAAACAAAGTTAGCCAGTGTTTTCCCCCGAAAGCCCTCTTCAGTGACCTGGGCCCATGTGGGAACATTCAGTCAGGACTGACTGGAGCTTGCATGTGAAACCTGCTACAGTTGATTGTCAGAACATGGGAACAGGCTGCATTCTGTTACATTATCCCTCTGACTAAGTACATATCTTGATCTTCCTGCTTGAAAATGTCAAATTCTGTTCCTGTATTTATCATTTGCCCATTTGAAAATTTCCAGACTCCTAAACTAACTTTAGGGGAGGTGATGGCCTAGTGGTTTTATCACTAGACTGTTAATCCAGAGACCCAGGTAATGTTCTGAGGACTTGGGTTTAAACCCTGCCATAGCAGACAGTGGAATTTAAATTCAGTAGAAAACAAAATCTTAAATTAAGAGTCTAATGGTGACCATGTCTCCACTGTTGATTGTTGGAAAAGCCCATCTGGTTCATTCATGTCCTTTAGGGAAGGAAACTGCCATCCAAACTCTGAGACTGTGAACTTTGGGATCACTGCCTGAATCTTACTGAACTGTGTTGGGTCTCTTGTTCATTCAGGAAAAGAGCTCCCTTTGCATTTGCAACTATTCCATTCTGCCATCTGCATCACACTGACTTCTTTTCAACTTAGCACCCAAACCTGAATGTTGTTTAGGTCTTGTTGCATATGGACATGTTTTATGGACCAAACCAAACGCCCTCAAAATATATTAAGATGATAGCCTAGAACCCAACGTTTCCTTATTTTTAAAGGCAAGTGTGTTGCGTTCTGATGCAATTCAGTTTGGTCACATTACCCCGCTTGAAACAAAATATACTTTGCATTTTAACTATAATGTAAAAATAAACAAGAGAAGGAAGTTTGGAATAACAACTCTATTGGAAAGTTTAACAGCATACTAGATTATCTAACTACTAAACAGCAACTGTTCCAATACAGTAACATCTCATAAATGTACACTTGGCAAAGGCAAATTCAGAAAAATAGATTGACTCATGTGCAATTCTAGGAGTAGAAAGAGAACCCAAGCTTTTAGCTGTAACAGAGAGAGGACTAACAGCTACCACATTCACTTCAGGATCCCCAACAATTACTGAAAGGTAAACTAAAATCCTAGTTCTGTGGGAGCTTGACCCCTCCCCTTCGTGTTGTTTCTATTGCTCCAAAACTTTTAAAAAAACAAAGCTAGCTGGGCTCAGAGTAGACAGCTCAGCAACCTCCACACCGCCACCTTCCCCTGCCACTGTACAAGTTCAAAACCTGTGTCTACAGTTCCTCCCTCACCTTCGTCCAAGGCCCTAAAAGATCATTTCAAATCTGGTAGGGATTTTCCTGCACATCCACCCACCTCATTTACTACATCCGTTGCTCTCAATGTGTTATACTCTACACTGGGGAGACAGGACGCCACCTTGGGAGCAGTTCAGGGAACATCTCTGGTCCGCATGCACCAAGCAACCCCACTGCCCTGTGACCAACCACTTCAGCTCCCACTCCTCTCAAGGACATGCAAGTCCTGGGCCTCCTCCACCACCAAATCAAAGCTACCCGCTGACTGGAGGAAGAACATTTCATCTTCTGCTTTGGGACACTACAACTACACGGCATCAGCATTGACTTCACCAGTTTCCAAATCTCCCCTCCCCCCACCTCATCCCAGATCCACCTCGGCATCACTTGCGTTGCAATCAAAAGCAAATAGTACTGTTCCTAATTTTTGATGATAACAGATCATTGGTGAAGTAGCTGAAGTTGATTGGGTCCAGGAAACTGCCTTGAGGAAATCCTTCAATGATGTCCCGTGGTGATTGGTTTCCAGTAACCACCATCCTTTTTTGTACTAGTTTTGTCTTCTATTACTATATTTTCTCCTGATTCCCATTGACTTTGGTTTTTGCTTTATTCCTTCATGAGATGTGAATGTCACCAACAAGATGTTACCCATCCCTAATTGCCCTGAGCTGAGTGACTTGCTAGGCCATTTCAGAGTGCAGTTAAGAATTAACTACATTGCTGTGGGTCTGGAGTCACATGTAGGCTGATTTTCCTTTCCCAAAGGGCAGTAGTGTACACGAGGGATTCTTGATGCAACACTTGGTCTTGATGTTGGGTGTAGTTGTTCTTAACTGTAACTCTGGAATTCAGCCCTTCTTTAGATGAAGGGTTTAATGAGTTCTGGAACAGAGTGTTCCTCGTGGAACCTAAACTAAGGATCAGTGAGCAGATTATCAGCTTGTAATTGCCGAAGCTTTAAAGCTAAAACCTTTAAATAGAATATTGTTCAAAGTCAAAATATTTAGTTGATCTGTCATGGTGTAGTCAGTTCTGCTGGAAGCTAACAATTTTCTTCTATTTATTTCAAACATGTTGGAACATTCCTGGTTTACTTTGTCAAAACAATTGAATATACTGTTCTTTCAAAATCTGTTTCATTAAACTGTCAGTTTAACTTTTTAGATAGACCTTTCCATTTCCAATATTGCCTGTAAGCCAAGCTCAAGGAATTCAAACTGTTTAGCTAATCTGTTTAGCAGCACAGTGACTCAGTGGTTGGCACTGCTGCCTTGCAGCACCAGGTACCAGGGTTCGATCCAGCCTGGGGTGACTGTCTTGTGGAGTTTACATAATCCCCCCCCCCGTGTCTGCGTGGGTTCCCAAAGATGTGCATGTTAGGTGAATTGGCCAAGCTAAATTGTCCATAGTGTTCAGGGATTTGTAGGTTAGGTGCATTAGTCAGAGGTAAATATAGGGTAGGGGAATGGGTCTGGTGGGTTACTCTTCAGAGGGTCAGTGTGCACTTGTTGGGCTGAAGGGCCTGTTTTCACACTGTAGGGACTCTAATTCTCGTAAACTGTTCCAATGGGCTTAATGAAACTCTTGTGGTTTTGTCTAAAATGCAACTTCAACATTAAGAAATAATCTTTTGTTTCTTTTTAAACCATTACACACTGTGCTTTTACCTTCTCTTCTGCCCAACAAGATCCCAGTGAGTCGGGTAACTGTCATGCTGTTCAAGATAGGAACTTGGGGAAAACCCAGGGTTCTGCAGGCCAGTTAGCCTGAGACATACCATTGGGAAAGTTTTGAAATCTATTATTAAGGAAACCTTTAGGATGGACTTATGATTAGTAAAGGTCAATATCATCTTACAAAAGTGCAATAATCTTGGAAAAATGTATTAGAATTCTTTGACGATACAACCAGAAGTGCAGATAAGGCATTCACTAAGATATCATATAAAAGACATAATAGGGGCTGTGGAGTAGAGTGATAGATTAGCATGGATAGAAGATATCTTATTGGGCAGGAAGCAGAGATGAGGGATAAATTAGATATGTTGGCAGACTGTGACTAGTGGAATGGCTTAAGGATTGTGACTAGTGGAATGGCCCCCAGGAACGAAGGATTTAACTTGGGTTACTTGTGTAAGGTATGCAGAAAGTTAGTGTGCATATTAAACAAGCAATTCTGAAGGTATATAACTCCTTTATTCTAGGGATGGGAGTACAAGAAGAAGGAGGTCTTGCCACCATGACTTTGTGAGACCACAATTGGACTGCAGTGTATAGTTTTGGTCTCCACACCTATAGAAACACATACTTGAATGGAAGGTTGTGCAATAAAGGTACAGAGGTGATCCAATATAAGTATTCAGGATTATCAACGGGGTTGACAGAATACATATGGATACATTAGTCATGTATCTATGGAGTCACAAGTGGTATTAAGTATTTGCAATCATAAGCAAACATCCCCACTTCTAACATTAAGATGGAGGGAAGGTCATTGATGAATTACCTAAAGATAGAACACTACCATGAGGGTTTCCTCTTGTGACACAGTGGTAGTGTCCCTACCTCTGAACCGGTATACAAATGTTCAAACCCTAGTGGTGTGCAATCTCACCTCTGAAAAGGTGATTTGAAAATACCTACCTTGAGGTATTTTCTGAAGAGATGTCCTGAAGAGATGTCCTGAAACCATTATGATTGTCTTCCAACATCCACAGCCATTTTCGTTGTGCTGGTTCCCAGTGGAGAAATTTCCATGCTGCTAAAGGGGCCGGCACATTGGTTAGCACTGCTGCCTCACAGCGCCAGAGACCCAGGTTCAATTCCCACCTCAGGCAACTTTGTGTGGAGTTTGCACATTCTCCCCGTATCTGCGTGGGTTTCCTCTGGGTGCTCTGGTTTCCTCCCACAGTCCAAAAATATGTAGGTTAGGTGAATTGGCCTGTAGTGTTAGGTGAAGGGATAAATGTAGGGGAATGGGTCTGGGTGGGTTGCTCATCGGAGGGTCGGTGTGGACTTGTTGGGCCACACTGTAAGTAATCTAATCTAGAGCTGTTTGATGCCACACTTGGTCAAATGTGGCTTTGATGGCACCTCATTTCACCTAAATTTGCAATGAGATTATTTCTGTGCATGCTTGGTGCTAAATACATGAAAAGAGGTGGCATATTATTTTAACTCCTCAGTTGTCATCACTACATTCTATGCTGAATATATAGAGTCATACTGTCATAGAGATGCACAGCATGGAAACAGACTCTTCCGTCCAGATACCCTAAACTATTCTGATACTCATCCAGATGTCTTTTGAATGTTGTAATTGTACCAGCCTCCATCATTTCTTCTGGCAGCTCATTCCATACACACACCACCCTCTGTGTGAAAACGTTGCCCCTTAGGTCCCTTTTATATCTTTCCCCTCTCACCCTAAACCTATGCCGTCTCGTTCTAGACTCCCCCACCCCAGGGAAAAGACCTTGTCTATTTATCCTATCCATTCCCCTTATGATTTTATAAACCTCTATAACCCTCAGCCTCCAATGCTCCAGAGAAAACAGCCCCAGCCTACTCACCCTCTCCCTATAGCTCAAACCCTCCAACCCTGGCAACAAACTTGTAAATCTTTTTTTTTAAGATTACTTACAGTGTGAAAACAAGCCCTTCGGCCCAACAAGTCCACACTGACCTGCCGAAGCGCAACCCACCCAGACCCATTCCCCTACATTTACCCCTTCACCTAACACTATGGGCAATTTAGCATGGTCAATTCACCTAACCTGCATATTTTTGGACTGTGGGAGGAAACCAGAGTACCCAGAGGAAACCCACGCAGACACGGGGAGAATGCGCAAACTCCACACAGAGAGTCGCCTGAGGCGGGAATTGAACCCGGATTTTCTGAACCATTTCAAGTTTCATAAGATTCTTCCAATAGGAGGGAGATCAGAATTGCACACAATAGTCTAAAAGTGGCTGAGAGGCTACTGGATTAGAGTGGTGCTGGAAAAGCACAGCAAGTCAGGTAGCATCCAAGAAGCAGGAAAATTGATGTTTCGGGCAAAAGCCCTTCCTGATGAAGGAGCGTCATTCCGAAAGCTAGTGTGCTTCCAATTAAATGGAATTTTCACAAGGCTGCCTTTCTATAACCTGGTGTTGTGTGATTTTTAATGTGGTTAAGAATAGTGGCTCGAACATTCTGTCCATAAAAAAGACCCTACCACTTGAACACACCACCTTGTTCCCTAGTCAACATCTCTGTCTAAGGCTGGTTGCAGTGCTCCAGCATCTCATTTTCTGCTTGGGAACTCTACAGCCTTCTGGACTCAATATCGAGTTTAACAATTTTAGAGCTTGAAGCACTTTCTCCCATGTCCTTAGCCCAATCGCCACATTCCAGGCCTTGTTATCACATGGTATTAAATAGAACACATTGTTAGTCACTAATGCCTTAGCAGTTCCCATTAGCAGTTATTCATTTTCCTCAGCTGATTGTTATCTGCTCCTTCATTCTCTTTGGACTTTATATCCACCTATTGTTTACTTCTTATCTCCTCCCCACACAACACCTACTGCATAAAATCAACTTTTTCCTAGCATGCCATTAGTTCTGAGGAAGGGTCACTGGGCCCAGAATGTTGCCTGAATTGCTGTGCTCTTCCAGCACCACTGATCCAGAATGTTAACTCTGATTTCTCTCTGCAGTTACCAGACCTGCCAAGACTTTCCAACAATTTTTTTATGTTTTTGCCACTTGTAGTAGTTTGGTGACTGTTATGTAAAGCTTTAGACATTTCAATCTGATGGTAATTTAAGGTAGTTTGGTAATGAATGAGTTAAAACTAACTCTACAATGCTTCTGTTCTGTATTAATAAGTTCAAGATTTCCTCATTTATTTTCTGATTGAAGAAAGGCAGCCTTGTGAAAATTCCATTTACAATATGTGTGCTCTGCATATCTAAGAAAGCTGTTGTCTTTTTGAAGTGCAGATGTTTCTAAATTAGTATGGTTTCAGCATGGAAAGGTCACTTATAATTCCAGTCAATTTTTGATCCTAGTTGAATAATACATATGTACAACTGAGAAGGAATATATTTGCTGAGCTATTATCTGAATGAATAGTGTCTCAAAATTCTGTAAATTAATGAGAAACTCTACAGCTGCTCCAAGTGCCAAAATAATTATAATCTCCCACTTCAAAATAACATTAAAAGTTTTCTTCTGGCTTCTGACTTGATAGAGCAGCCAAGAATGCACTTAAACAACTGAAAACAATGGAAACATTCAGTGGGTCAGGCACCATCCGTGAATGAGAAATGTAGGGCTGAATCTTACATTTTTTTCTCTAAGTACCAGTTGCATTGAGTTTTTTGGGGGGCTTCTTGCTGCGATGCCCAGGGAGATCCCTCACTATATCTTCCCAAACTCACCGCATTAACTATCTACCCTGTTCCAATAAGGCATCACATCTAATCCTCAGCCCATCTTTCTACAGGCCATTCCCAGAACAACTTGCCTCTCGCTGAATATCTGCCAAAGATGCTGAGGATGGAGGAAGTAAAGCGACAGGTGTTAGACCTTCGGGGTTGCAGGGGAAAGTGTTTTAGATTAGATTACTTACAGTGTGGAAACAGGCCCTTCAGCCCAACAAGTCCACACCGACCCGCCGAAGCGCAACCCACCCAGACCCATTCCCCTACATTTACCCCTGCACCTAACACTATGGGCAATTTAGCATGGCCAATTCACCTGACCTGCACATTTTTGGACTGTGGGAGGAAACCGGAGCACCCGGAGGAAACCCACGCAGACATGGGGAGAATGTGTAAACTCCACACAGTCAGTCGCCTGAGGTGGGAATTGAACCCGGGTCTCTGGCGCTGTGAGGCAACAGTGCTAACCACTGTGCCACCGTGCCGCCCCACTTTTTCCGGCTGTTAGGAGTGAAGGAGGAATGGACCAGGCTGTCCTGGAGGGAAGGTCCTTGCGGAAGGCTGACAAGGGATAGGAGGGGAGGTGAGGCCAATGATCCACTGGATGTAGATGCTGTTGGGATCAGAGCCTCTAGTGTGCACTTCATATTCAAAAAGCTGCAGAGTGCCTAGAGAAGCACTCACATTCTGAAGCTCTCAGCTCAGTGACGGAGAGATTCTGAACATGTTGGAGAAAGGGACAATAATGCTGCAATTCTGCAACAGGGACATGGAAGTCCTGATGGATTGGTATGGTACAAAGTAAGGGTGATCTCTTCTAGAATGACCAGAACAGGAGACCACCACACCAGATCCTGGCAACCTGGTCTGACACCCTTAAGGTCCAAACTTAAACACCCTGGGACTTCCCAACTAAATGTCTAGTGTCACTGGGTTCCACTGTTGAGCATGGTCCCTCCAATCCAGCTACATAATCTAAGAACTACACTGAGATGCAGTGGGAAGGAGAGAAATAGGGAACTGAATTAAGGGCACTGTGGTGACATGGTTGAAATTAAACTGTGTATGAAGTTGCACATTTTTATACATCTCATTTTTTGGCACTCGATCTATTTGTTTGTATGTATGATTGAGTAGCCTTGAAGATAACTGTGGCAGCATGGTTCTTGACTTCATGCCCATGCAAGATGCATCATGGTTCGATGTTTGTGCTGGCCGTCTGCTGCAGTATATGGAAACAAGAGGAGCACGCATATATAGACAATGGGTCCTGCTGAAACCATTGCCCATCATCATAAACATCTCATTCCTTTCTCTAGCCTCTGTGTCCAAAAGTGTTTGAATGAATGACATGGTCAGTAATGTCCGGGCAGGAGCTGTGCAGCACACAGAAAGTCAATGCATTAGGATGGCCAAGGATTAGGGACATTGCAGGTCTGTGTCCTATACAGTGTGCAGGTTTGTGTGAAATTTTTGTGACTTCTAAAAGGCCTCAGATTGGTGTCCTATCTCCCTCACAGGTCAAGAATTTTACCCGGAAACTCTGTGTGTGGTTGCAGTCTTTTTCTCTCACATTGTCTACTTTTTGAGTTCCAACAAGGTGGAAGGCTACTGGGAGTTCCAGTAGCTTTTGAGTGTTCAGTCGACCATGTAGATGAGTTCAATCCATTCAATTCATTCAAATCCCTTTCCTGCAAACTCATAGGCTTTGCATCTCCTCAGGCCCCCAGCATTCCCCAGTCCTGGGATATGTGGAGACCACACTTGTTGTGGTTGTGCACTTTACCCACCTTGAAACAGCAGGGGGCTCCTAACCGTGGACAAGCTCACAACCCCCCCACCACCCGCATTACTCTGTTCCCATCCTTGCCTCAATGTAGCCACCTCTTAGAAATATTGTCGCCTATTTACAACTCACATTTCTCCCACCTTGCAGCCCCGAATCACAATGAATAGGTTCCTGAACCTCATTTAAATGGCAACGGTCCCTCTTGTCCCCCTACATCTCCCTTCCTGTATTAGTTTCTCTGGATGGATGCAACAGATTGATGGTCATCCCTTGAGCAACTAACAGAGTGACCCCTGGCAGGAAGTGTGCAAAGCTGTGATCAATGCCTGTAAATCTCCCCACTTGGTTCAGACCCACTCTTCCGGATTGACTGGTGTGGACCCACTCCCTGGGCCACAGAGACTTGGAGCACCCTGAGTGAGATTACACTGACAGGAAGTTTGTCCACACCCATTCCCCTGGACTGGTATCAGACCCTGCCCTTGACTTACTGTGCTTGAGCCCCCTGACTGGCAGTTGCTTCCATGGGCTTTGTTGACGACTACTGCCTGAAGATTTTGAGACAGGGCTGTTTGGTCACTGCACATGCAGCGTATCTATAATCTGCTGACTTGTGAAGCGGGTGTGAGATTGACACAGCACACTGACCTACAGAAAGAATTTTATTATACATGAAAAATTTGGCAAGAAGCAAGCTGGGCAATAATGAGATCAGGTGTGGAATTAACATGGAGTCTAACAAGATGTAACCCATAACGGTAATATCATTGGACGTTGGAATGCTATCCCAGAGTCTGAGGCTAAAGCTGTCAAGGCAAGATTTCAAATCATACTACGACAGCTGATGGAATAAACTGGATTAATTAAAATATAAATCAGTAATATAAAGTCAGTCTCATTAATGCTGACCAAAAAACCATCGTCAGTTGTTGTATAAACCTATCTGTGTCACTAAAGTTCCTTAATGAAAGTGATTTACCTGGTTTGGTCTCTGTGTGACTCCAAGCAGCAGTGTGGTTGATTCTTAAATGACCTTGTAAATCACTTATTTCGAAGGCAATTGAGGGTGGGTAACAAATGCTGATCTCCCAATGATTCCAGAATCCAATTAAAGAGTAAACAAAAGAAACTCCATATATAAGTATGTTAAGGCTGGAAACTTCTGAAACAAATATGGTAAATGGCTTCAAGGACAGACTTGTGGATAGATATTGATCCCATTGAGACAATTTTTCTTGCAGCTGATATTTTCAACTGTCGCTATATCTGCTGGTATATAAACTAGTGTCCTTAGCATCAATTTGTGATTCCCTGTGCCAAAAAACTGTAACCAGAAGTTAGAAAATTCAAGGCAATATTGCTGTACATCTCCTGCAGCCCCTCTGACCCACTCTGTAGTTGCTGTACATACCCTTCCTGAACTTCAGCCTATAATTCATTAAGCTCCACATTCTACAATAATTGTATCTTGCCCAAAACCCATTGGCTCCTACACCGACCTCATATTCTCATGAAGACAACCTTGAAACAAGTGGAAATCACCAATCATTCCTGAAGAAGGGCTTATGCCCGAAACGTCGATTCTCCTGTTCCTTGGATGCTGCCTGACCTGCTGCGCTTTTCCAGCAACACATTTTCAGCATTATCCCAACTTAATGAAAATTCCAGCCACAACATCTTTGCAGAGATGTTGTCCAATGCTTAACTTTGTAGAAAGACTGGGTTCATTAATAGTTTTATGTATGTTTAACTTGTGAATATCCATGGTCTTATAAAACTTATCACGCAAATTATTTAGTGCTGTAAATGAATCTCTGTTTTTTTGGGTATAATTAGGCTGGAATATTAATGCCAGAATGTGTCCAATACTGTTAATGAGGCTCATTTTCACTGGTTACACATGGATTAATAAGTTAGCAATAATCTTATCAGCTTGTTAACCTTAGCAATACTATCGTATTTATCTTGAAAGTGAGCTATCACCATATATCTAACGTTATAGGAGCTGAAAAGGACCATCCTGTCTAATTGATTCCCAGTTTAGGTTGGGGAACCATTTAAGGTAACCATCATATACACTCTGACCAGTTGTTATGTATGCTGACTCAGCCAAAGCTAGTTTAAAATAAGGACACCCTGGGACTGGGGTAGATAGTTATTGAGGCACAATCAGTAAGACACAACGGGAAATCCTGCTCCGTCTCACATTGGATATTCCTCCACAAACCTGACACAACTCGCACAGAGAGCTAAAAACATAAAATGTTCCACTCTCTGTGTCATCCTCCCCCCAACCCCACAAAAGTAATCTGTGTTGCTGCTATTGAATATCCTTTATTGTCACGTACAGTGAAAAGTTTATACTGTTGCCGCTCATGGTGCCAAAGTACCTACGTACAAATCTTGGATACAAAAAAGAGGAATAAAAGCGAAAAGAAGTTGCATTATCTTACAGTGATTCATAGTACAAGTTAGAAATAAAACTTAGTTAAAAGGATAAACACTGCAGTCAGATAAACAAATTGCAGATAAACATTACATTGCAGTATCTCAGTGCAGGGGCTTCCACATGTGGTCGAACAGGTTTCGCAAGCCACTGCCCACCTGTGCCAGACCCCAGTCCAACAACCATCAACAGATTATCTGGTGGCATCAAGGCCCCATTGGCATTGAGTGTGAAAAACCCACATCAGTAATTTTAAAATATGCCTTTGGTATTTGCCGCTAAATTCACCTCACGGTCCCAAGGAATTATGTTGAGTAATGTTAGACCAGGAGAACTAGCTGCTGTTACTGGATGGTTTAGTGAAGTCAGGTCTACTGCCCATTGGAAAGGAGACTGGTCAGGAGGGACCAGAAGTAAATGAATTTCCAACAGAATAATTTTGTAGTTGACATTAAAGTATCAACGTTAAACATTATAAACTACACTATTGATTTAGATTGTAAAGTATGTAGAAATGTACAATGTCTAATTAAATACAATTTTATAAATTGGCAGAAACATAAGTAGCTCTCATTCCAGAAGCAATTAAGAAATATTTTCATTCAATTAGAAGGGCCCAAATTGCTTCATAATTATGGTAAGTGATTGCTTAAAACCAGCTTACATGATTTTACTGTCTATTTACATTGTACACTTCTTATGAAATAAATCACGTGAAGGAAGTAGTGTTCTGCAGTCCCTGGGCTAGAGAAGACAATAATTTATGGAATTGTATCAAGTTACCCAAGAGGCAGGAGAATCAAACGTTATTGGGGTGGATGGGAATGTGGAATGTGAAATGGAAACGGATCAACCATGGTCTTATTGATTGATGGAGCCGGCTCCAGGGGTTGAATGATCTACTTGAGCTCCCATTTCATATGTTTTCTATGCTGTAGGATCCTTCTGTTCAAGTTCCTTAGCCTCTCTTTCCTTCCATTCTCTTATCCTGAGTCAAACGTCCAATTCAATTATAGTTTCTCTCTCACATCAGTGATCAATGCCGTCACGTCATTGTCCCTCAGGCCACTGGCAATGTCATGGTCACCAGCAAAGCTTCCATCATTTGAAATGATTTTTATGAAACACAGAGCCAAAGTACACTATAATATTGCAGAGATGCTAACAATGGCATTGCCAGATATGCTGCTAATGGGTCTCTGAGAAAAAAAGTATTCATTTATGTTCAAAATAGGAGTGATACTTGAGTCATTGTCATTTTCGGAGTAATATTTATGAGCAATTTCAAAGATGCAGCTGCCCAGGCTATTGACACTCGGAGGGCAGCCAGAGACCAATTGCCTGCACAGTTGTGAGCAAGAGAGGATGCTGGCTGGCCATTGTCCATGTGCACAGGGAGTTACAGGAGTGGCTGGCGGGGAAGTGAGACACAATGGCCCTCAGTGCTCAAAAGCTACAGGATTGCAGACCATCATGTGACTGTCTCTCTGCCTCCATGAACAACATGGTTGCTGTCACAGAAAGACAAATCCAGCAACCTCAGGGTGTGCTGGAGAGGCACAAACATGTCCACTCCATCGCCCCGCACCAGCCACTGGTCCTCAGGAACCACACATTGGCCTCTTGGGAGTTTCCTCTCAGGGAACCTCCATTTTGCCTGCTCCCCTCAGAACCTTAAAGGTTCATGCATCTAACGAGAAGACCCTCAATATGCCTGGCCCATCCAGATATACCAACATCCCATGGTCACCTGACTACCCTAGTTGTGGAACCAGGGAGTACACTGAGACTGAGTGGGAAGCATAGAAGAAAACTTATTAAGGGCAAATCGGTAGCATGGGTGATAATGCATGGTGAATTATTTTGCAATTTTTCATACATGACACTGCTTTGATCTTGCATTCAATTGTTTATGTCTGTGTAACCTTGAATCTAACTTTGCCGGCCTGGTGCATAACCTTACAGGATATAGCACAGGATATACTATGGATCAATGGCTTTGTTGAGAGCTTGCTGCATTATCCAGCAGCAAGCAGAACAAGGTCAATACAGGGCAATGGTTCCAACTGGCATCACTGGTTCTGATCGACATCATTCTTATTCATTTCCTGGCCTCTGTGCCTAAATGTGTTGGTGTAGCTGAGCTGCTCAGCAATGGCTGAAGAAAAGAGGTGTGCAGAGTGCTTGACGTAGTATGTAATGTGATTCGTCTTCAAATGTCCTCCCATTGGGGCTCTGGTACATGCTGGATGTTCATTTCCAAGTATGACTGATTTTTTTAACTGTCCTTTCCTTTTGGCTACCGAACCACGCAGCCCCAGATGGAAATTGCCCAGCCCCCTAACTCGCAGCTGTATACCTTCCTGATCACATTATCCAGCCTGGCCAGTGTGGAGTGACCAGACCAACCATGACCCAATCCCCAGACTGCAGAGGCACAGAACTCCTGACCAAGTGCACTCTGATGGGAAGCGTGACTGTGGCCATTGCTCTGGACTAGTATGGAAGACTACCCTCAATATATTACATTGGGACCAACTGACCTTTGGAGCCTCTATGGCCTTTGGTGAAGACTACTCCTCGAAGACTGTAAGATGTGGCAGTCTGCTTGCTGCACATGAGTTGCTGACACATGATGCAGCTGAGAAGTTGATGTAGCACACTGCTCTATAGCAAGCTGTACATCGCTTAGACTGAGGACGGCTGACCAGCAAGGCACACTGCCTCATCCTGCCATTGTGCAATCTGGCATGGTAAGGCAAGGCTGGACAAAACAACGAATGAATAGTGTGAGTGTGCAGGTTGGCGTTAAGTAAACAAGAACCAAGAGAGGAAGTGAGTAGTCCTGAGAGACAGTGAATCTGGGTCCTTGCTCATACATGGAAAGTATCCCTGCTGTAGCCTTTCCCAGCCTAGTTGCTGATGTGCCCTGCAATGCAAATCTGTACTTCCTGAACAACCCTCAAGTGGCATGATGGTTCTGATAGGTTAGAAAATGCCAGCTGCCAGTGGTCATGCACGAGGGGTACATGCAGCTGCTGCCTGTGGATACCACTTGGTCCTAAGTAACATTGAGGTCTTGCAGAGCAAGGGGTGAGCTGAAGTCACTAGGCACCCTCTCTGAATTTTATGTTGAGTTTTCTTGATGTCTAATTTGTTCAGCAGGGTTGATAAGAGAGGAGACCGAATATTAATGAGGTGAGTTGGGCTGTAAGCAAGGCATTTAATAAGCAATAATATCCTTAGCTGGCAACTCACCATTGCATAGCAAATGGTGCCTTACCGTGCCACTTGTTAAAAGCATAAAAGACAGAGCAAGATGCTTCTGATGTAGAGCTAGGTTTTGCTGGACTAGATTTCCTGGTCTGATTCTGCCACAAATCTTGCCATAGCCCATATTGCTCAAACCTCTATAAGATTCTACCACATTTCAGCAAACATCCCAGAATCCCCCATTACAACCCCTGAGTACGTCCCATCCCACTGCCAGACAGATCCAAAAAAGGTTGCAGAACACTGGTTTGCAATTAGGGACTGTCTCAAGGAGACATCCACAATGACTCCATGAAGTATCTCGGTATCAAGTCAACCATAGGCAAGGAAACTTCCTTGGGTGTTTTCATGTTGTGGTGTTATTGTTCTGATCAAGTCAATGCTTTCAGTTAAGGTGAATGCATATTTGTAACTATTTCTGGAAAAAAATCTATCATTTTGAACACAAAAATATTATGAGTAATTTACCAGTTTTGCAGTTTTAGGGGGAGTAGATTATCTCTAGCAATGAATCTTTGTAATAATAGAAGATTTTCTGAACATTATCAATGCTTTAAATATCTTAACAATATTCAAATACTGCACCACCTGCTTTAGTGCAAAAACAACTAACGATTGAAATTAAGATTCAATTTTGTCTTAGTTTGAAAATTCTGGGTAAGTAGGGTTTAATAAATTTTATTGATATCATTATTGATGTTACATTAAAAAGGCATCAAAAAAGCCTCGAAGAGTTAATACAACTCCTTGAAAATGGGTTGCATTTATTTCTTGGCTCTGAAGGATTGGGCAGAAGTGATGCAACAAGGTGGAATTGGTTTATGATAGATGGAACTGTTTTTAATGCTTTGATTCTTCATTCACAGGTTTCATGTTTTCCCAGTGGAGCTGAATTGAATAGCTCTAAGTATTGTACAATTTTTGCCCTATAGAAATTGAAATGACACGTTTGCAATGCTGCCTCCAAGGTGCTCTCATCAGTGTCACTATGCTGAGTCATGTTGGATGGTCCATAACAGTCATATGACTGCTCCCTGTCAATGCTATGGTACATCGAAGAGGAAATGCCTGTCTGAGCTCCAGAGACGTTATGAGCAAATACTAGATCAACAATGTGTAATGAAATGTAAAGTACACTTAGGGAGTTTTTATTTCTAGTTGACAAAATTATTAGTATGCCTGGTAATAATTCAACAGAAAATACAAACCCAGAGGATTCTGGAAATATGGAGAAGTTTAGGCATGATTTGTGAAGAGGGAAATAATGGTAAGAGAAGCAGATAGTAATGGGAGGGAAACAGGCTAAAACAGATAAACACATATCTTGTCAGAGTAAGAGCTGAACCTCTCCCAGATATTCCTGGAAGGGACATATTAATGAATTAGACCAGAGAAGAAAAGTAAGTATTGCATTTAATTTGCTTTTGTTTTCTGAGATGACTGCGGTAATTGTTACCAAATTGATAGTTTCAGTCAGAGAGATTCCGTGGATGATTGGAGCTTGAAAGATAAATATAATTGGTGTAACATTGGATTTGAAAGCTCTGAAAATGTCACTGCGGATGAGTTCACATTACAACGTTGGTGGGGGGTTGACGTTAAGCTTGTATCGATCCTCGTTGGGGAGTTGATTTTTTGGAGTCAGGCTAATGTTGGTGACAGGCTTCTGGTGATGTTTCTGGAGTCACCAGGTTCCTCACCTCAGTCAATAAGCATGCCTGGCACAGCCTGGAGTGGTGCAGTGTCAACTGAAGAAATAGTCAAAACATTTACTTTAAATCTTTCTCATTGCCAAGGGTGACCATTTGCTCTGTGATTGCTCTGCGAATAGCAGAGGAAGTAGCTTCAAAATAAAGGATTCCCTATTTGTAGGGAATAGGGAATCCTTCATTTTGAAGCAACTTCCTCTGCTAATCTCTGCAAACTTTACATGAAACACAAATGAATCCTTGATTTCCAGCATTAGACAAATGCTACTGCTGAAAATTGTCTCTTCCCTGTTCTTGAACTATAATTTATTCACTGACTACTGTCAAATTCAGTAGAAAAGCTAAAAAAGTGGTAACAGACACAGGGAGCCAGGGAAAGGCCTTCAGAATTCCTTACCCTGGGTCCTCATACTTGAACAAAAAGAAGAAAAAGACAAGAAGAAAGTCCAGGCCATTAACTATTGCAGAGTATGATGACCTTTGACTACACCTTACATTTTATAAGCTGGACATTTGACCTAGAAATGGTTAATGTTGTAAGGAGTGAAAAGTCTGCCGTTTCCTGTGCAGAAACAGGGTGTATATAACCACAGCAAGAAAAATGCTACAGACTTGTTATACATTCTTACTCACAGCACAATTACAATCAGAAAAATAATGTGGGCTTCGTTCAATCGCAACACAAAATATTTTGCAGATAATGCAAGAGAGCTCTTTAATATGTGAGCAAAATAAATTAATGTCTGGGAATTGGAACAGACTTAAGAGAAAATTTCTAGCCAGCTTTGAATCTCAATTTCAGAGCAGAGTGCTATTTAAAAAAAAACCTGTGATATGTCAATTTGAATAAGTGTTGCATCAAGGGAATGCATGGTATTTTGGGTGTTGTTCAAATTTCTTTTAAAGGTGGTTGTACTGACTTGTATTTAAGTGAGATCTGCAGACTTCTTTTTTTTTCAGAATTACTGGAGAATAGAATGGTTTCTGTAGGATCCAAACACATTTTTAACAACACTAAAAGAAACATAATATGCTCTAACTTGGTTTAAACAGAGCAACCAGTTCTACAAGTAATCAATTGATAAATACTAATAAATAAGTACAATCAATAACTTGAGAGTTGAACAATTAATCGGCCAGATTTTAATTAAACTTTTCATTCATGTTGATGCAAACTAGGCTGCATGTTTTGTTTTTGGAAATGTCTGAATTAAAGTTAGGCAGGTAAAGCAATTATACCATCAGAGTCTGACATCTCTTGGGTTTGATGTTGACGGCAGTATTATTTCTACACAGTTAAATGTTACTATTCAAACTTGATAGTTATTATGCACTGACATTTCTCAGGTACCTTCTTATGCCAAAATACCTCAGAACACTCTAAAATGAAGTTAAACTTGTTTGATAGTGTTGCCTGTTGTCGTCTAGGTGAATATGTCATCCAAACTATGACAACTACAATGAATGAATAGTCATCAGCATTTCCTCTGTTTTCTTGGTGGAATTGGGTGTCAGCCAAGACATTAGCAAAAGTTTTCATGTTCTTCTGATGGAACCATAAAATCTTTAACTTCTGAACTATTAGAAAATGAAAGTTAGCAGGCAAGCTCAGATCAATCATGAGAACAGTGACTCCAGCGGGTTGCTAGCCACACAGTATTACATTGCAGTGTCATCCTGTTTTATGTCCTTGAGTCTCTGGTATAAGATTCTAACTTAGAAACCAGGGTAATACCCACTAATTCAATGTTACAGTGATAGAGTCCATTCAAGTGGACAGCTTGAGGTGAATCGTGTTAAAACATGCCTTATACCTGAAGCAATTAAAGAATAAGCTCTCCTTAACCTGCGCTTAATCCAGGCATACTCTTTGATGGCATACCTTCTAAATCAGAACAACAAGGGCTACTGAAGACCTGAGGTGAGGCACGTAGAGTCATAGAGTCACATAGTATGGAAACAGATCCTTCGGTGCAACCATTCCATGCTGAACGTAATCCCAACCTAATCTAGTTCCACCTGTCTGCTCCTGGCCCATGTCCCTCAAGCTTTTCCTATTCATCTATCTGTCCAAATGTTTTTTAAGTGTTGTAGTTATACTCACATCCACCACTTCCTCAGGAAGTTCATTCTACACATGCAGACCATCCTCTGTGTAAACACTTTGCCTCTCACGTCTTTTTTCAACCTCTCTCCTCTCATCTTAAAAATGTGACCCCTAGTCTTGAAATCCCCCATCTTGGGAAAAAGGCAACTGCCATTAACTCTATCTATACCTCTCATTATTTTATAAACTTCTATCAGGTCGCCTCTCAACCTCCTATGCTCCTAGGCTGAAAAGTTTCCAGCCTATCCAGTCTTTCTTTATAACTCAAACCTTCCATACCCAGCAATGTCCTGGTAAATCTCTTCTGAACCCTCTCCAGCTTAATAATATCCTTCCTATAACTGGGTGAACAAAACTGGATGTGCATACATGATGAAAAATGCTTGCTTTCCATGACTGTAGAAAGATGTAATGTGGATAGGCTTCATTACATCCTTGATCTGAATATACTTAAAGGCGATGAACTAAAGATTTGAGATAGTTGTATACTACTTTGATGTGAATGCTGATTATAGCCATACCTGGCAAAAAGGAAGATGGTTGCAGATGTTGGAAGTCAGTTACCTTAGCTCGAGGAAATGTCTGCAGGACATTTCTCATTGTACTGTCTCAGGTCCATCCATTTTTAGGCTGCTTCATCAATGACCTTCCTTCCATCATATAGTCAGAGGTGGGGATTATTGCCAATGATTGCACATTGTTCAACACCATTTGTGATTCCTCAGAAACTGAAGTAGTCCGTGACCATATTCAGGATGATCTGGATAACATTAAGTCTTAGGATTATAGGTGACAAGTGACATTTATCCCACAAAAGTGTCAGGCAATGGCCATCTCTGACAAGAAAGAATCTCCATCTCACCTTGACATGCAATGGCATTACCATCTCTGAATCGCCCATTACCGACATTCATTGACCTAAAAATAAACTTGACCAGCCAAATAAATACAGGGCTGAAGGAACAAGTCAGCAGCCAAGAATCCTGCGGCGAGTAACTCACCTCCCAGTTCCCCAAAGCCTGCCCGCTATCTACAAGGCACAAGTCAGAAGTGTGATGGGATATTCCCCATTTGCCTGAATAAATACAGCGCCAACAACTCTTAATAAAAGCAAATTACTGCGGATGCTGGAATCTGAAACCAAAAGAGAAAATGCTGGACAATCTCAGCAAGTCTGGCAGCATCTATGAGGAGAGAAAAGAGTTGACGTTTTGAGTCTAACTGACCCTTTGTCAAGCTTTGACAAAGGGTCAGTTAGACTTGAAACGTCAGCTCTTTTCTCTCCTCACAGATGCTGCCAGACCTGCTGAGATTGTCCAGCATTTCTCTTTTGGTTTCAACAACTCTTGTAGTGCTTGACACCATCCAAAACTAAGTGGCCCACTTGTTAACACAACGTTCATGACCTTAAACATTCAATGTATCCATCACCACACACAATGGCCACAAAAAGCATAAGATGTCAAGTCTTATTTGATAGCCTCTTCCAAACCCATAGACTCCACCTCTTGAAAAGAAGATATAAGGGAAGATCACCTCCTGTAAGTTCACCTCCAAGGTGTAAACCATCTTAAACTATATTTATGATCCTTTACTGTGTCTGGGTCAAAATCTTGAACACCTCTCTCACAGCTCTGTCAGTGTGCTTACACCACATGAACTTCAAGAAGACACCTCACCATCACATTCTCAAAAGTAGCTAGGCATGAGCAAAAATGCTGTCCTTAACAATGACACCCAGATCCTATGAATGAATAACAAAAAGAATGTTAGTCAATTGCCTAGGGTAAATCTCAGAAGATGCAGGTTTGAAATATACTAAAAGCACACAAATGGAAGTGCTTTTCTCATCACAATGCTGCTTCTTTTCAATATGTCTGAAGCAGCCCATGTCCATCTAGGACAAAGCAGCCCACTTGATTGGCACCACATCTACACACATCCACTCCCCCAACCACCGACACTCAATAGCAGCAGCACGTCCTGTAAATATATCGCTATTATTTCACAGTCGCTAAGTCAAAACCCTAGAATTCCCTTCCTAGGGGTATTGCAGGTCAACCCACTGCAGATGGGCTGCTGTGGTTTAAGAAGGTAGCTCATCACCACCTTCTCAAAGGCAACTACGGACAGGCCATTATTGCTGGCTCAGCCAGAGATGCCCATGTCCCATGAATGAATTTTTTAAAAATGGTCCTTGTAGTGCCATTTGCTAATCTGAACCTCATCAAACCATAACTGTTGCAACTGAGACGTTATTGGGAACCACCCCTGGCATTGTACACTGCAATGTGATCATCTGCATGAACAAATCTTTTGAAAAAATGTTTGTGTAAAACAAAGTATTGAAACATACGTGGTATTATTCCTGATTTCTGATCTGGTATTAGCCTTTTTTTAAAATAGATTGTATTGTGGGTTACCAGTAGATTAAGATCCTGCTTTTTATGGTTAATATCTCCCATGTATGTTTCATATTTATTTTGTTACAAATTTGCCTTTAACTATTTTAGATTTAAGTTGTCCTTTCTTGATATAGTGGGCTATATAGCAGTCCTTTTTTTGCCTCTGGAAATTCCCTTGCCCTGCCTACCATATTCATCCCATTTATTGAAGATATTTAAAAAACCTCTAAAGAATGGCCTCATGATTTCAGTTGCACAAATGTCACCTTAAAACTTGTATGAAGCTGCTTGCCAGATATGGTGGATAGGGATCATGCTAATTTTCAGTAATCAAAAAAAATCAAAGAACTTTGAATACTGAAATTCAGAAACAAAAACAGAAATTGCTGGAAAAACTCAGAAGGTCTGGCAGCATCTGTAGAGGGAAACCATTTTGTGTGCAGTGACTGTATTTCAGAGCAGGAATACTTTCAGTACTTCGTCAAAGCATCAACTATTCATGGGTATATTGCTGTCATAATCTGTTGATCTAGTAATATTTTATATTGAAAGTTTCTCAGTTCTCCAGTTCTTTGAAAATTGCAGCAATATAATGTATAATATAAATAACTTTGGTTGTTATGGATGCAATGAGTTATCTGATGAAGAATGATTAATTCCAGCAGATTACGTCATCTCTGATGTGATAATTTGTTTTCTTTGGGACTATGTGCCTCCTAGGCATGAATTAAAGTGAATTCTTGAGGGTTGAAGACTACAGCTCATTCTTAAGTTTTATGTAAAGATATTCTTTTCACAAACATTAGGTATTGATATTATGGATAGAGAAACACAAGACAAAAATGTTAACTTTTCATCTAGCTGGTTGATGTAAGAATTTCATCCTGCAGAAATAGCTTTTAACTTGAGTCACTGAGTTTCAGAATATAACGTTTCTGGCAATAACTGAGGTGCGGTGAACTTTAAATGCTGTAGATTTTTAGATTTTTGCATTCATCAAGAGGGAACAATTCCAAAGAATGAAATCTATATTCCTCTATTATGATGCTGTGTCTGCATCAAGAACATTCAGTTAGATGGGCTGTGCATCATTAGCCTGACACAGTAACGTTATCACCACTATCAGAAAACTACTCTCAACGAAAATGGTAGAAAGCATGTGGGATCTGGAACTGAGATTAAAATGAATGCAGCATTGAGCTCACAAGCAGTCTCATTTGCCCTGAGGCAGTTGATGAAACCTATGGCAAGGGCATAGAGTTTGCGACACGTGGTTGTAGGAGCTTGGATTGGATGATTTTGCATAGGCATCTCAGTCACAGTATCTTATCCTTCAGACAGTCTTGGCAGGAAGAAGTCAGGCCCAGGAAATTAATATAAAATTTAATTGTTCACATTCACCAATGCACCTCCTGTTTGATTTCTGCCCAAAAATGTGTGGCATTTGTCCCGAGACAAGCTGGTGGGTAGCTTGGAGAGGAAACTCATAGGATTGTTAAATAGCACTCCACTCTGAAATTGAGATTCAAAGCTGGCTGGAAATTTTCACTTTAGTCTTTCTAACTTTCAGGCACTAATTTATTTTGCTCACATATTAAAGAGCTCCCTTACATTACCTGCAAAATATTTTGTGTTGAGATTGAAAGAAGCCTGCATTGTTGTTTTGACTGTAATTATGGCAACAAGTAAAAATTCATAACAAGTCTGTAGCATTTTTCTTGCTGTGGTTATCGACATCCTGATTCAGCACAGGAAATGGTAGACCTTTCACTCCTTACCTACACCCTGTTTCAACATTAACCATTTCTAGGTTAGAAATGTCCAGCATATTAATATAAAATGCAGTCAAAAGATCATCTTACTCTGCAATAGTTAATGGCCTGGACTTTTCCAAGTATGAGGAACCAGGGTAAGGAATTCTGAAGCGCTCCCTCTGGCTCCCTGTGTCTGTTATCACTTTTCAGCTTTTCTACTGAATTTAGTAGTCAGTGAATAAATTATAGTTCAAGAACAGAGAAGAGAAAGTTTTCAGCAGTAACATTTTTCTAATGCTGGAAATCAGGGATCCTATTGTGTTTTGGTCATGTAATGTTAGCAGAGGAGGTTGCCTATTTATCCTGTCCAAGCAATCACAGAGCAAATGGTCACCCTTGGCAATTAGAAAGATTTAAAGTAAATGTTTTGACTATTTCTTCAGCCGACACTGCACCACTCCAAGCTATGCCAAGGCACACTTATTGCCTGAGGTGAGGATCCTGGTGACTCCAGAAACATCACCAGAAGCCTGTCACCAACATTAGCCTGACTCCAAAAAATCAACTAGGAGAAAGTGAGGACTGCAGATGCTGAAGATAATTCCTGAACAAGGGCCCGAAACGTCGATTCTCCTGCTCCTTGGATGCTGCCTGACCTGCTGCGCTTTTCCAGCAACACATTTTCAGCTCCAAAAAATCAACTCCCCAGCAGGGATCAATACAAGATAAAAACAATGACTGCAGATGCTGGAAACCAGATTCTGGATTAGTGGTGCTGGAAGAGCACAGCAGTTCAGGCAACATCTGAGGAGCAGTAAAATCGACGTTTTGGGCAAAAGCCCTTCATCAGGAATAAAGGCAGAGAGCCTGAAGGGTGGAGAGATAAGCTAGAGGAGGG
>NC_057710.1:71082803-71094281 GCF_004010195.1 Chiloscyllium plagiosum
TGCGAAGGGAAATTGCGGTCTCTAAAGAAGGAGGCCATCTGGTGTGTTCTGTGGTGGAACTGGTCCTCCTGGGAGCAGATAGAGCAGAGGCGCAGGAATTGGGAATATGGGATGGCATTTTTGCAAGAAGTAGGGTGGGAAGAGGTGTAATCCAGGGAGCTGTGGGAGTCGGTGGGTTTGTAAAAAATGTCAGTGTCAAGTCAGTCGTCATTAATGGAGATGGAGAGGTCCAGGAAGGGGAGGGAGGTGTCAGAGATGGTCCAGGTAAATTTAAGGTCAGGGTGGAACGTGTTGGTGAAGTTGATGAATTGCTCAATCTCCTCACGGGAGCACGAGATGGTACCAATGCAGTCATCAATGTAGCGGAGGAAGAGGTGGGGAGTGGTGCCGGTGTAATTACGGAAGATCAACTGTTCTACGTAGCCAATAAGGAGACAGGCATAGTTGGGGCCCATACGTGTGCCCATGGCTACCCCTTTGGTCTGGATCGATACAAGCTCAACATCAACCCCCACCAACACTAATGTGAACTCATCTGCAATGACATTTTCAGAGCTTACTGTATACCCATGACTGCGTTGCCAAATACCAGACTAATGCCATTTACAAGCTCGCCAATGACACCACCATAGTTGGTTGAATCTCATGTTTCAAATCTCATCTTTCAAATCTAATGTTACACCAATTATATTTATCTTTAAGCTCCAATCATCCACAGGGTCTCTCTGACTGAAACTATTGAATTGAATTGAATTGAATTTATTGTCACATGTGTCGAGGCACAGTGAAAAGCTTTGTCTTGCGAGCAATACAGGCAGATCACAGAGTTAAGTAGCATAGATAGTAAATAATAGGTAAACAGCTGCAAAAACAAAAATATAGGTACAGGCCAATGTTAAGAGTTTGTGAGTCCATTCAGTATTCTAACAACAGTAGGTTAGAAACTGTTACGGAAACCGGGTGGTGCGTGTGTTCAGGCTTCTGTACCTTCTCCCCGATGGTAGAGGTTGTAGAAAAACATTGCCAGGGTGGGATGGATCTTTAAGAGTGCTGGTGGCCTTCCCTTGACAGCGGGTCTGGTAGATGGGTTCTATAGGTGGGAGGTTGGCCTTTGTGATTGTCTGGGCCAAATTCACCACTCTCTGTAACCATCTCCAATCTTGAATGGTAAAGTTGCCATACCAAGTAGTGAAACGTCCAGACAGAATGCTCTCGATGGCGCCCTATAAAAATTGGCAAGGGTATTCGCTGTCTTGCCAAATTTCCTCAGCTGCCTGAGGAAGAAGAGACATTGTTGGGTCTTTGTAACCAGTGCATCCACATGAAGAGTCCAAGAAAGCTTGTTGTGGATGACAACTCCAAGGAGCTTGACACTCTCCACTTGTTCCACCTCTGTGCTGTTAATGTGTAGGGGGCATGAGTAACATCCCGCTGAACGGTGAGAAAATTCGTAAAGCCAAAGTACAGAGGGATTTGGGAGTGCTAGTTGAGGATTCTCTAAAGGTAAACATGCAGGTTGAGTCCGTGATTAAGAAAGCGAATGCAATGTTGTCAATTATCTCAAGAGGGTTGGAATATAAAAGCACCATTGTGCTACTGAGACTTTATAAAGCTCTGGTTAGGCCCCATTTGGAGTACTGTGTCCA
Organism: Chiloscyllium plagiosum; assembly: GCF_004010195.1. Taxonomy (NCBI): domain Eukaryota; kingdom Metazoa; phylum Chordata; class Chondrichthyes; order Orectolobiformes; family Hemiscylliidae; genus Chiloscyllium; species Chiloscyllium plagiosum. Next base: position 71,084,450 of record NC_057710.1, read on the forward strand.
GTTTTGGTCTCCACACCTCAGGAAGGACATACTGGCACTGGAGCGTGTCCAGCGGAGATTCACACGGATGATCCCTGGAATGGTAGGTCTTACATATGAGGAACGGCTGAGGATCCTGGGATTGTATTCATTGGAGTTTAGAAGATTAAGGGGAGATCTAATAGAAACTTACAAGATAATACATGGCTTCGAGAGGGTGGATGCTAGGAAATTGTTTCCGTTAGGCGAGGAGACTAGGACCCGTGGACACAGCCTTAGAATTAGAGGGGGTAAATTCAGAACAGAAATGCGGAGACATTTCTTCAGCCAGAGAGTGGTGGGCCTGTGGAATTCATTGCTGCAGAGTGCAGTAGAGGCTGGGACGCTAAATGTTTTCAAGGCAGAAATTGATAAATCCTTGATGTCACAAGGAATTAAGGGCTACGGGGAGAATGCGGGTAAGTGGAGTTGAAATGCCCATCAGCCATGATTGAATGGTGGAGTGGACTCGATGGGCCAAATGACCTTACTTCCGCTCCTATGTCTTATGGTCTTATGGAATGTCAATAATGAGTTTCTTGATTTTGCTGGTATTGAGAGCTAGGTTGTTCTCAGTGCACCATTTTTCCAGGTCTTCCACTTCCCGTTTGTAGTTTGTTTCATCACTATCTGAGACTCAACCAACTATGGTGGTGTCATTGGCAAGCTTATAAATGGCATTAGTCTGGTATTTGGCGATGCAGTCATGGGTATACAGTAAGTATAGTAGGGGGCTGAGTACGCACTCCTGGGGGGGGGGGGGGCTTCAGTTTGACTGTTATTAGGGATGAAATATTGTCCCCAATCTTCACTGATTGTGGCCTGTAGATCAGGAAACTGAGGATCCAGTTGCAGAAACTTAGTGACTAACTGAGATCACTAAGTTAGTCACTAAGTTTGGGTAGCACTGTGGCACAGTGGTTAGCACTGCTGCCTCACAGCGCCAGAGCCCCGAGTTCAATTCCTGCCTCGGGCAACCGTCTGTGTGGAGTTTACACAATCTCCCCATGTCTGCATGAGTTTCCTCCGGGTGCTCCGGTTTCCCCCCACAATCCAAAGACGTGCAGGTTAGGTGAACTGGCCATGTTAAATTGCCCATTATGTTAGGTGAATGGGTCTGGGTGGGTTGGTCTTTGGAGGGTTGGTGTGAACTTGTTGGGCTGAAGGGCCTGTTTCCACACTGTTAGTAATCTTAACTATCAATTAATGCAATCATTTAAGAAAGCAAATTAAATGCAAGATTTAGTTTTCTTCTCTGATCTAATTCATTGACATTAATCTTCCAGGAATGCTTGGAAGCTCTCACTTTGACAAGACTAGTGTTTGTCTGTCTTAGCCTATTCCTCTCCCATTACTATCTGCTTCTCTTAACATTATTTTTCTCTTCACAGATATTGCCTAAACATCTCAGTATTTCCAACATCCTATGGGTTTGTATTTTACATTGAATTATTACTAAGCATATAAACAATTTTGTCGACTAAGAACCAAAACTCCCAAATGCTCTTTGTATTTGATTGCACATTGGTGCCTCTGGAGCTCAGACAGGCTGACTGATCAGCATTCTTTGCCCTTTCCAGTTGCCTTTGCAAAGGTGGTGGTAAGCTTCCTTTTTGAGCTGCTGCAGTCTGTTTGTAGACCCACAATGCTGTGTAGAGGGAGTTCCATGACTTTGACTCACCGGTCCTGAAGGAAACGTGATAAGTCCAAGTCAAACTGGTGAGTGGCTTGAAGAAGAACCTGCAGGTGATGATGTTCCCATGTATCTGCCACCATTGTCCTTCTAGATGGAAGTGGCCATGGATTTGGAAGGTGCTATCTCAAGGATCTTTGGTGAATTTCTGCAGTGCACCTTGTAGATCATCCACATTGCTACTACTGAGCGTTGATGGTGGAGGGAGTGGATGTTTGTGGGCCCAGTGCCTTTGTACTAGATAGCATCAAGCTTCTTGATTGTTGCATCTGCCCCATCAATGGGGAGTATTCCGTCACACTCCTGACTGGTGCCTTGTAGATGGTGGGAAGGTCCTGTGGGGTCATGAAGTGAGTTAATCGCTGCAGTATTTCTTGCCTATAGGAGAGAGTGGTAAATTGAGTTGAGGTTGTGAGTCAACCATGATTAGATTAGATTAGATTACATTACAGTGTGGAAACAGGCCCTTCGGCCCAACAAGTCCACACCGACCCGCCGAAGCGTAACCCACCCATACCCCTACATTTACCCCTTACCTAACACTATGGGCAATTTAGCATAGCCAATTCACCTGACCTGCACATCTTTGGATTGTGGGAGGAAACCCACGCAGACACAGGGAGAACATGCAAACTCCACACAGTCAGTTGCCTGAGGCAGGAATTGAACCCAGGTCTCTGGCGCTGTGAGGCAGCAGTGCTAACCACTGTGCCACCGTGCCGCCCTTGTATTAAATAACAGAGTTAGCTTACAAGGCTATCTGATCTACTCCTGATCGCATATTTTTGTTTTCTTAAGTAAACAAACACCAATTTATATTTTCTTCGTTCCTATAACATATAACAACATACCAAAGTGCTGTCTAGATTTCTAGAGGCCATAAATTGGACTTCTTTTCATTTCACATTTGCCTGCCAATCCTTGTTTTTAAGGTTTGTGAGAAGATTTGTAGCTCGGGTGCTCGTTGCTGTGGTTCTGTTGCCGAGCTGGAAGTTTTTGTTGCAAACGTTTCGACCCCTGTCTAGGTGACATCCTCAGTGCTTGGGAGCCTCCTGTGAAGTGCTTCTGTGGTATTTCCTCCGGCATTTATAGTGGCCTGTCCCTGCCGCTTCCGGTTGTCAGTTTCAGCTGTCCGCTGTAGTGGCCGGTATATTGGGTCCAGGTCGATGTGTTTGTTGATGGACTTTGTGGATGAGTCCACAAACTCCATCAACAAACACATCGACCTGGACCCAATATACCGGCCACTACAGCGGACAGCTTAAACTGACAACCGGAAGCGGCAGGGACAGGCCACTATAAATGTCGGAGGAAACACCACAGAAGCGCTTCACAGGAGGCTCCCAAGCACTGAGGATGTCACCAAGACAGGGGACAAAACGTTTGCAACAAAAACTTCCAGCTCGGCGAACAGAACCACAGCAATCCTTGTTTTTCTTCATAGTTAACATTATAAAAACCTGCAATGTCTTTGAGTGTCATTAAAAGTTGAATGCTGTAGATTTTCCTTTGTGCTAGTGTAAGTGACACTGGAGCAGCTTCTCCTAGTGCCAGCCATGTTTCTCACCAGCCTTTACAATTTCCAGGTTGCAAGGAGATGATGAAGCATTCTTTCACCCAGAGAGTGGCAGGAGCATGAAACTCACAAAAAGACACTCTCACCACATTTAGTACATACCTGGATATCTATTTGAAGAATTGGGACTATAACTTGTTAGGTATACTAAGATGGGAAGAAGTGAGATAACTATTTGTCAATCAGCACAAATTGACTTTGTTTTGTTTTGCACATTTCCTAATATTCATTATTCCAAATCTCAATTAAGACTGATTTTGATTTAAAAACTCTAAAAATTGAATAAATAAACATTGGTAACGTGTGCTTTTTTTTTAAAAAAAAGGTCGGCAACAATGCTTCAATCTAATTGTGGGCGGCACGGTGGCACAGTGGTTAGCACTGCTGCCTCACAGCGCCAGAGACCCGGGTTCAATTCCCGCATCAGGCGACTGACTGTGTGGAGTTTGCACGTTCTCCCTGTGTCTGTGTGGGTTTCCTCCAGGTGCTCTGGTTTCCTCCCACAGTCCAAAGATGTGTAGGTCAGGTGAATTGGCCATGCTAAATTGCCTGTAGTGTTAGGTAAGGGGTAAATGTAGGGGTATGGGTGGGTTTCGCTTTGGCGGCGCGGTGTGGACTTGTTGGGCCAAAGGGCCTGTTTCCACACTGTTTCCACACTGTAAGTAATCTAATCTAATGTGGAAAATGTAATTAACATGCTGGACCACATCTTCATTCTCTTTGAAAAACACACACTATTACTATTCATAGCTTATTTTTCAGCTAATTGGCAAGCATTGCAAATGCTCAATGGAGATACATAATTCAGCCTCAGATTGGTGTGTATTATAATAGTTTTCTTTATGGACTTACTGATTTCTTTGAGGAAATGACAATCTTGATTGATGAGGTAAGGGCTGTAGATGTCACATATAGAGGGACCTCGAATACCTGAAGGACACAGACGGCGAGTATTTCGCTCGGTTAATTGAATTCCGGATAATTGAATGCCAGATAACATAGTTTAGCCGAGCATTGGGGATCTTGTGATCTTGTCGGATATTCTGATATTTGGGTAACTGAATCCTGGATAATCGAGGTTCCTATGTACATGGACTACAGTAAGGTGTTTGATATGGTTGCCCATGGTAGGCTGATGGAGAAAGTGAAGTCGCATGGGGTCCAGGGTGTACTAGCTAGATGAATAAATAACTGGCTGGGCAAGAGGAGATAGAGAGTAGTACTGGAACGCAGCATCTCAAAATGGAGAGCAGTGACCAGTGGTGTGCCATAGGGCTCTGTGCTGGAATCACTGTTGTTTGTGATAGATATAAATGATCTTGAGGAAGGTATAAGTGGTCTGATTAGCAAGTTTGCAGATGACACCAAGATTGGTGGAGTAGCAGAGAGTGAGGGGGACTGTCAGAGAATACAGTAGAATATAGATAAATTGGAGAGTTGGGTGGAGAAATGACAGATGGAGTTCAATCTGGGAGAGGTGATGCATTTTGGAAGATTCAATTTAAGAGGGAACTATACAGTAAATGGAAAAGTCCTGGGGAAAATATAGAGAGATCTGGTGTTCAGGCCCATTCTATCCTGAAGGTGACAACAGGGGTCAAGAAGGTATATGGCATGCTTTCCTTCATTGGACAGCTATTGAGTACATGTGTTGGCCGGTCATGTTACAGATGTATCGGACTTTGGTCTGGCCACGTTTGGAATACTGCGTACAGTTCTGGTCACCACATTCCCAAAAGGATGTGGATGCTTTGGAGAGGGTGCAGAGGAGGTTCAGGTATGGAGGTTGCCTGGTATGGAAGGCACTAGCTATGAATAGAGGTTGAGTAGATTAGGATTATTTTAATTAGATAGGCAGTGGTTGAGACAGGACCTGATTGAGGTCTACAAAATCATGAGAGGTATAGACAGGGTGGATAGCAAGAGACTTTTTCCCAGAGTGGAGGACTCAATTACTAGGGGTCACAAGTTCAAGGTGAGAGGGGAAAGGTTTTGGAGAGAAATTTGTGGAAAGTTCTTTATGCAAAGGGTGTTGGGTGCCTGGAACACATTGCCAGTGGAGGTGGTAGAGGCAGGCATGAGAGTGTCATTTAAAATGTATCTAGAGTGATACATGAATGGGTAGGGAGCACACGGATACAGATCCTTAGAAAATAGGTGTCAAATTTAGATACAGGATCTGGATCAGTGCAGGCTTGGAGGGCTAAAGAGCCTGTTCCTGTGCTGTAATTTTCTTTGTTCTTTGTTTTTTTTTGAAGTACCAGCAGTCTGAACTGTATAATTTTTAAAAATCAGGTTTTTATTTTGGTTCATTTTGAGTTGATATACCCTTGCCTATTTGATAAATTGAACTTCATTAGAAAGCTGAATCAAGTATTGTGTTATCACCATTCACAGTTCTGCTTGCTTGTCCAGTTGCATGTGCTATACTTTGTGTTACATTACTCGTATAAAAAAAAAACACGGATGAAATAATTCCACAGAGGCCGGTATCCCATCAACAAGTCACCCTTTATTTACATGTGCATTGTACTTGAAACTCTGGCAGTCCTGTTTATATCTGTCAACCAGGTTAACAGCCCAAATACCTTATATTCTATGAGTTATACCTGGCTGACCTCATTACAACTACTACAACTTGCATTTATAAAGTATGTTATCTCAACACTCAGGATGAAGCAAAATGCAGTGAATTATTTTGAATTTCAATCATCGATGTAGACAAATTCAGCAGCTATCTTGTTTATCTAAGACCTAAGATGCAACAAATATACAAAATCTGGAATAAAAACATAAAGTGGTGAAAATACTTGGCAGATCTGATAGCTTCTCTGGAAAAAGAAACAGAGCTAACATTTCAAGTCGATGACCTTTCCTCAGAACGGATGTAACAACAACAAAACGGCATAGAGTCATAGAGTCAAGCAGCACGAAACAAATCCTTTGGTCCAACTTGTCCAAGTTGATCAAGTTTCCCAAGCTAAACTAGTTCCACTTGCCTGCTTTTGACCCATATCCCTTTGAACCTTTCCTATTCATGTACCTATCCAAATGTTCTTTAAATGTTGTAACATACCTGCATTGTTTAGATGTTCCTTCCCCCATATGAATCACCCTCTGTGTGCAAAAGTTGCTCCTCAAATCTTTCTCCTCCCACCTTGAAAATATGCCGCCTAGTTTTGAACTCCCTCTCCCTAAAGAAAAGACTTTTGCTATTTATCTATGCCACTCAAGATTTCATAAACCTGTACAAGGTCACCCCTCAACCTCTTACAATCCAGAGAAAAAAATCCCAGCCTATCCAGCCTCTCATTATAACTAAAATCCTCCCGTCAATGGTAGCATCCTGATTAATCTTTTCTGAACCGTCTCCAATGTAACCATATTCTTCCTGTAGCAGAGTGCACAGGACTGCACACATACTCCAGAAGAGGCCTCACCAATGTCCTGTACAACCTTAATATGACTTCCCAATTGAAAGACAATCTAATTTTGATCCTTTATTTTGAAGAAAGAAAGATGGTCAGGACATATTTCAGAAAGGATTTTAACATTGAGGTTCTGGGGGAATCTCTGAGAATTATTAGATTTCTTGCTCTCTAATTATGGAGATAAATCTAAAATCAAATATTAGAAGTACTGGGCATGATGACTTCTGGTTAACTGTGCGTTCACTGCATCTCTAGGGAATTGGGACCGTCTGTATTAATGATAGTGTTTAAGATGGCTGGAAAGACTACCCCCAAAACTGGCCTGAGGAAATTTTAATGTTCTGCGGGCATCTATCATCAGATGCAGTGTGAAACAGATTGTTAGCTCACTATGAACACGTTCCACGTTACTGACCAAGACCAATTTATTTTGATTAGATATCAGCATTAAACAGAGATTTCAGAAAGTGGATTTCTGTTGTTAAAGTTTTACTGATATAACTGTACATCTGGCTATAACAATGGCTAGTTATACAGTGTACATGTAGAGAGAAGCTATTGTCCTGTCAGTCAAAATGAAATACAGCAAGTAGCAAACAGCAGATGAAAGATTATGAAACATGTTGTGCATCGTAGAGTAAGTGAGGTGGATGCAGTTAATTTACAGAGACTTAAGAGGACTGTAATCACACAGAGGTACTATGTCAATGCAGCTAGCTGATCTAATTTGTTTCATGAAGATGAATTCAATTATTTAAAAGTAGACTTTCTAGTGTAAGACATATAAGGTGATCAGCCATGGCAAATGCAAAAATAGCATAGTGTGCACATTATACTGTGAAACAGAAACTATAAGAAAGAAAAGCATCGTGTATTAGATTTAAAGCAGACCTACAAAAAACCATGTTTTGAAGCTGAATGCATCAAATCTCTCGTCATATTATATTCCATCTTCTTATCACATTCCCACCTTTATCCTGCTTGGTACAGAAACCACACACTTTTCCCTGAAAGACCTCCAGATTAATCACTAAAAAATGTACAAAAGAACTCTACTTATTAGTAGGTGGATGTCATGGCAATGGAAAGATCAGTATGTAACGCATCTGTCCAAATAATTACATTCTGCACTATAACACTGAATTATGTGCCACTCTATGAGTATTTCATCATTAAATATGATTTTTGTTTTTTCACAGCTATATCACATGAATACTGGAACAGATATCTTAGTTTCTCCTCAAAGGAACAAACATTTTTGCAACAAAATCAAGATAAGTTCACATTAAGTCTTTATCTGAACAGGGCAGGAACAAAGATCAAGGCCACCAAAGAGAACTTTCTGAATGAAATATTGTTACCATGCTGTTGTGTAAAGGTGACCTTGCTGAGTTTCAGCTATGGTAATGTGAGACTTAAGAAGAATATGAGAAGCAAATAACTAACACAAAGGCAGGCAAGGGTCACATCTAACATGTCCACTGGTGGTATGAATATGTAGCAGAATATTTTACAATAGAATGCTCAGAATTGCATAAATTCCTAGATTCACTCCTCCAAGGAGTAATGTAGGGCAGAATCTTATCTGGCTTAAGGGAGTAGGTCAGGGGAGGGATTTGGGAAGGGGCTGGGGAGTGGGAGGTAGTGAGTCAATGATGGGGGTGGGGGAGAAGCGATTGCATCCTGGCATTTCAGGGGCCTGACTGAAATTCTGAAGAAGTCACACTAGACTTGAAATGCAAACTTTGCTTCTCTCTCCAAAACTGCTGCCAGACCTGTTGAGTTTCTCCAGCATTCAATTTGCTTCAGATTTCCAGCATTCACAGTATTTTACTTTTATACCTTAAGATCCTGGATGTAGAGCATGAGGTCCAGAGGACTTAACCTTTAGTTTCACTTGTTTTCTCAAGAGGATTATTAGGCCGATCTCTCCTTAGAGAGATAACTGGTGGTTTAACCTGAGGGTCACCACACCTCAGACAAGGGAAAAGGCTGAGAAGAAGGGACCTTCATAGTAGCCTCAGTTGCTCAGGGAATTTCAGCCATATTGTTGGTGTCATTCTGCATCACAAGCTAACTGTCCAGTTAACTGAGCTAACTAACTCCCAAAGTGACCACGATTGTTTTAAGTTCTTCCATCCCTTTTGCTCATTTTCCACTATCCTTGGAATGCATTTTGTATTTTTGCTGTGAAGACACAAACAAAATACTTGTTCAAAATCTCTGCCATTTCCTTGTTTCCCAATATTAATTTCTGAGTCTCAGAGTCAAACAGTCCAAGGTTTAATGTCTAACTTAACTACTGTTCTTTTTAATGATACTCGGACACTTTTGTTGTCTTTTCTTTTTTTAGCTTTTCACTCATATTCAATTTCTCCCTCTTTATTTTTAGCTTTGCCAGTTTCTAAAACATTCTCAAACATCTGAGCTACCAATAATCTTTGCAATATTGTCCATCTTTCAACTTGATAGCATTCTGAACATCTTTAGTACCAAAGGATGGCGCAATCTTCTCATTGAGTCTTTCTCTCCCAGTGGAAGGTATCTTTATTGAAAGTTATTAAATGACTCCTTAAATGCCCATCACTAATATCTGGTCAGCATGGACGGGTTGCAGTGAAGGGTCTGTTTCCATGCTGTACATCCCTGTGACTCTATGGTCTTACTTCTTAACTGATTTTCTCATTTCACCTTAATCAACTCTGTTTTTGTTTCCTTGTAATTGCTCTTAAGTTTCAAACTCTAGTTCAATGTTTGGGAGAAGATTTGTAGCGCGGGTGCTCGTTGTTGTGGTTCTGTTCGCCGAGCTGGGAATTTGTGTTGCTGACGTTTTGTCCCCTGTCTAGGTGACATCCTCAGGCTTGGGTGCCTCCTGTGAAGCGCTTCTGTGATGTTTCCTCCGTCATTTATAGTGATTTGTACCTGCCGCTTCCGGTTGTCAGTTCCAGCTGTCCGCTGCAGTGGCCGGTATATTGGGTCCAGGTCGATGTGCTTATTGATTGAATCTGTGGATGAGTGCCATGCCTCTAGGAATTCCCTGGCTGTTCTCTGTTTGGCTTGTCCTATAATAGTAGTGTTGTCCCAGTCAAACTCATGTTGCTTGTCATCTGAGTG
>NC_057710.1:71094559-71103551 GCF_004010195.1 Chiloscyllium plagiosum
CTGGTGTACTGCAGTGTGTTGTGGCCCTTTTTAATAGTGTCTTGATGCAACTTCTTTTGTGTGTGTTGGGGTGGATGCTTTCGTAGTTCAGGACTCGGTCTGTGTGTGTGGGTTTCCTGTATGCCTTTGTGGTGAATTCTCCGTTAGATGTTCTCTGTACCGTCACATCTAGGAATGGGAGTTTGTTGTACTTTTCTTCCTCTCTAGTGAATCGGATTCCTGTGAGTGTGGCGTTGATTATCCGGTGTGTGTTCTCTGTTTCTGTGTTTTTAATGATTACAAAGGTGTCATCCACATATCTGACCCAGAGTTTGGGTTGAATTTGTGGTAAGACTGTTTGTTCTAACCTTTGCATTGCCGCTTTGCTATGAGTCCAGAGATGGGTGAGCCCATGGGTGTGCCGTTGATTTGTTCATATATTTGGTTGTTGAATGTGAAGTGTGTTGTGAGGCACAGGTCCAGTGGTTTGAGTATGCAGTCTTTGTTGATAGGTTCCCCGTCTTGTTGTCTGTTCTGTATGTCCAGCAGGTTGGCTATTGTTTCTCTGGCTAGGGTTTTGTCGATAGAGGTGAACACTAAAGCACACAACAGCACACAAACCAACAGCCACTCTCAGACAACAACTCACCAGGATGAAGGACCCGATACCCAGCATGAGCAAAACCAATGTAGTGTACAAAATCCCATGCAAGGACTGCACAAAACACTACATAGGAAAAACAGGAAGACAGCTAACAGTCTGCATCCATGAACACCACCTAGCCACGAAACGACACGACCAGCTATCCTTAGTAGCCACACACTCAGATGACAAGCAACATGCGTTCGACTGGGACAACACGACTATTATAGGACAAGCCAAACAGAGAACAGCCAGGGAATTCCTCGAGGCATGGCACTCATCCACAGATTCAAGCAATAAGCACATCGACCTGGACCCAATATACCGACCACTGCAACAGACAGCTGGAACTGACAACCGGAAGCGGCAGATTCAAACCAGTATAAATGATGGAGGAAACACCACAGAAGCGCTTCACAGGAGGCTCCCAAGCACTGAGGATGTCACCTAGACAGGGGACGAAACGTCTGCAACACAAATTCCCAGCTTGGCGAACAGAACCATTTCAGACTCTTGTATCAGCCTCACATTTCCCCTACCCCCAAAGTGAATGTGAAATTCCATCATGTTATGATCAGTCCTCCCAAGAGAATCCTGTACTGTTAATTGCCATAGATTAATTATATCTCATCACACATTGCCAGACCGAAAATAACCTGTTCTCCAATTAGTTCCAAAATGTATTTTTCAAAATTACTGCTATAAGGATAACTTTACCAAACTGATTTCTTTATCATTATATGAAGATTAAAGTCTCCCATGATTTTTGCAGTGAAATTCTTAGAAACCCCTCACTTCTTGACTTGTACTCAGTGTCACAATTGTTATTGAACCTCCAAATTATTACCTTTGTTATTTCTTATCTCATTCTGATACCAACTTATAAATCAAAAATAAGGGATGTAGTGGCCATGCCATTGGGTGAGAGAAGCACACTAATATTCTTGAAACATGTTTAAATCCCTCAACAGCAGCCAGTGGAATTTAAGTTGAATCAATAAATGTGTGATGTAAAGCTAATCCCAATAATGGTGACCACGGTACCCATCAGTGATTGTTACCCTTTTGAAAAAGAAATCTACCATCTTCACATGGCCTGGCAAACACGTGACTCCAGACCCACAGTAATATGATTCAGGGAATGAGTTTAGCTCAGTTGACTGGGTTGTTGGTTTCTAGAGCAGCGTGATGCCAACAGCATGGGTTCAATTCCTGTCATCGACTCCATTTGTGGGAAATACACCCAACTCCAGGTCCTCGAGAACCATGTTAGGGGAATGGAGCTGGAGCTGGATGAACTTTGGATCATTTGGGAAGCAGAGGGACTTATTGAGAGGACTTACAGGGAGGTAGGTAGTTACTCCACAGCCAGTTGAAGAAGGTAGATAGGTTATTGTCAGGGGTAGGAAAGGGAACTGGCAGGCAGTGCAGGGAGCTTCTGTGGTGGTTCCCCTCAACAACAAGTATACTATTGGGGGGATGACTTGCCAGGAGTAAACAATGGGGCACTGGTCTCTGGCACAGAAGGGAAAGGGGAAGAGAAGCAGAGCTTTAGTCATTGGGGACTCTATAGTTAAGGGGACAGATAGGAGGTTTTGTGGGAATGAGAGAGACTCATGATTGGCTTGTTGCCTTCCAGATACCACGGTTCATGATGTCTCGGATTGTGTTTTCAGGATCCTTGGGAGCAGCCCCAAGTCATGGTCCATATAGGTTCCAACGACATGGGTAATAAGAAAGGTGGGGATTTAAGGCAGAAATTCAGGGAGCTGGGGTAGAAGCTTAGAGCTGGAACAAACCGAGTTGTTATCTCTGGTTTGTTGCCTGTGCCACGTGCTAGTGAAGCGAGGAACAGGGAGGGAGCAGAGCTGAACACGTAGTTGCAGGGATAGTGCAGGAGGGAGGGTTTTGGATTCCTGGATAATTGGGCTCTTTCTGGGGAAGGTGGGACCTCTACAACGAGAATGGTCTTCACCTGAACCAGAGGGGTACCAATATCCTGGGGGGCGAAATTTGCTAATGCTCTTTGGGGGGTTTAAACTAATGCAGCAGGGGGATGAGAACCGGAATTGTCATTCCAGTGTACAGGAGAATTTGCAGAATGGGTTGGTACCTGGGATTTCGATATTGTGGCCATTTCATAGACATGGCTAGAGGAGGGACAGGAATGGTTGTTGCAGATTCCAGGATTTAGATGTTTCAATTAAGTGGGGGAGGGAGGGGCGGCGGAAGGTGATGTGGGATGGTGGTGTGGCATTGTTAATCAAGGGTAGTATTATAGCAGCAAAGATAACGTTTAAGAACTCATCCACTGAGGCAGTTTGGTCTGAGATTATAAACAGGAAGGGAGAGATCACCCTGTTAGGAGTTTTCTATAGGACTCTGAATTGTTCCAGGGATGTAGTGGAAAGGATAGCAAAGGTGACTCTCAATAGTAGTGAGAGTAACAGGGTAGTTTTATGGGGGACTTTAATCTCCCCAATATTCACTGGGAATACTATAGTTCAAGTAGTTTAGATGGGTCAGTTTTTGTTCAATGTGTGCCGGAGGGTTTTCTGACACAGTATGTAGACAGGCCAACAAGGAGCGATGCCATATTGGATTTGGTACTGGGGAATGAACCCAGCCAGGTGTTAGATTTGGAGGTAGGTGAGCACTTTGGCGATAGTGATCACAATTCGTTTTTTGTTCACAATTGCAATGGGCAGCGATAGGTATATACCACAGGGAAAGAGTGATAAATGGGGGAAAGGCAATTATGATGCGATTAGGCAAGATTTAGGATGCATAGAATGGGAAAGGAAACTGCAGAGGATGGACAAAGTTGAAATGTGGAGCTCATTCAAGGAACAAATACTGCGGGTCCTTGATAAGTATATACCTATCAGGCAGGGAGGAAGTTGTTGAGTGAGGGAGCTATGATTTACTAAAGAAGTTGATGCTTCTGTCAAGAGGAAGAAGATGGCATATGCGAGGATGAGGCGAGAAGGCTCTGTTAGGGGGCTTGAGTGTTAAAAGTTAGCCAGAAAATATCTAAAGAGAGGGATAAGAAGAGCCAGGAGGGGACATGAGAAGTTGTTGGTGGATAGAATCAAGCAAAACCCTAAGGCCTTCTATAGGTATATCAGGAATAAAAGAATGACTAGAGTAAGATTAGGGCCAATCAAGGATAGTGGTGGAAAGTTGTGTGTGGAATCTAAAGACATAGGGGAAGCGCTTAATGAATACTTTTCGTCAGTATTCATATCGGAAAAGGGTGACATTAGTGAGAATACGGAGATCCTGGCTACAAGGTTAGATGGGATTGCAGTGACAAAGAGGAGGTTTTAGCAATTTTGGAAGATCCAAAAATAGATCAGACCCCTTAGCCGGTTGGGATTTATCCTCGGATTCTCTGGGAAGCCAGGGAGGTGATTGCAGAGCCTTTGGCTTCGATCTTTATGTCATCATTGTCGGCAGGAGTAGTGCCAGAAAACTGGAGGAGAACAAATGTTGTTCCCTTGTTTAAGAAGGGGAGTCAGGACAAGCCTGGTAACTATAGGCCCGTGAGCCTTACTTTGGTTGTGGGTAAGGTATTGGAAAAGGTTATAAGTGATAGGATTTATAATCATCTGGAAAGGAATAATTTGCTTGGGGATAGTCAACATGGTTTTGTGAAGGGTAGGTCGTGCCTAACTAACCTTATTGAGTTCTTTGAGAAGATGACAAAACAGGTGGATGAAGGTAGAGCGTGTGATATGGTGTTTATGGACTTCAGTAAGATGTTTGATAAGGATCCACATGGTAGGCTATTGCACAAAATACAGACTTTCGGGATTGAAGGTGATTTAGCAGTTTGGATCAGAAATTGGCTACATGAAAGAAGACAGAGGGGTGGTGGTTGATAGGAAATGTTCATCATGGAGCTCAGTTACAATGGTGTGCTGCAAGGATTTATTTTGGGGCCACTGCTGTTTGTAACTTTTATAAATGATCTGGATGTGGGTGTAGGAGGATGGGTTAGTAAATTTGCAGATGATACTAAGGTGGGCAGAGTTGTGGGTAGTGCTGAAGGATGTTGTGGGTTACAGAGGGACATAGATAAGATGCAGAACTTGGCTGAAAAGTGGCAAACGGAGTTTAATGTGGAAAATGTGATGTAATTCACTTTGAAAGAAATAACAGCAATGCAGAGAACTGGGCTAATAGTAAAATTCTTGGCAGTGTAGATGAACAGAAAGATCTTGGTATCCAGGTGCACAAATCCCTGAAGGTTGCCACCCAGGTTGATAGGGTTGTTAGGAAGGCATGTGGTGTGTTGGCATTTATTGGTCGGGGGATTGAGTTTTGGAGCCATGAGGTCATGCTTCAGCTACACAAGACACTGGTAAGGCCGCACCTGGAGTATTGTGTGCAGTTCTCTCACTGCATTATAGGAAGTATGTGGAAGCTTTGGAAAGGGTTCAGAGATGACTTACTAGGATTTTGCCTGGTATGGAAGGAAGGTCTTACGAGGAAAGGTTGAGGGAGCTGAGGCAGTTTTCGTTGGAGAAAAGAAGGTTGAGAGTTTACTTAACTGAGACGTACAAGATAATCAGAGGGTTAGATAGGGTGGACAGGGAGACCCTATTTCCTCGGATGGTGAAGCTTAACATGAGGGGACATAGTTGTAAATTGAGGGGTGATAGATTTAAGACAGATATAAGGGGTAGTTTCTTTACTCAGAGAGTAGTAGGCGCATGGAATGGCCTGCCTACAACATTAGTAGACTCACCGGCATTAAGGGCATTTAAATAGGCATTGGACATGAATATGGATAATAATGGAATGCTATAGGTTAGATGGGCATCACATTATTTTCACAGGTCTACGCAACATTGAGGGCCAAAGGGCCTGTACTGTGCTGTAGTTTTCTATATTCTATGTTCACTGGTTTGAGGTTACCATGCAGGACTCTCCTTCTCAACCTAATACACCGCCTGAGGTCTGGTGGCCCTCAGGTTAAATCACCAGCAGTCGCTTCTCTTTCTAATGTTCATGGTCTGCTAAGACTATAGCGACACAAGAAAAAAATACAATTTACCATTAACGAGGCTCTGAAAGGCCTAGTGAGGGAATTAGGGATGAGCATCATTGGACAAGGTTGAGAAGCAGAATCCTTCATTGTAACCTCAAGCAGGTGAACAAAGAACATAGAACACTACAGCGCAGAACAGGCCCTTCGACCCTCGATGTTGCGCTGACCTGTGAAAATAATCTGATACCCATCTAACCTACACCGTTCCATTATTATCCATATATATGTCTAATGTCCATTTAAATGCCCTTAACATTGGCAAGTCTACTACTGTTGCAGGCTGGCCTTGCCATTGATACTCACTTTCCATTAAAGAATAACAAATTATTGTGGAATGAAAGGGCAATGGGAAGTGAGAAGAATTGGATACAAGCGTAGTGGATCTTGACTGGTTTCAGTGCTGCAGCTTGCCATGGTCACTTCAGTAACGGTGAGCACCATCTCATCCAGGGCTTTAAGGACATGCAGGTGTGATAGATTATGTGACAGATTACGTGTTTTTGAATCTGATATAATCTTGTTTGCAAGAGAGAGGGGGAAAGGCGGAGTGTATTGCTTTTGGATGATATGGTTGTTATGGTTGAATATTGACCAGCAGGTGGAAGCTGTAAGTTGTGAGTTTGAGGCTTTCAGCAATGAGAAGTATGTGGATGAGATGAAGCTTTGCATGTTAGATGTCAGTCTCTCTTGATACAGATTTTTAAGTTGGTGTCTGAATGGGATGCAGGAATTCAGCAAGGTTTTGAACTAATGGAGCAGTTAATGGGCTATGGGATTAAAGATGTATTCACATGTGTGAGGTCATTGAAGTCCTCGAGGTCCTTGAGATAATACTTTGGCAGCTGCCATGGGTATTTGGTCCAATCCCCTTTGCAATGTCAATATGGAGTGCCTCCTAACTCCTTGTGCATGGAGGACACTACCCTTCATCACATCTCCCATGCCAAGGTCTGCAGAGCAGTATCTGAGAACAGTGGAGAATGTTTTCTCCCCTGTGGCGCCAAAGTCACTCTTCTTGAGGATAAACATTCTTCTTCACCCACTTCTGCCACAACAGTGTCAATGTTGGCTTTTGATGCAGCTATATAAGACATTGGTTAGGCCACTTTTGGAATATTGTGTTCAATTCTGGTCTCCCTCCTATTGGAAGGATGTTGTGAAACTTGAAAGGGTCAGAAAAAAATTTACAAGCATGTTGCCAGGTTTGGAGGATTTGAGCTATAGGGAGAGGTTGAATAGAATGGGGCTGTTTTCCCTGGAGCGTCAGAGGCTGAGGGGGTGACCTTATAGAGGTTTATAAAATCATGCGGGACATGGACAGGATAAATAGACAAGGTATTTACTTGGGGTGGGAAGTCCAGAACTAGAGGGCGTAAGTTTAGGGTGACAGGGGAAAAATTTGAACAGGTCCTAAGGGGCAATTTTTTTCACACAGAGGGTAGTGCGTGTATGGAATGAGCTGCCAGATGAAGTGGTGGAGGAGGAATACAATTACAGCATTTAAAAGGCATCTGGATGAGTATATGAATAGAAAGAATTTAGAGGGATATGGGCTAAGTGCGAGAAAATGGGACGAGATTAGATTAGGATATCTGGTCGGCATGGACGAGTTCGACCGAAGGGTCTGTTTCCGTACTGTAAATCTCTATGACTCCATGACTTAGTTTCTGTTGCTCCACTAAGAAAAATAGCTAGTCCAGTTGTGATTAAACGAGAATGCCAACCCCCCAGCTGATTGCCTTGGAATAAAAGTAATGCTGCGATCACAAGGCTGTACTGTTTATAAAGGTAAGCTGTTGGAGAAGCTTACCTGTGTTGCGTGATCTTGGCATTTATGTGAGGTGGAGGCTCATTAATCTGCCCAGATACAGAGATGGTTCTTTAAAGACTAAATGAGTAAACAAATTTCTAATTATGGGTAATATGAAGGTATTTTCTTTCACAACAACCTGAAGCCTGTGCAGCTGTATATTTTTATATTTAAAGTTAATGGACTGTGATCATTTGACGTCTCCATTCACATTGTCAGGTGCAGAGCATAGTGAGTATCACTGAGCAAATGGACTTGTGCCTGAATATTCTTCATAAATTATCATTCCACCTTTATGCAGTTCTGATCAGACAAAGCTGGAAGTCTGTATCAAAGGTAACAGTTTTTTTGTTTGCTGCTGGCATTGAAACAATGCAGGAAGAATCTGTCTCATTTACATTCCATCACTGCCAACAGGTCACCTACTCATGCTACTAGTGTTCCATTTAGCTTTAGTGTCTTTATTTCAAAGATACACTTGAATGGAAAGGAGTTCAGTGTAAGATCACGAGGTCTCACCATTGCTCTCTACATAATAACAAGATTTTTATACTCCATCCCTGTTGTAATAAAGGACAAAGTTTCACTAACCTTCTAAATTACTTAGAGTCATAGAGTCATAGAGATGTACAGAACAGAAACAAACCCTTTGGTCCAACTTGTCTATGCCAACCAGATATCCTAATCTCATCTAGTCCCATTTGCCAGCACTTGGCTGTTCACGCTATCCATGCCCCCTATGATTTTATAAACTGCTATAAGGTCACCGCTCAGCCTCCGATGCTCCAGGGAAAACAGCCTCAGTCTATTCATCCCCTCCCTATAGCTCAAACCCTCCAACTCTGGCAACATCCTTGTAATTTTTTTTCTGAACCCTCATGCTTATCTTTTTGCGATTTATGTATGAGGACATTCAGACCTGCGGTCAGCAAGCTCTATCATTTTAAATAATATGCTGCTTTAATTTTTTTCTCACATGGATAGCTTCACATTTTCTCAGAGTTCACTCCAGTTCCAAATTTTGCTGATCAGTTAACAATTTGCAGAACATTTGTGTGTTAAAAACTTAGTTAGCTTGTATCCTTATAAAGTTTGCCTATAATGGACTCTCAATATTATATTCTCTTCTGAGGTGTGCAGCCATTTATCAGTACACACAAGTACTTAGCCCTGGCTGTACTTGGCAACTATTTAAATGACCAAGCAGTGTGATATTTGCATGCTGTCTATATTAAGCGTAATGGGAATGGACTAATTTGTAGCTTTAGGGTGCAGGACCTGGAGTGTAGGGAGGTTAGGAACATGGCATCAATTTCAAAGGAGGGTGCCTGTAAACAGGAAAGTGGCTTGAAGTGTGTATACTTCAATGCAAGAAGTATACGAAATAAGGTAGGTGAACCTGCAGCGTGGGTTGGTACCTGGGACTCCGATGTTGTGGCTATTACGGAGACATGGGTAGAACAGGGACAGGATTGTCTGTTGCAGGTCCCAGGGTTTAAATGTT
>NC_057710.1:71105520-71161529 GCF_004010195.1 Chiloscyllium plagiosum
GGTGAAGAAGGTATATGGCGTACTGGCTTTTATTGGTAGAGGAATTGAGTTCCGGAGCGCTGCGGTCATGTTGCAGTTGTATAAGACTCTGGTGCGGCCGCATCTGGAGTATTGTGTGCAGTTTTGGTTGCCATACTATAGGAAGGATGTGGAGGCACTGGAACGGGTGCAGAGGCGGTTTACCAGGATGTTGCCTGGTATGGTAGGAAGATCGTATGAGGAAAGGCTGAGGCACTTGGGGTTGTTTTCATTGGACAAAAGAAGGTTTAGGGGTGACTTGATAGAGGTGTACAAGACGATTAGGGGTTTAGATAGGGTCGACAGTGAGAATCTTTTTCCACGTATGGAGTCAGCTATTACAAGGGGGCATAGCTTTAAATTAAGGGGGGGGGTAGGTATAGGACAGATGTTAGGGGTAGGTTCTTTACTCAGCGAGTCATGAGTTCATGGAATGCCCTGCCAGTAGCAGTGGTGGACTCTCCCTCATTATGGGCATTTAAGCGGGCATTGGATAGGCATATGGAGAATAGTGGGTTAGTGTAGGTTAGGTGGGCTTGGATCGGCGCAACATCGAGGGCCGAAGGGCCTGTACTGCACTGTATTCTTCTATGTTCTATGTTCTATTTAATTGCCCATCTCACACCTTATGCATCTTTTTGTGTTTTACCCGATTGCGTGATCTTGGCATTTATGTGAGGTGGAGGCTCATTAATCTGCCCAGATACAGAGATGGTTCTTTAAAGGCTAAATGAGTAAACAAATTTTTAATTATGGGTAATATGAAGGTATTTTCTTTCACAACAACCTGAAGCCTGTGCAGCTGTATATTTTTATATTTAAAGTTAATGGACTGTGATCATTTGACGTCAATGTTTTGTCTTCATTCCCACAGGCAACAAAATTTGACTTGCAGATTACTGTTCCAATTCACTGATACTTAACCTCAAGCTTGTGGTAATTCTTAATCCTTTTTTAAAAAAATTTCTATCACTGAATGAGGTTAAATGAATTGAAATGAGGTTGCTGGAGACTGTGCCAGAGTTTCTTCTGGCAGTGGAAGTAACATGAGAAATTAATTGAAGCTTAAATTCATAATTTGTGACATAATGTGAACTCTGTTTACACATAGAGTTTACACACACACTTTTATTTCTGCCTTTGTTCCCCACACAAACCACTTTTCCATCTTTCCTTCCTTTTCTCCTGAAATATAAATCATATTCAAAATAGTTACACAAGTCATAGTGAATCCCCAGCTCCTAATATCAAAGGAGATTTTTTTTTGTGCAAGGAAGTGTGTGCTTGGGTGAGAATTGGATTAGTATACTCAGATGGTATTTACAATCTAAGTTCATGACAAAGGGTGGCCACATCAATGCGGCATTGCATCTGCATACTTGACTCAAGGAACCATCCCAAAATCAAAGCTTAGGAAAATATTGAGGGGCAAACAAACAATTGATTACATGGTTATAAGTATTTGGAGTGTCCAGCACCACCCCATCCCACCAAGGGCATGTATCAGACAATTTAGCGAGAGACCCATTGCCTCCAATCAGTGGACTTTGCAGTCTATAAGTTCAATGATGAGTAAGTTGGGAGTTCACTCTTGAACCTGTCCCAGCAAAGCAACGATACAGATTTATTCACCATGAGAGGGGTTTTAGGAGAGTACCATGCATAATGCATGCAGCAGGGTGAGCAAGAACAGAAGAATAGAGTTATTGGCAGAGGAACAGAAACTAGATGCTTGAAAGATCAAACGCAATTAAGTCTCGGTTGATGATAACATAGATTTGGAAAATAAGGCATTGGGGCAATTGTTGAATGTGCTTATTTGTTTCCAGCAAAAGGCATCGAGATGGAGAACGCCACAACTCAAACTTGTAGTTATTTGAAATACAGGTTAGAAACTCTGTAATTCATGCTAGAATATGTGACCAGCAACAATGTAAATGACAGAAACTCAACATTCCTCAGAGTGACAACTCTGACTTAGAAAAATTCCAGCATGGGCAAGATAGTGGACATGCACGGTTGTGGGTATCAGGAAAGGACTAAAAATTCTCGTTTCATTTACTCTTGAAAAAAAGAAATTGAGCAAAGGTCTAATTGGGTCTTTAAAACTATTAAAGATTTCGGATACAGAGAGAATGTTTCCTTTTGTGGGCAAAAACATATCTAGAGGCCATCAAGATAAGATTATAACGTGTAGTAAGAATATAGAATTTAAGCATCATTAGTCAGAGTAAACCTGTCTTGTTCCAAATGTAAACAAGGCTGATAGTCATCTGTCAGTCAGCATGAATGGTGCATTCTTCTTGGCAATGCCTCTATCAATCAGGGTCCATTTGCCAACCAAATAGCACTCTTGTCTCATGGAGTTTGAATGCTGGTTTAACTCTTGTATTGGCATTCTTGCAAAATGTCCTGATAAATGCAAAATGATAAAACTTTGACAAAATGTGACTTTTTTCAGCAACGCTTATATTTCAACATGACAAGTGAAACCATCACTGACATAATGACAACAATTTTCAATTTATTAAGAATTCCAGGACAGATTATTTATGAAAATGGACTGCATTTCACTAGCAAGACATGTTCTCTAAACAGTATGTCCATATCACTTTATCTCCCGATGATCCATGCTCAGTCTAACAGAGCATTTCGTAGTTACCAACAAATCAATATCGTCAATAAGTTTCACATGGGCAAGAAGAAGAGATCCCATCTCGAGTGAGACAAATTCTCAGTGAATGTATAATTCAGAGAATTTGGCAGCAGCATAGGGATTTGGTGCAGAAGGAAAGAGGTGCTTTATGCTTGCTTTTTTTTGGCTCATAGCTTGTCAGATTTTTTTTAGGAAAGGATAAATTGAAGCTCAGGATCAGGGGCCCAAAGCAAAAGAGTGACATCACAGGTAAGCTGTAGGTTCATTGGCTGGTGACAGCTACTATTTTGACTATCTATTGTCAGTTACTTCCACTTTGAAGGTTAATAAGAGAAATATTTACAGGCTAAAAACTGAAACAACAGTAGGAATATTTTTTAAAAAATCAGGTCTGAAATAAATAAAACAGAGAAGCCAGCCAGGCAGTGTGTTGTAACTGTATGGTGTGGGAGCTGGTGGACGCTATTAGAGTTCATAATGACTATATCTGCGGTAAATGTTGGTTGCTTGGGGAATTCTGGTTCAGAGTTGATATGCTAGAGTCTGAGTTTCAAACACTGTGACTGACTTGGACTCTGTATTTTGGGAGGTAGTCATGTCCCTTAGATTAACTACTTTGAATTTAGTCAGAATATTGCAAATACCTGTAAGGCTGGTAGAAGGATCCAGAAGGTAGTGCTGAAGGAGCCTCAGCCCTTTAGCTTGTCTGATGGGTTTTAAATTCTTGCTCCCCATTTGGATGAGAGCAGGGGCTCCAAGGAGGATGAGCAAACTGACCATAACACTTTGGTACAGGGACCCATTAAAGAGGGGTGTACTTGTAATCGAGCAGAGTATAGTCAGGGGGAGAGACACTATTCTCTGTGACCAGGATTGAGAGTTGTGAAGGCTGTGTTGGTTGCCCAGTGCCCAGGTTTAGGACGTCTCATCTGGGCTGCGGAGGAACTGTAGGGAAAAGATCTGTTTATCGTAGTCCACATAGGTACAAATGATATAGGTAGAAAGAGGAAAGAGGTTCTGCTGAGAGAATATGAGCAGTTAGGACTAAATTGTAAAGAGAACCAAAAAGGTAATAATCTCTGAATTCTTACTTGAGCCATGGGCACAAGCTTAAAGGGGTAAGGCATTGTTCGAGGATTAATGTGGGAGAAATAGGTTTGAATTAATTGGATATTAGCATAAGTATGAGGGAAGGATGGAGCTGTTCAATGGGATGGGCTCCGCCTGAATTACACTGGGACCAGAGTCTTGGTGAATCACATAACTAGCGCTGTGAATAGGGGGGTGCATGGAAAATTACAAAATAAGTTAAAGGGGGAGAGGGCTAGGCAGAGGTTAAAGTTTCTAGAAAAAGTAAGAGAGCACTGAAAGGGCCAGGAATCTAACTTCAGGCACAGCAGATAGTGGGTCCATTATGAGAAGTTAATGCAGGACTGAGGGTATTGTACTTAAATGCACACAGTATATGAAACAATGTAAATGAGCTTGTAGTGCAGATTGAAATGACAGATAACGATGCTGTGGGTATCACAGAGCCATAGCTGCAGGGGATCAGGGCTGGGACGAAATATTCAAGGAAACATGACCTAACAATAGGGTAGATAGACGGGCAGAAAGGACGGGGTTGTCTTGTTAGAAAGAAGCAAAGTTAAATTGATAGCAAGAAGTGGGATAGAGTTGGAAGGTGCATAATCTGTGGAGATAGAGTTGAGGAACTGTAAAGGAGAAAAGACCCTGATGGGAGTTGTGTACAGGCCTTCTAGCAGTGGTCAGGATGTGAGGAAGAAAAATCAATCAGGAGATAGAAAAAGCATGTAGGAAAGGCACTATTCCAATAAACATGGAGGACTTCAAATTGCAAGAGAGCTGGGAAAGTAAGGTTGCTAATGAATCCCAAAAGAAGGCACACGCGGAATATCTGAGTGATGTGTTTGTTGGAGCAGCTGTGGTAGAGCCCATGAGGGAACAGGCAATTCTTAGTTTGGTGATGTGTAATGAGGCAGACTTGATTAAGGGTATTAAAGTGATGGAATCCTTAGGGGCCAGTAATCATTATATGATAGAATTCACCCTGCAGTTTGAGAGGGTGGAAGCTGGAATCAGATGTAATTGTATTATAATTGAGTAAAGGAAACTACAAAAATAACTACAAAGAGCTGGCCAGACTTGATTGAAAGGGGAGCCTAACAGGGGAGGCAGTGGAGCAGCAATGGCAGACACAGCAGAAATTTATCCCAAGGAAGAAGAAACATTCTAAGGGAAGGATGAGGCAACCAGAGCTGACAAAGCAAGTCAAGGACAGCATAAAAGAAGAAGGAAAGGTGTATAATGTGGGGAAAATTAGTGGGAAGTCAGAAGATTGGGAAGTCTTTAAAAACCAGCAGTGGAAACTAAAACAGCAATAAAAGGAGGGAGAAGTTGAAATATGAGAGTAAGTTAGTTAGTAATATAAAAGAGGATTGCAAGAGTTTTTTTAGATTTCTAAAAGGTACAAGAGAGGCAACAGTGGACAATGGATAATTGGAAAATGAGAAGTAGTAATGGAGAACAAAGAAATGGCAAAGAAATGGAAGTAAGTAAGTATTTTGCATCAGTTTTCACAGTGGAAAGCACCAGCAGCATACCAGAAATTCAAAAGATTTAGGGGCCAGAGGGTGAGTGTAGTGGCCCTCACTAAGGAGAATATGCTGGGCAAGTTGAAAAGTATGAAGCTGAATCACCTGCACCAGGTGGACCAGACCCTGGGTTCTGAAGGAGATAGCTGAGGAGATCATAAAGGCATTGGTGGTGATCTTTTAGGAATCACTGGAGTTGGATCTGGCTGGGGGTGAGCGGGGTTGTGCCAAAGGTTTAGAAAATAACTCATGCAACATTCAAGATGGTTGACACCATACAAGACAATGCAGCCCACTTGATTGGCACCACATCCACCACCATCAATAGTTCCTCCCTCGGCCACTGAATCACTGCAGTAACTCATGCAAGCTTATTCTAAAACTACGAGAAAGTGAGGACTGCAGATGCTGGAGATCAGAGCTTAAAAATGTGTTGCTGGAAAAGCGCAGCAGGTCAGACAGCATCCAAGGAGAAGGAGAATCGACATTTCGGGCATAAGCCCTTCTTCAGGAGGACGGAGGTTGGGGGGTAGATGTGGGTGTAAAGCCTGTGCCCCACCTTCGTCCCTCACCTTCATTCAAGGCCCCAAAGGATCCTTCCACATCTGGCAGAGATTTTCCTGTACTAGCACACACATCATCTACTGTGTCCGTTGTTCCCATATGGTCTCCTCTACATTGGGGAGACAGGATGCCAACTTGCGGAGTGTTTAAGAGAACATCTCTGGGATACACGCACTAAACAACCACACTGCCCAGCGGCCAAGCACTTTAAATCCCCCTCCCACTCCGCCAAGGACATGCAAGTCCTTGGCCTCCTCACTGCCAATCCCGAACCAGCCAACGCCTGGAGGAAGAACACCTCATCTTCCACCTTGGGACCCTCCAACCACATGGGATCAATGTGGATTTCACCAGTTTCCTCATTTCCCCACCCCCCCATTTTATCCCAGATCCAACCTTCAAACTCAGCACCATCCTCTTGAACTGTTCACCTGTCCATCTTCCTTCCCACTTTCTGCTGCATCCTCCACTCAGACCTATCACCTTCTCCCCCATCTTCTGCTACCTATCTCATTTCCAGCTACTTTTCCACCAGCCCCAACCCCCCACCCCCCACCTCCGCCCCACCCCCTCCCAATTATCTCTCAGCCCCCCCTTGGGCCACATGCTTCATTCTTGATGAAGAGCTTATGCTTGAAACATCGACTCTCCTGCTCCTAGGGCTGTGCTTTTCCAGCACTACACTCTTTCCACCACCAACTCATCAAGGAAAGAGCCAATAACATTGCCTTTTTACCATATTTTTAGTCATTGACTCTACTTATTGCTGTTTTTCTCCGTTTGTCCCACTCTATGTGTCATTATCCAAAAGCTGCCCTGTAATGTTGCTGATTTCTTTTGCATTGTAAGCCTACATTCCGTCTCTCCAAAACCCTCATCACCTTTATTTATTTTAAAGCCCTCTCTACAGCCTTATTGCTTGATTCACTGGGACACTGATCCTGATACATTTCAAGTGAAGCCCATCCTATCAGACCAGCTCCCTTCTACCCCAATGCTGGAGCCAATGCCCCATGAACCCATTTCAAGCTTGACAATCATTGAACCATGCATTTAACTCCTTGTCTTTATTTACCCTGTTTCAGTTTGCTCAGGTACTAATCCAGAGATGATTATGTTGGAAGTTCTCTTTTTAACTTAGCTCCTAACTGTTTAAAATCTTCCAGCAGAACCTTCTTTCTTGTCCTACCAATGTTGTTAGTACTAACGTGGATGCTGACTAGAGACCTCCCTTCTATTTTAAGTTTATCAACAAAACAGTATGATTACTACTGCATGAAAAGCAATCAAATAACAATAATAGTGGTTCATTTGAGTCATCTCAAGTCAACTTCCCTGCAGACATGAACATCCAGTGCAAAAACTTTAATTGTCCCCACACCAAGAGGTCAACAGTGACTATTCTAATGTTCTTTCTACTCTCCCAAATTTAACTGAAGTCTGATTGGTGAGAGCCTGAATGTGCAGTGGATTTAGATGTTTTCACCATGAATAAAAAATAATATGCACTTAACAGCTTATTTTCACCTTACCACATCAGTAGTTCCTAATGATTGACTACAGTGCTTTCTGCTTAAACACAATAGTTGTGTTCTTGTGTGACCTTGCACTATAGAAAATCGCGCAATGAAAATAATAGGGCTTATGGAAAAAATAAAGGTTGGGGGGCAGACCACCAAAAATATTACTCAAAATTGAAACGAATATAGTAGTTAACCTAACACAAAGGATAGCACAATTTAAGTAAATGTTAAATTCATATCTAATACTAAAATAATACAATAAGTTTAACGCTTAACCTTGAGAAAATTTGAAGATAGCTTGAGGTGGGAGGAGGGTGGTTTTGAGGTTGCTGGGTTATTAAGACAGGACCTGAGGGTCATCATCATCTTGGATGTTGGCTTAAAAAAGACACTTAGTTTTTGCTGCTTTACCATTTTTCTTCTTTCATAACGAAGCTCTTCATCAGCTGCCAGATAAGACCTTATTCCACGAACTGCGTTCTGCATTGTAGTCATTGTCTTCTAAGAGCTGCAACTGCTTCTCATCTTCCTCCAAGCTAGAAGACAAAGGAAAAGTGGAAATCTCTCATGGTGCTGCATCCTGAACTTCATCTGCTTTATCTCCAGCTTCCATTTCCCCCTCAGCAACAAGTTGTTGTTGATCAGCTGCGGAGAGGTCTTCACAATGGGACTCAAGCAACTCTTCAACATTCTCACTCTCCACTTCTTCAATCCACTTGCTTTATAAGAGCAAGACAATGTTCTTTGATTCTGGGAGCACATCTGATGGTTCAAAACATTTAAAATCCTGGTTGTGACCTCATAGAGTTGCTATCACCCAGACTTGTTCCAGCAATACAGCTTGCTTTAACTTTTTCTGCATTGTCTCTAATGATGCATAACGCGACTCTTATTCCTGTTGCCTGAACAACATCACACGTTCTTTCATTAAGTTCAAAACACCTTATAAAATCTAGCTTCTCTTCAAGTGTTATAGCCTTTCTTTTACGTTCACCACCCACAATTTTTATCACCAGGAGACTTCTTGTAAACATTCTTGTTACTTTGTCCTCCCATATTTCTTTGAGGAGAAAGTGAGGACTGCAGATGCTGGAGATCAGAGCTGAAAATGTGTTGCTGGAGAAGCGCAGCAGGTCAGGCAGCATCCAGGGAACAGGAGAATCGACGTTTCGGGCATAAGCCCTTCTTCAGGAATCAGGATTCCTGAAGAAGGGCTTATGCCCGAAACGTCGATTCTCCTGTTCCCTGGATGCTGCCTGACCTGCTGCGCTTCTCCAGCAACACATTTTCACCTCCCATATTTCTGCCTAACACAACAACATTTGCAATAAAAAAATCAAAATTATGGAATACCTCTCAAAAAGCACTTCACAACAAATCACACCAGCCAACTGAATATATGATGTGAATCTTTTGGCATAAACATTGCATTCCTCCATGCATCATGACAAACAGTGTTCACCCATTCATCAATCACATTACAGCCAATTCGCATTGATAAAGCACGTGTAATAGCAGAAAGGAGCACACCACACATTGTTCCAATAAATTATGTCAAAGTATATGAAGGAGACTGAGAAACATTTTTGCTCAGAAAATAGCTGGCAATTAAATTTGTGACTTGTAAAATTATAAAAATGACCAATTCAAGTTACCAATGAGGAAGGCATTTGGTACGCTTGCCTTTATTGGCCAGTGCAAAGTATAAGAGCTGAGAGGTCATATTGCAGCTGTACAGGACATTGGTTAGACCACTTTGGAATACTGCCTGCAGTTCTGGGCTCCCTGCTATCGGAAGGATGTTGTTTCAGTTGAAATGGTTCAGAAAACATTTATAAGGATGTTACCAGGGTTGGAGGGTTTGAGCAATAGGGAGAGGCTGAATATGTTGCGTCTATTTTCCCTGGAGCATCAGAGGCTGAAGGGTGACCTTATAGAGGTTTATAAGATCATGAGGGGTATGGATAGGATGCATAGTCAAGGTTTTTTTTCAGGGTCAGGGAGTCCAAAACTAGAGAGCATAGGTTTAAGGTGTGAGGGGAAAAATATAGAAGGGACCTCTGGGGCAACTTTTTCATACAGAGGATTGTGCATGTGCGGAATGAGCTGCCTGAAGATGTCGTGGAGGCTGGTACAATTACAACATTTAAAAGGCAGTTGGATGGGTATATGAATAGGAAAGGTTTGGAGAGATATGGGCCAAATGCTGGGACCAGATTAATTTAGGATATCTGGTTGGCATGGACGGGTTGGACCGAAGGGTCTGTTTCCATGCTGTACATCTTTATGACTCTACAACATAAAGTGAAGGAGCATTAACTATTCACCAGCAGGGGGAGGCAAACCTGCATTTTAGCGATGCATCATTTGCCTGATGGTTTACAGTGAATGATGGAGTGGATCATGGGCACATTTTAATTGTCAACAGTGAAAATAGAGATCAGCGGTACCAACTGAATTTCAGGTTGACTGTCCCCTGCAATAAGAAACTGCTACACTGTTCCAGTTGAATGATGCCATAATTACTAGGACACAGATTTTTTGGGGCCCAGGCTGGGACTTGAATTCTTGTGGTGCCCATTGAATGACCTCTGTCTGTACAATGGTTCAGTATTTGCAGCAGTAAGCAGGGACTCCCAAAGCTGAGGGTTCACATTTCCTCAGCCTGTAGAGTAGCCATCAGAAAGGTTAGGAGGGTGCCAGGCTGCATGCTAATGCTTGGATAACTCGGAGAAGGGATTTGTGGGATTTTAGGCTGGGATCAGGATCTGGACTTCCAAAAGTGTAAGGAAGTGTAACCCTCCTAGAGTGGGGCAACAGAGAGATATTGCATCTCGAAGCAAACTCCTCCCTCAAATCAGTGAGGTCTCAAATAATGTGTTGGCCACTGCCCCTCAGCAGAGATAAATAGAGCGCCTGCTGTGGATTGATGTCAAAGATGGTTGGATGGAATGTGGATCATGAAAAGTGGACATTTTGGACCTCAGCCTACATTTGGGCCAGTTTCCAACCAGAATAATGGAAGGGAGACATGTTGGAAAGGAGAGGATGGTGGGTGCCTGGAACACACTGCCAGTGGAGATGGTAGGGGTGGCATGATAGAGTCATTTAAGATGTATCTAGATGGATAGATGAATGGGCAGGGAGCAGAGGGATATAGATCCTTAGAAAATAGGTGGCAGGTTTAGATCGAGGATCTGGATCAGTGTAAGCTTGGAGGGCCGAAGGGCCTGTTCTTGTGCTGTAACTTTCTTTGTTCTTTCTTTGAATCCAATCAGGGCTGGGGGAATGGGACCCTCACCAACTAAATGATGCTGTCGTCCATGGTTTCCATTGTAAGAGGACCTGTGTTATATTTTTAAAGTAATCACTTTAGGTTCAGCTCTCAATCTCAGCCTACAGCACTGATCCTTATTCTGAATGGAACACATTTACCTGGGGTGCTAGTTAGATTATTGTAGTCCTGTCCAAATATATTGATCTTTTCTACTTCATCACGCTAGACACTGCTTGTTATGTACTGTCCTTTGTAAATGTGTTCAAGTGAGGGACATATGTAGGTTCTGTCCCTGATCATGCCTTGTAGGAACTGTCTGTGGAACAGGAAATAGGAAAGCCTGAACTCCTACCATAGTTTGTCAGCATGGGTATGGGAGGTGAACTCCTAAACTTTGAAAGGTATTGGATTGAGAAGGGCAGGAAAACAAGCTAGATCAGTCATACATCATCCACATTGACCTTTCAGCAAAGGTCACAGAAAGTAGCTTATCTGGGAACAAACAGAGCAGAGGCCCTTTGGCCCATTGAGTTTGTACCTATCCATTTACACTAATCCCACTTTCCAGCACTTGACTTCTAGCCTTGAATGTTATGACATTTCAAGTGCTCATTCTCCTTTTAAAGGTTGTGAGATTTCCTGCTTCGATTACCCTCCCAGGCAGTGCATTCCAGATTCCAACCCCCTCTGGGTCAAAAATCTTTCCTCAAATCCCTTCTAAGCACTCTGCTCTTCATATACGCTTGACTGATGTATATTTGGTAACCAATTAGCACCTTAAATTGTGAACAACCATTGGCAGCAGTTCAGAGACACTTTATAGTTACTGTACAGCTTTTCATTGTAACATCCATATATTTCATTCTTTATTTCTACCTCAGTAACAGCATTGGAAAGGTTTATAGTGTTTCAGCCGCCCTGTCACCTATGTTTCAGGAATCAAGGTGACATGTATTCAGCTGACTACAAATGAACACCTTGCAGTCTGACAGAGCTGCCTGCAAAACATGTGCAGTGGATGTGAACTGTCAGGTATTTGACTTAATGAGCATCCATGAAGGAAAATTGGCAATTAGCATCTGGTGAGCACCATCTGGATTTGAAAATCCACATTTTTGAATATTTATGAAGTACAAATATAATGGAGAGAACTGGTTGGATTGAAAATGTTTGAGTAATTACATTACAAATGTAACAGATCTGTCTATACTCAATTCAGTTTTACTGAATAACAATGTGACAAAATGGTTGGTAATTCTAAGAAAATTTAATGGTGCTCATCAATTATTTTAATAGACTATGTTTTCTGTATTATTAATGTTTCCTTTAAACTAGGGTATTAAAAACAATGAGGGTAATTCCAATGTCAGCAGGAGCATCAAAGGGTTGGAAATGTATCGGCCTGCCTGAATGAAGATAATACACTGGGTATATAATAGGGCCAAGAGAAAGTGAGAATTGCAGATGCTGGAGATCAGAGTCAAAAAGTGTGGTGCTGGAAAAGCACAGTCGGTCAGGCAGCATCCGAGGAGCAGGGTAGTTGATGTTTCAAGCATAAGATCTTCATCAGGAATGTTGGGGGTGGGTGCGGCCCAAGGGGGCTGAAAGATAAATGGGAAAAGGGTGGGGCTGAGGGTAAGGTAGCAAGGAATGCGATAGGTAGATGAAGGTGGGGGGTGATGGTGATAGGTTGGAGTGAAGGGTGAAGTGGATAGGTGGGACGGAAGATGGACAGGTAGGACAGTTCAAGAGGGCAGTGCTGAGTTGGAGGGTTGGATCTGGGATAAGATGGGGGAAGGGGAGATCAGGAAGCTGGTGAAATTGACATTGATCCCGTGTGGTTGGAGGGCCCCAAGGCAGAAGGTCTGGTGTTCTTCCTCTAGGCATTAGTTGGCTAGAATTTGGCAGTGGAGGTGGCCCAAGACCTGCAAGTCATTGGTGGAGTGTGAGGAGGAGTTGAAGTGTTTGGCTACAGCGCTGTGGGGTTGATTGGTGCATGTGTCCTGGAGATGTTCTCTGAAACATTCCACAAGTTGGCATCCTGTCTCCCCAATGTAGAGGAAACTGTATCGAGAGGAACGGATACAGTAGATGACTTGTGTGGAGGTGCAGAAAAATTTCTGCCGGATAAGGAAGGATCCTTTGGGGCCTTGGATGGAGGTGAGGGTCTGCTCTTGCATTCAATGAGATCATGGCTGATCTAAAAATCCTCAACTCCACTTTCCTGTCTTTTCCCCTTTTAATCCTTGACTCATTTACTGATTAAAATTCTATCTCAGCCTTAAATATAGCAAATGACCAGCCTCAACAGCTCTTTGTGGTAAAGCATTCTACAGATTCACAACCCTCTGAGAGAAGAAATTCCTCTTCATCTCTGTCTTAGATGTGCAATTCCTTACTCCTAGATTCTTCCATAAGGGACACTACCCTTTTCACATCCATACTGACAAAACCTTGAAGAATCCTGTATCTTTCAATGACTTCATCTCTCATTCTTCTACATTCCAACACCATTCTGTTGGACCCAATGGCTTTCTAAGTAGCTAGCAGTATTGTTAGCCTCCTGCTTGTTAGTGTGATTGCTTTGATCTGTAACTTGAGCGCCAATCATTATTCAGTAGTGGCAGTCTGTACTTAAGAAATGTTATTGGAGCAGAAGTAGACTGTTTGGCCACTCAAATCTGCTTCACCGTTCAACAGTAGTCAAAGATTCACCTAAACTGTACCTAGTTAAAGACTGAATTAGGATTAGTGTACAAGACTGAGGAAGTCTTCTTACAATGATATAGGAATTTGGTGAGACCACACTATCCACAGTTTGGGTCCCAAATTTCAGTGTGGAGTCCAATGATGGGAGGCTGAATAAAGTGAGTCTATAACTTATGAATTTATGAGAAGAGAGGTAATTTCATCAAAACGCTTAGAATTTTGAATTGGTTTGGCAAAGATACATTGGGAGTTTGTTTCGCCGGCTAGGGAATTTAGAACATACATTCATTGTCTCAGAATACGGAGAAATAAGTTCAGTCAAAGAGTTGTGAGCTTTTGTACTTTTCTGCCTCCACTCCATTGTTGAATATATAGAAACTTGAGACAGACAGAATGTTGGTTACTCATGGATTCAAGGTAAATGGGGAGAGGACAGGCAAGTTGAGGAGCTGGTAAATCAGTAATGATAATGGCATATTGTTAACTCTACCTCTTAAGTTTTACAATGAATTCACCCCAATTTCCAGCAGAATGTTCGTGTTCAGAATGTTGCTGCATGTAGTGATCATAGCAAACATTTACCTGTAGACATGAAATAATGTATGGGTTTTCTCATGAGGCTCAATGGATATGATTGCACAAGAAAATAAAATCAATTCCATTATCAATGTTTGCTATTCTAATTCATCTTCTCATTTAGCTGAAGTATTGGAAAATTGCTCTTTCTTCTTCATTCATTCCCATGTATGAGATACCAACTGAACTGAAAATCAAACAGCCCCAGAACTCCACTGTCAGTTGCTGAGGTGTTAACACTCTTCCACATCCCTGTCACTACATCTGTGTTATTCAAATGAAGCAGGGTAAACAGGTTAGCGTAGGCAGAGATGGATAATTCTCACTTTCTTCAGCTCTCAATTGACCAAAGTTTTTTTAAAAGGAAAAGTGTTTGACTCCTTGAGTGCAATAACTTTCAAGAGCACACAAAACACAGGTTTTCTTGTAGATCCTTTACAGGAATAAGATAAGTATTTATTTCTCAACACCTGAATGTATTTGCACTTTTGCATGTGAATGCAAACACACACACAAACATGCAAAGAAATGAGAAGTAACATCTACTTAATTCTTGGCAGTCCCAAAATTCACTTTTAAACCGAGGCCTCTGGAGCTGGAAGAAGGCCTGATGGCTCCTCTGTCTTTCACTGAAGCGATGGAGGTCAGAAGTTGTCAATACAATGGTTTATTACTTTACATTTGCAGGTTTTTGGCTTCAGAACAAGCAACAGTATAGCACAGGAATAGACCCTTCGGCCCACCAAGCTGAGCCAACACATGATGCTTTTCTAAACTATAAATCTTTTGTCTCTATATAGTCTGTATTCCTCTATTCCCCGCCTATTCATATATCTGTTAAGGTGCCTCTTAAACATTGCTATTGCATATGACTTTACTTTCCACTGTCTGTGTAAAAACAATTGCCTCTTGCATTTACTTTAAATTACTCCCTTTTACCTTAAACATATATCCCCTAGTAATTGACATTTCTATCCTGGAAAAAAAGACTCTGACTATCCACTCTGTCCATGCCTCACATAATTTTTGTGAACTTCTTTCAGTTTGCCCCAATCCTTCAATTTGCAAGAGTGAACTTACGAAGTTCATCTGATCTCTCCTCATATCTAATACCCTCCAAACCACCAACATTCTGGTAAACTGTTTCTGTACTCTCTCCAGAGCCTCCACATACTTCTGGGAGTGTAGCAACCAAAACTGTACTCAATATTCTAAATGTGACCTAAAGTTCCATTCACCTACAATATGACTTGCCAGTTTCTATTCTCTGTTCCCCGAATGATGAAAGTAAGCATGCCATACGCCTTCTTGACCACCTTATCCAGTTGTGTTGCTACCTCCAGAGATCTATAAAGCTGTACGCCCAGATCCCTCTGTATGTTGATACGACGAAGAGTTCTGCCATTTTCTCTATACTTAGCTCTTGCAGTAGATGTGCCAAAATGCATCACCTCACCTTTGATTGGAGTTAAACTCCACCTGCACCCAAATCTCCAGCCTATCTATATCCTATAGTATCCTCTAGTAATCCTCCTCACTATCTGCAGTTCCCTTTGTGTCATCCACAAACTTTCAAACCAGGCGACCCACCTTCTCCTCCAAGTCATTGACATTATTACAAATAAAAGAGGCCCCAGTTCTGATCCCTGTAGAAAACTGCTGGTCACAGATCTCTTGTCAAAACACCACCACCCCCCCTCCCCCCAACCCCTCCACCACTACTCTCTGTTCTCTATGACTAAGCCAGTTTTGTATCCATTTTACCAGCTCAATGCAGACCTCATTTGACTTCACCTTTCTATCAGCCTGCCATGAAGCACCTTGTCAAAGGCCTTGCTAAAGTCCTTATATAAGTCCTTACCCTCATCAATCATCTTTGTCACTTCCTCAAAAAACTCAATCAAGTTTGTGAGACACAACTTCCCCACATAAAGCCATCTTGCCTTTGCTAATAAGCCCACATTTTTCCAAATGTGAATAAATCCAATCCCCAAGAATCTTCTCCAATAATTTCCCCAAGCTGAATGTAAGGCTCACCAACCTGTAATTTCCCAGAATGTTCCTGTTGTCCTTCTTAAACAAAGAAACAATGTTGGTTATCCTCCAGTTCTCTGGGACTTCTCCTGTGACTAAAACCGATACAAAGATTTTGTACAAGGCCCCAGCCATTTCCTCACCTGCCTCCCTCAACAGTCTGGGACAGATCCCATCAAGTCCTGGGGACTTGTCTACCTTACTGCTTTTTATTATACCCAACACCTCCTTTTTTATATTAAAATGCTCTAGAGTGTCAACGTACTCCTCCTGAGACTCACCATCTGCCATGTCCTTCTCCTTTGTGAATACCAATGTGTTAAGGACGTCACCCACTTCCTCAAGCTCCATGCATAAATCCCCTCCTTTGTCCTTAAGTGGACCTATCTTTTCCTTAGCTAATGTTTTGCTCCTTATATGTGGATAAAACACCTTAGAATTTTCCTTAATCCTGTTTTCCAAAGACATTCCAAGGCACCTTTTAGTTCTCCTAACTCCTTGTTTAAGTTCTTTCCTGCTTTCCTTACATTCTTCAAGGGCTATGTCTCGCTTCAGTTCCCTAAACCTTAGGAATGCTTCCCTTTCTTTTTGATTAAGCTCACAATTTCTTTTGATCGCCAAGGTTCCTGAATCTTGACATCTTTACCCTTCAGGAACATGCTGGTCCTGAACTCTGATCAATTGATCTTTAAAACATTCCCACACGTCAGATGTGGATTTACCCTCAAACAGCTGCCTCCAATCTACATTTCCCAGTTTCTGCCTAATATTGTGATAGTGAGCCTTCCCTCTGTTTAGTACTTTCACTGTCTCTGGATTCGTGGTGCTTGAAAAACACAGCAGTTCAGGCAGCATCCGAGGAGCAGGAAAATCTACTTTTTTTTAGAGAGGAGGAAAACTTCTTCAAGGCAGGCATCCTTGCAAGAGGATTCGCATAAGGGTTAAAATCAACTAGGTAAAAACAATGACTGCAGATGCTGGAAACCAGATTCTGGATTAGTGGTGTTGGAAAAGCACAGCAGTTCAGGCAGCATCCGAGGAGGAGGAGGAAAATCGACGTTTCGGGCAAAAGCCCTTCATCAGAAATACCTTTTTACCTTTTTACCTTAGTACTTACACTGGAGGATTATCTTTGTCCTTATCCATTAAGTAACTTAAAACTTACAGAATTATGGTTACTGTTCCTGAAATGATACCCCACTAAAACTTTGTTCATCTGGTCAGGCACATGCCCCAGTACCAGCTCTAGTGTGGCCCATTCCCTAGTTAGACTATTTCCATATTGTTTCAAGAAACCATCCCGGATATACATAGCAACTTCTGTTCCATCCAATTTCCTGATACTGAGTCAATATAAGGGAATTTAAAATCACTCACAGAACAACCCTATTTTTCTATATATTTTTCCACAATCCACATACCTGTTCCTCAATCTCCTGCTGGCTGTTGGGAGGCTTGTTGTACAATCCCATAAATGTGTTTGCACCATTCCTATTCCTGAGTTCTACTTACATGGCCTCACTGGATGAGCCTTCCAAAGTGTCCTTCCTCAATACAATTTAGTATTCTCCCTAATCAGTAATGCCACTCTTCCACCTCTTTTACATCCCTCTCATTCATGCCTGAAACATTTAAATCATAAAATCCCTACAGAATCATAAAATTATAGAATTCCTACAGTGTGGAAACAGCCCATTTGGCCCAACAAATCCACACTGACCCTCCGAAGAGTAACCCACCCAGATCCACTCCCCTACCCTATTATCCTACATTTACCCCGACCATTGCATCTAACCTACACATCCCTGAACTCTATGGGCAGTTTAGCATGACCAATTCACCCAACCTGCACAGCTTTGGATTGTGGAGGAAACCGGAGCACCCGAAGGAAACCCATGCAGACATGGGGGAGAATGTACAAACTCCCGGAAGGTTCAACTATCAGTTTGCTCCTCTCTCAACCAAGTCTCTATAATAGCTAAAAAATCATAGTTATATGTATTAATCTAAGCTCTAGGTTTATCTGCCTTACCTGTCATGCTCCTCACATTAAAACAAGTACACCTCAGATTGCCAGTTCCACCATGTTCAGTATCCTCTCCAAGTCTGTTCTTCCTTTTAACCTTATTGGCCTTGATCTCTGATTCCTCCTTGCTGACCTACTACTCTGGTTTCTGCCCCCTCGCCACACTAGTTTAAGCCCTCCTGAATGGCACCAGTAAATCTCCCTGCCAGGATATTAGAGCCCCACTGGTTTAGATATAACCCATCTTTCTTGTACTCCTACCTGCCCCAATGATCCACATACCTGAGGCCCTCCCTCCCACACCAACACTTTGGTCATTTATTTAACTGTACTATCTTCCTATTTGTAGCCCCACTGACACAGGGAGTAATTCCAAAATTGCAACCCAGTGGCCCTGCTTTTCAACCTCTTACCTAACTCTGAACTCCCTTTGCAGAACTTTGTCACTCTTCCTGACAACGTCATCAGTACCAATATGGACTATAACCTCTGGCTGCTTACCTTCCCCTTTCAGAATATCTTATGTCTTCTCAAAGTCATCCCTGACCCTGGCACCAGGGAGGCCACACACCATGCTTTCAGCCTCTGAAACGTTACCTATTCCCATGACTATAGCGTCCCCTATCACTATTGCTTGCCTACACTTTGACCCTCCCACTGTACAATCGTGCTAGTCGTGGTACCATTGATCCAACTGCTGTTGTATTTCCCCGAGAAGCCAGCCCTCCCAACAGTATCCCCATGGTGTACTGGTTTGAGATGGGAATGGCCGTAGGGGATATAGCCTGCCCATGTCTTCCTGGTGGTCATCCAACACTTCTCTGTCTGTGTAGCCCTTAATGATGGTGTCACCAGCTCACTGAATGCACTATCCAGAACGTCATCATCCTCATGCATGGTTCATAGTGAATCCATCCGCAGCTCCAGCCACTCCCTGCGGCAATTCAGGAGCTACACCTGAACATACTTCCTGCATACATAGTTACCATGGAAACTTTAAGTGTCCCTGATTTCGCATATATTGCTTCACTGCCATCAAGTTGAGCATCTATACTGATGATATTGTGTAGTTCTTCAGATTGGGTAAAGACAAGACTAACCCTAATTCTCTGCCTTTGGCAGATTTTAGGTATATTTCTTTCTATGCTAAACTGGATCCCTTTGAGTTTCTTTGGATTCCATACTGACAGAACGTGCTTTGTTTCTGTCAGGTGAACACACTACCTGTTTTCCAGTGCTGGCTCAAACGGTCTCTGACACTTAGGCATTCACAGACAATAGCGGCTCAGTTTCATTCATTTCTCATTGTGATCTCCATAGCAAAGAACTTTGAAAAGCCATTGAACAACCTTCTACAAGTATTTGAACAATGGCGGCCACTTAATCTACAATATCTGTTGCATTGTGATGTCTTTTCAATTAAAGGATCCAAAACGTCATTTCCATTTTAATGGAATTTAATTCAGGTAAATGTACGGTGTTGCATTTTGGAAGGCAAATCAGGGTAGGACTTATACACTTAATGGTAAGGTCCTGGGAGTTTTAGACCTGAACATTTAGACCTTGGAGTGCAGGTTCATAGCTCCTTGAAAGTGGAAATGCTTGCAGATAGGATAGTGAAGAAGGTGTTTGGTATACTTTTCTTTATTGGTCAGAGATTTGAGTATAGGAGTTGGGAGGTCATGTTGCAGCTCTATAGAACATTGGTTAGGCCACTTTTGGAATATTGTGTGCAATTCTGATCTCCTTCCTATCGGGAGGATGTTGTGAAACTTGAAAGGGTTCAGAAAAGATTTACAAGAATGTTGCCAGGGTTGGAAGGTTTGAGTTATAGGAGAAGCTGAATAGGTTGGGGCTGATTTCCCAGGAGCATTGGAGGCTGAGGGGTGACCTTACAGACACTTATAAAATCATGAGGGGCATGGATGGAGTAAATAGACATAGTCTTTTCCCTGGGGCGGGGGAGTCCAGAACTAGAGGGCATGGGTTTTGGATGGGAGGGAAAAAATTTAAAAGGGACCTAAGGGGCAACCTCTTCACGCAAAGGGTGATGTGTGAATAGAATGAGCTGCTAGAGGAAGTGGTGGAGGCTGGTACAATTACAACATTTAAAAGGCATCTGGATAGGTATAAAAATAGGAGGGATTTAGAGGGATATGGGCCAAGTGCAAGCAAATGGGACTAGATTAGTTTAAGATATCTGGCTGTCATGGATGAGATAAACCCAAGGTTCTGTTGTACATCTCTATGACTCTATGTCCTGTCCAGGCAAGCAGTTTACATCAAGCCGAGTGAAATTCCAGACAAGAACCAAGGTTACCTGACCTTTCGGCTCCATTTTGTTTCAAAACACTATCCATTTTCTACAAGTTCATGAGTATAACCACGTGACAATAAATAGTTCAGATGGTTCATATGTTAATTGCTCTATGGTTGTAAATGCATGAAGAAATATGAATAAATTCATGTTAGATGATGGGAGGTGACTGCCTAGTGGTATTGTTGCTGGACAGTCAATGAAGAGACCCAACTAATGTTTTAGGTTCATAGGTTCAGTCCCCGCCATGGCAAATGGTGGAATTTGAGCTCAATAAAAATCTGGAATTAAGAGGCTAATTGATTGAGTTAATTTGATTTATTGTTGCATTTATCTAAGTACAGTGAAAGGCTTTGTTTGCAAGCAGTACAGGCAGAATCATAGTAAGCAAGGACATAGAGATCATAGGGTGAAAAAAACTTGGACAGATTGAGGCATACAGGTTACACCACACAGAACGTGTGCAAGGCAAGATCAACTTTAACAAGATCAATATCAACATCAACAAGATTAGCATTATTTGAAATTAGAGAGTCCATTTATCAGTCTAATTATGGCAGGGAAGAAACTTTTCTTGACCCTGCTGGGAATTATGTCAATTGTTGGAAAAACCCATCTGGTTCAGCAGTATCTTTCAGGGAAGGAATCTGAAATCCTTACCTAGTATGGTCTACATGTGACTCCAGACCCAATGTCGTTGATTCTTAATTGCACTCTGGGATTGGCAATAAATGTTGGCCCTGCCAGCAAAGCCCTCACCCCATGAATTAATTAAAAAAAACAGACAGAAAACTGCCTGTTGTATTAGAGTTTCTGATGTAAGGTATATTTTTCATGAAGACCTCATGTAACTCTCTGGCAGGAGCCAGACCTGAAAACAGTTATATGAAGCAGCATATCCCCAAATGTGCATTTGCAACTGTAGTTTTAAATTAAATTCCCAAACATTTCTGAGGTGCTGGGCACAATTTCACTTCAGCAACTTCATCAGGACAGTGCCCTCAGTGTATCACACATCTCACTCATGTCTGCCCACAGATCTATTAACCACTTCCTGGGATCATCGGTCTCTTCTGCTGTTCCAAACTTCATGGAAAGATAAAACTGATGAAATTCTCACTTAGTTTAGCTTATCAACACAGGAGAGGTATCAGGATTTGCCCACTGGGGTGCTTTAGCAGGTAACTGGATGCATAAACGCCAGCTGGGGGACACCGATAAGTCTTACCTACATTCAGAACCAGACTGTAGGACTTATAATAACTTAAAGGCACTAATCCGATACGTTTTTAAGTACATTCTGGTTTCTGAAGACTGCCTTACAAAGGGAACAACTCATTTCTAAGCTTTTCTTCTTCTAGGAGCTCAAATGAAATCTAAAAATAGACTATTAACCTGTTGTGTATGTCAACCATTGAAAAGAGCAGCCATACTCTTTATTCAATGGAGAACTAAAATAGTTTCTAAAGTGAACACTTCACAAAAATAATTCGATCTGATAATTTTGCTGAAACCAGAAGGCTAAACTCAGGCTTCTTCTATTTTTATTCTCCAATGACAATCTTATGACATTGCATTTCCTTCAGTTAATGTCTGGGAAAACATTTTTGGCATTGTGCCAGCATTTCCAAATTGACCAATGAATGGTACGTGCAAGAGATGAATGAGAGGCAAACAGTGGCTGGTCTGGGTGCGAAATGTTTAGATGTGTGCTATTTACATCCAATTGTTTACCCTCAGTGATATTTTTGTCAGTCCCTGGATTGTGAGTGAAGTCAGAATATTGGAAACAAATTAACTCTTGATTTGCTGATAGCTCAAAAGATGCTCTATACAGCCTGAATTAGCAATATCTAAAGAATTAACTTAAAACATAGGAAGCTGAAAACTCTCCTATATATTACAAAAGCTGAATGTTTAAGAGTAGTTTGGTTGTAATATTAATTAAATTTATATAAGAAAAGCAGATTACGTATTTCAATATTATAAAGAGAAACATCTAGTTTTAATAAATTTGGTACTGTTCTACTTGTTATCACTCCCTCTCACACCCAGCATGTCCTTCACTAATGGAAATTGGTGGATAATCATGAATTTATATTGATTGTTAGAATGTGATTGCCACTTTATAGCTTGATTCTTGTTAACAAGTGTCCTCACCTTGGTAATCTGGTAAAATTATTAGTGTCACTGTCAGACGTCCAAACGCGAGGTGGATTGACAACAGGCTTGGTGACCGGACCTGTATCAAAGCAAGGAAGAATCATATTAAATATGAAATGTTAACACTGTCTCCCTCTCTCTGTCTCTCTGTCTCTCTCTCACCACAGATGCTGCCAGACTTGCTGAGTTTCTCCAGCAATTTTTTAATGTTTTTGCGACTGTACCCATCTTCATTTTTTAAACTGCTGCAAACATTACAGCAATGAATCTCTCCTCACAGTTCAAACTAGAGACAAAGCCTTCATTCTGCTAAATGAACTTATATTTCACCCTGTCAGAGATTAAACTTCAAGTGAATCATACATATTTAAGGTGCCACTTTATTTACTACTTTTTAACTTTGATATTATTTTGCATTTCAAATAATAACTTAGCTATGTTCTGCGCTCTAGAATTCCTTGTCAGATTTGAAACTCAAATCCTTAAGATATGGTCATTGATTTACAGAAAATCTATTCCTTAGATCAGTTTGTCAACTGATCAGAAGAAAGATATTTATGTTTGCACTTGTCACACGCCTGGGTGATCAGGTACATTCAAAAGTGTAAGTGCTTTTGTGGTGCAGGGTTAGTGTCCCTATCTCCAAGCCAGGAGGCCTGGGCTCAGGTCCCACCTGCACCAGAGGTGGGCCATAATATCACTGAATAGCCTGATTAGAAAATGCCTGTCATAACAGAAGCGTTGTTTCTGGGTGAATTATCATAAAGAATCAAGCAAAGCTAAAGACTTATTCAACTGTGCAAATTATTGTGGCGAATCAATCCAATTTATGATCCTAATGATGATCATTAATCATTT
Organism: Chiloscyllium plagiosum; assembly: GCF_004010195.1. Classification (NCBI taxonomy): domain Eukaryota; kingdom Metazoa; phylum Chordata; class Chondrichthyes; order Orectolobiformes; family Hemiscylliidae; genus Chiloscyllium; species Chiloscyllium plagiosum. The sequence continues at coordinate 71,128,857 of NC_057710.1, forward strand.
TATAATATGCCTAATTAATCAGTGAGTTATGTAGACCCAGAAGGGCCCAGCTTTGAACTTCATTATTGCAGATTTCATTGCAATCACCACTGATGGAGGCTGGTTAACTGGCTTGTGATGCAAAATCACACCAAAAGTGTGGGTTCAATTCCTGCACCAGCTGAGGTTACTATGAGAGACTCTTCTTCTCAACATCTCCTCTTGCTTGATGTGTGGTGACCCCCGGGCGAAACCACATGTCTATTGAATGAGAGAGCAACCCAATGGTACTTTTATGATGGTGCCATTGGTGTTTGGTGCGCTGAATATTGTGAAAGATCCTGGTTCTGATCAGTGTCTAGGAAACATTACTGTCCATGGATTTGTGTGAATATTAGGTAAGCTTTGAAATCTTTAAATATAATAGTTCAGTAAGCTTCTTATGGCCAGGAAGTAGAGATCACCTAGAGTGAGACATGGTATGAGTGAGTATATAGTTTGGGGAATTTGGAGTCCAGAGGGGAAGAGCTTTTTTGCTTGTTATTTTTGGCTCATATCTTGTAGGTTTTTTAAAAAAATGAATAATTTGATGTTCAGGATCAGGGACTCAGGACAAAAAGTGACATCACAGGTAAACTGTAAGCTCATTGGTGGTGAAAGCTGCTAATTTAACTATCTATTATAGGTTACTTTCAAGCGGAAGGTAAATAGGGGAAATACTTACAGGCTACATACTGAAGATGGACTACATCCCAGAATTCTGAAGAAGATAGCTGAGAAGATTGTAGAAACATTAGTAATCTTTCAGGAATCATTGGAGTCAGGGAGGGTCCCATAGGACTGTAAAATGGATAATGTAACACCCCTGTTTAAGAAGGGAGAGAGGCAGAGACAGGAAACTATAAGGCAGGTAGCCTGACCTTAGAACGTTGGTAAGATTTTAGAGTCCATTATTAAGGATAAGATTTTGGAGAATCTGGAAGTGTATGGTAAAATAGAGCTGAGTCAGACTGACTTCCTCAAGGGGAGGTCATGCCTGACAAGCTTGTCAGAATTGTTTGAGGAGCAAGTTAGACAAAGGAGAGCCAGTGGACGCGATCTATGTTGATTTTCAGAAGGCCTTTGACAGGATGCCACACAGCAGGCTACCAGGGAAATAAGAGCCCATGGTATTAGGGCAAAATACTGGCATGGATAGAGGATTGACTGACTGGCAGAAGACAGAGGTCTTTTTTAGAATGGCAGCTGGTGACTAGTGGAGTTCTGCAGGAGTCAGTGTTGGGACCACAGCTACTCACATTACACATTAACGAGCTGTACGAAGAAACTGAGAACATCATTGCTAAGCTTTCAGTTGACACAAAGATAAGTGGAGGAATAGATAGTGTTGAGGAAGTGGGGAGGCTGCAGGAGGACGTGAACAGGTTTGGAGAGTGAGCAAAGAAGTGGCAGAAGGAATACAATGTGGGATAGTGTGAGGTTATGCACTTTGGTGGGAAGAATAGTGGCATAGAATATTTTCTAAATAGGGAAAGGCTTTGAAAGTCTGAAGCACAATGGACTTAGGAATCCTAATTCAGGATTCTCTTAAGGCTTAACATGCAAGTTCACTTGGCAGTTAGGAAGACAAATGCAATGTTAATATTCCTTTCAAGAGCGCTAGAATACATGAGCAGAGATGAACTCCTGAGGCTGTATAAGGCTCTGGCCAGACTGTATTTGGAATATTGTGAGCGATATTCTGTGGAGATGAAGGACTTGTCATATGAGGAGCAGTTGAGGACTCTGGCTGTAGAGTTTAGAAGGATAAGGGTGGCTCTGATCGAAACTTGTGGAATTTTGAGAGGCCTGGATAGAATGGATGTGAAGAAGATCTTTCCACAAGTAGGAGAGACTAGGACCCAGGGGCACAGCTTCAGAGTGACCCTCTAGAACTGAGATAAGGAGCAATTTCTTCAGACAGAGGGTAGTTAATCTATGAAACCCACTGCCACAGAGGGCTGTGAAGGTCAGGTTAATGAATGTATTTAAGACTGGAATGGATAGGTTCTTGATTGATAAAGGGATCAAAAGCTATGGGGAAAAGGCAGGAGAATGCGATTGAGAAACATATCAGCCATGATCCATTGGTGGAGCCTAATTGCTCTCTGCGATTTAATGGTCTTATGGTCTAATTGTTATTATTGCAAGGTCATAGATAAAAGAAGTCATATGACTAGCCATTAAAGGCTGACTGACATCTATTGAACAATAGCCCAGTACCACAAATATGTGGTTATAATGTTATACATTTTATAATGAAAGCCAATTTGTTTCTAAAATAGCCCTAAATAATCTTACAAAACAGTTCCATGACTGTGCTTGTTTCAGGAAGAAATCCTAGGACCTGCTCCATTCAATCCACCTGTGGGCAACTCTAACTATTCAACTACAGAAGCAATCACAACCACTGAATTCTGACTTTAAGTTTCCAACTCATTCACTTTGGAAAGAAAAATCTTCAAGCAAGCTCGGCCTGCAATGATATAGAGATCAGTCTTATTTACAGATGCAACTTTTATTCTTAATTACAATAAATCTTTGTGTCTGTTTTTTTTTGCTAACACCTACCCATACCAGTTTTTATTAAAATAACTTTAAGTAATAGTTGTGTAATAAATGAACCCTTTACCTCATTTAAACTAGAAATCTGAGGTATTTTAAAACTGAAACACTCAAAAACTAAGAAGGGGGTACTTAGGAGCTAATACAAATTTGGAGTTCACATCTACATGGAGCAAATGCCTGCAGTGGTAGTGACACCAGTAATAATGTTCAATCGTCATTCCTATAATGCTTTCACATTTATTGCTCATTGATAGATACCCCTGAGAGAAGTGGCAGTAGGCCTTCTTCATGACCTCATCCATACAGTGAAAGTACTCCCACGCTGTTTTCAGTAGTGAGTTACAAGGTTTTGACCCATTGATGATGAAATCAAAATCTTGATAGAATGAAGGGAAGAGGAAATTAGATCAGAGAAACAAAATCAGAATAGCAATCAGTCTGACTAATCGTACTAATTATGTGAGTGAATTACCATTTGAACAAATAATATCATTCAAAATAACCATTTCATTAAAATGTTCTAATTCGTATAAAATGGATGATTTTTTGTGCTGATTTCCAATAAAATTAATTTCTATTCCTTGTATAGATTCTCTGAGAATTGACTAATGATGTGAAATAGAGAACTGGAGATTATGCATTAAAATCTGGTAAGATGTAAATTATTCTCAGGAAATTCATGATATGCAGAATATCATTTATCAAAAAAAAATTACTGAGAATGAAACTATTCTCTATGCAGAAAACAGCACAAATTACGTGCTTCAAAATTAGATTTTGTTTTCTTTGTAACAACAGAATTGTGGCAGTTTAGAGAGATAGCTGTGAACAATTTTTCATGGTCATGCCTGAGACCAGTGCAGGTTTGTTTTGGTTTAGGATGAGGATTTCTTGAGGCTGGAAGGCAGTTTACATCCTGCTTATGCACTGATGGACGTGCTGCTCCACCACAAGCCCATGGTGATAGATTGTGTCAGTCACTCGATGACCTGGGAGCTGGCAGCTTTTCACAGCATTGTTTCTTGCTCCTTGTGAGTGTTGTTGCAGAGGAATTCCTGAGCTTGAACTTTCCCAGTATCTGAATGCAAGCTGAGTGCTGAGCCAACAGGAAGGTCCCTTTCTTTGAAGCTTCCTCTGAAACAAATCATTTGCAGTGAGGGGTTGCTGCTTAGCTTTGCAAACCATATCATGTTAATGTAGGTGGAGTGACCAACCTGCAACCTACAGGACAGAAACCTTTTGCAAGCTTAATCACTCTGATTTAGTCACTCTGTCTTGTTCAGCATTAGTTCAACCTCGACCCATTTCTTGGTTCCTTCCTTGTCTCACGATCGTTCCCTTTTTGCTTGTACCCTTTTTCATTTAACCTCTCCTCCCTCACACCCTAACAAAGATTTTCTTTGTTCTTATCTAGAGCTTTTCATCCCCCAACAGTTCCCTTTAGCTGTGTGCTCAATTAAAACACTGCACTTCACAGCTCTGAGGAAAAACCATTGGTTTGGAATAGTAACTCTGGGCTGGATCTTATACTTTGTTCTGGCAAAGTTTGTGGGGGCTTTCTGGAAGGTTTCTCGCCATGAGGCCTCATGAATTTTCTTACCCTATTTTATTGAACTCGCTGCATTAACTTGCTACTCTCTCTGTGGCGTCTGCCCCATCTCACTGACATGCCTTCCAAACCCTCAGTCAGCTGATATCCCACAATGCACTGGTATCCCTTACCTCTGTACCATCTTTAAGAGACTGTAGTGTGCTCAGATAAGCACTGCCAGCCTGGAATTGACCCCTAACATTCCTGATATTTGTCCTGGAAATGGCAGACAGAGTAGACTGGGGAAGGTGTGTGGAAATTAATGACCTACTGTACAGGCAAGGTCCTGGCGGTCTCGTTGGACAAGGTGGTGCAGATATGGGACACCGTCTTTCCCCTAAGACCACAAGACCATACCATTGGCTGTCTGGTTGGCAGTTGCCATGTGGGTTAAAGCAGTCTCTGCCATCTGGTGGAATACCTACCACTGTACCAAGAAGGTGGTTCTCCTTCACTTCACCAGTGGAGGTGCCACCATCTTCTCAGTAATACCTCACCGTCACTCTATGTCTGCTATTGTACCTAACTCCCATAAGATCATAAAATTATAAGAGTTAGAATTAGGCCATTCAGCCCATCAAGTCTGCTCCACTATTTGATTATGGCTGATACAATTCTCAACCCTATTCTCCTGCCTTCCCCTCTTAACCCTTGATCCCCTTACTATTCAAGAAACACTGAGGCTCATGCTCTACTACTCTCTATTGCCTGCAACTCCATTGACCCTCACTTGTCCTTGCCTACCCCACCCTCTGACACCACCAGCCCTGCATGCAGTCTGTGCTACCAACTCACTTGCTCAGGTCACCTCCTCATTTACAACAAAAATAACAACTGTGCCACACACTTTTGTCTTCCATAAAACCAGCACTCAACCCCATCTGCCTATTTCTCTCTCATTCCAGGAGAAAGACAGCCCACAGAAAGGGTCAAGACAGGATGTGTGCTGCCTCTTCCTTTCTGAACAAAGTTCCTTCGAAGGTTAGGTGGCTGGGAGTTGCTGCCGTGTCTCTGACTGCCCTGAGCAGGGTCTGGACTTGTTTTGAAGGCTGCCCATGATTTACAAAGCCAGGATCCCCTTGAGATAAAGCCTGCTGACAACAATGACAGGCTTACATTAAACACCACAACAAGGCAGCAGTTATATCAGACTGAAATTCTGGCTGAGGGGATAAAGCTCAAACAGGCAAGGCAAAGCACGGCATGGGTACTGAGAGCATCTGGGCAGGTCCAGAGTAAGTGACCATAGTGGGAACAAGCAAAGAGACTGGAGATGCAGCTTGGTCCTGTCCCTGAGCTGAATCTATGTCCCTGAGCAAACTGTATCCTCACTATAGTATTCCAATAATTGTTGCTGGTGCAGCATTAAACTCATTTCCAAACTCCATGACCCAGCATTCAACTCCCCTCCTTTGCAAGAGGATCCTTGACTTCCTGACCCAGACAGCACAAACAGTAAGGATGGGCAACAATAATCCTCAACAACACAGCCCTGCAAGACTGCGTACTCAGTCCCTTACTATACTCCTTACACACTCACAACTGAGTGACCAAATTCAACTCTAACTTCTTTTACAAATTTGCTGATGAGTCCATTGTCGTGGGTCAGATCTTAAACTGTGATGAGACAAAGCACAAAAAATAGATAGAGAGCTTAGTACCAGGGTGTAAATAAAACAATCCCTCCCTCAACATCAGCAAAATGAAGGAGCTGGTCACCAACTTCAAGAAGTGGAGTGGAAGATAGTCTGTATCAATGGTGCTGAGGTGGAGGTGGTCCAAACCTTCCAGTTCCTGGTCTGATTCCATCCCAATCAATGCTATGGTCAAGAAAACATGCCGATGCCTCTACTTTCTCAGAAGGCTAAGGAGATTTGACATTTCCACAATGACTCTGACCAATTGTTATAGATGCACCATAGAAAGTAACCTATTGAGTAGGATAGGGCTATAGAGTAGTAGATAGAATTTAGTTTAGATAAATGTGAGGTGCTGCATTTTGGAAAGGCAAATCAGGGCAGGATTTGCACTTAACAGAACAAAGAACAAAGGAATTTACAGCCCAGGAACAAGCCCTTCTGCCCTGCAAGCCTGAGCCGATCCAAATCCACTGTCTAAACCTAGCGCCCAATTCCAAAGGATCTGTATCCCTCTGTTCCCCACCTACGCATGCATCGGTCCAGAGGCACCTTAAATGAATCTACCGTGCCTGCCTCTACTACCTCAACTGTTCCAGGCACCTACCACCCTCTGTGTAAAGTACTTTCCATGTGTATACCCCTAAAACTTTTCACCTCTCACCTTCAATGTGTGACCTCTCGTTACTGAATCCCTCACCATGGGAAAAAGATTATCTTTATCCACTCTGTCTATACCCTTCATGATTTTGTAGACCTGAATCAGGTCCCCCTCAATCTCCTTTTTTCTAAAGAATACAATCCTAACTCACTCAACCTCTCTTCATAGCTAATACATTCCATACCAGGCAACATCCTTGTTACCTTTCTCTGCACCCTCTCCAAAGCATCCACATCCTTTTGGTAATGTGGCGACCAGAACTGTACACAGTATTCTAAATGCAGCTGAATCAAAGTCTTGTGCAATTTTAACATGACTTGCCAGCTCTTATACTCAATACTCCGTCCAATGAAGGCAAGCATACTATATGCCTCTTGACCACTCTATCCACCTGTGCAGCAACCTTCAGGGTACAATGGACCTGCACTCCCAGATCTTTCTGCCTATCAACTTTTCCTAAGGCTCTTCCATTCATTGTATAATTCGCTCTAGAATTAGACTTACCAAAATGCATCACCTCACAGTTGCCTGGGCTGAACTCCATCTGCCACTTCTCTGCCCAACTCTCCAGTCTATCTATAGTCTTCTGTATTCTTTGACAGTCCCCTGTGCTTTCTGCTACTCCACCAATCTTCGTGTCATCTGCAAACTTGCTGATCATACCAACAGTGCCCTCTTCCAGATCATTAATGTATATCACAAACAACAGTGGCCCCAATACTGATCCCTGTGGAACACCACTGGTCACCTTTCTCCATTTTGAGAAACTCCCTTCAACTACTACTCTCTGTCTCCTGCTGCTTAACCAGTTCTTTATCCACCTAGCTAGAACACCCTGCACACCATGTGACTTCACTTTCTCCATTAGCCTACCATGGGGAACCTTATCAAATGCCTTACTAAAGTCCATGTGTATGACATCAACAGCCCTTCCTTCATCTATCAACTTGGTCACTTTCTCAAAGAACTCTATTAAGTTGGTAAGGCACAATCTCCCTTGCACAAAACCATGTTGCCTATCACTGATAAGCCCATGCTTTTCCAAATATAAATAGATTTTATCCCTCAGTACCTTCTCCAGCAAAGTTCCCACCACTGAAGTCAGGCTCACTGGTCTGTAGTTACCTGGAATATCCCTACTACTCTTCTTGTACAGGGGGACAACATTAGCAACCCTCCAGCCCTCCAGCACTTCACCTGTGTTTAACGATGCTACTAAGATATCTGTCAGGGCCCCAGCTATTTCCTCTCTTGCCTCCCTCCGTAACCTGGGAAAGATCCCATCCGGTCCTGGGAATTTGTCCACCTTAATTCCTTTTAGCCTAACCAACACATCTTTCCTCCTTATGTCAACTAATCCAGAGTAAACTAATTTCTATCTCCAATCTCAAAATTCATCATGTTCCTCTCCTGAGTGAACACTGATGCAAAATAATCATTGAGAATCTCACCCATTTTCTCAGGTTCTATACAAACTTTCCTTCCTTATCCTTTAGTGAACCAAACCTTTCTCTAGTTACCCTCTTGCTTCTTATATATAAATAAAAGGCCGTGGGATTCCCCTTAATTTTGCTCACTAGAGTTATTTCATGACCCCTTTTAGCCTGCTTGATTCCTCTTTTAAGACTGGTCCTACTCTCCTGATATTCCTCTAAGGCCTGTTCTGTTCTTAGCTGCTGGGAGCTTATGTACGCTTCCCTTTTCCTCTTAGCTAGTTGGACGATTTCTCCTGTCATCCACGGTTCATGAATCTTGCCTTTCCTATCCCTTGTTTTCAAAGGGACATGCCTATCCTGCACTATCTCCATCTATCTTTGAAAGCCTCCCACATATCAAAAGTGGACTTCCCTACAAATAGCAGTTCCCAATCCACATTTCCCCACTCCTGCCGAATTTGGATATAATTGGCCTTGGCCCAGTTTAGTACTCTTCCCTTAGAACCACTCTCATCTTTGGCTCCAAGTATTCTAAAACTTACATAATTGTGGTCACTATTCCTAAAGAAATCCTCCACTGCAATGTCTACCACCTGGCCTGGCTCAACACCAGGTTCAATATGGCCCCTTCCCTCGTTGGACTAATGGTAAAGTCCTGGTGAGTGTTGCTGAACAAAGAAACCTTGGCGTGCAGGTTCATAGTTCCTTGAAAGTAGAGTTGCAGGTAGATAGGATAGTGAGGCATTTGGTATGCTTTCCTTTACTGGTCAGGGCATTGAGTCTAGGAGTCGGAAGGTCATGTTGCAGCTGTACAGGACATTGGTTAGGCCACTTTTGGAATATTGTGTGCAATTCTGGTCTCCCTCCTATCGAAAGGACGTTGTGAAACTTGAAAGGGTTCAGAAAAGATTTACAAGGATGTTGCCAGGGACGGAGAGTTTGAGCTACAGGGAGGGGCTGAATAGGCTAGGGTGGTTTTCCCTGGAGCATTGAAGGCTTACGGGTGACCTCGTAGCAGTTTATAAAATCATAAGTGGCATGCATGGGATAAATAATGAAGGTCTTTTACCTACAGTGGGGGAGTCCAAAACTAGAGGGCATAGGTTTGAGGTGAGAGGGGAAAGATTTAAAAGGGACCTAAGGGGCAAATTCTTCATGCAGAGGGTGGTGTGTGTATGGAATGAGCTGTCAGAGAAAGTGGTGGAGGCTGGTGTATTCATGAATCTTGCCTTTCCTATCCCTTGTTTTCAAAGGGACATGCCTATCCTGCACTATCTTCATCTATCTTTGAAAGCCTCCCACATATCAAAAGTGGACTTCCCTTCAAATAGCTGTTCCCAATCCACATTTCCCCACTCCTGCCGAATTTGGATATAATTGGCTTGGGCCCAGATTAAAAGGCATCTGGTTGGTGTAAATATAGAAAGGATTTAGAGGGATCTGGGCCAAATGCTGGAAAATGGGACTAGATTAATTTAGGATATCTGATAGGCATGGACAAGTTGCACTGAAGGTTTTATTTCCGTGCTGTACATCTTAATAACTCTATGATCCTAAGTTATGATTTGCCTAGACAGCACACAAAACAACACTTTTCACTGTACCTCAATACATGTGACAATACTCAAACAAATCAAATCAAATGCAGAAGTGTACTGTAAGTGCATCTGTGATGTACCATGAGGAATTATAGGGGGTGGCATATAATGCCCAAGCCCATGTGTATGGCCCAGTTCAAACATGAAGGTTATTCAGAGTGGCGAGATGAACCTGTCAGTTACTCTTTGGCTTCCTTGTTGAGTTTTCCCAATGTTCAGCTTGTTTGGTGGGTTTAGTGAACATTAATCAGGCGAGTTGTGCTGTTAACAAGAAATTTAACAAGGAATAATCACCATCAATTGGCAACTTGCCACCGTCTAGCAAAAATCTCACTACATCACTTGTGAAAAGCATAAGAGATACAGCCCTCTGTTTCCCACTTCCCGATCTGCTGAATGTTTTCAGTATTTCCTGATTTTAATTAGTACTCATTTCTTTCCAGTTTTCTTTCCTCTTTCCGGATGTCTGGCTGTGTGCTAGTTCTCACTGTGGTTCACTTTCATGAAGTACTAGCTAGCTCTATCAAGCGTCATTCACCCTGAATCAATCAGATGAGTTAACTAGGAATCAAACCTAAGGCCTGCTGCTATTGGTTACTCCATTCACCTTTGCACAACGTGGTCACACATTAGACCATTAGAAGACTCTTTTGAGAAAGCCACATGTTTGAGTCTGGACCAGCTGGAAATCATTGTGTTGAAAGTCATTCACTCATTGTTTCCTTACTCATTTTGAAATGGATTTATTTCTTCCAAGTCAATTGAAATAGTTTATCGACATGGCAATCCTGTTTACCCGAAACAATTCTCTCTTTTTAAGATTTCCATATGATTTCCACCTTTCTAAAATGTGAACAATCATTTAATTAAATGATGGCATTTATACTCAGATTGTGTTTTTCTATGTACAAAGCAGCACATTACTAAAGGAATGATACAATTTTCATTAATAGTATCCAGTTGCTCTAATGTATGAGTTTATGCATAAGGGATATTAGTATCTGAATAAAATCAAGCGTTGCATGTCATTTGTTGTATCATACAGTGAAAAGAAACAAGGTGTCACCTATGTCTCAAAGTTGTCCAAGTAAACAAAAGTAGGATCAGTGGTAAATGGGTGTTATTCTGACTGGAGGAAAGTATACAGAGGTGTTCCACAGAAATATTAGGATCACTATGCTCTTTGATGTACATTGATGATCTCGACTTAAGTAAATGAAGCATTACTTCAAAACTTGTGTGAGTATGAGACAAAATTCAAAATGCAGTAAACAATGAGAAGAGTAATGAGAGCCAACAGGAGGGCATAGACAGGCAAAATGGATAAATATGAGAGATACATTTTCACAACAAATGTGACATTTCACAGCAACTGGGCAAAGAGACAATATGAACTAACCTTTAAAAGGGTGAAGGAACAGGAATGTGAGCATATACACATATCTTTGGAGGTTTTGACATCACATTGAGAAAGCTGCCTAGAAATCATATGGAATTATTAATAGAAAAAATAGAGTGCTATGTATGCTATGTATATATATTATATTAGCCTGAATAATCAAACAGGTTAATGGAGTGATTAATACAACATATGTCATCTTGAGCTTAATAAGTGGGGCATAGAGTATAAAAGTAAGGAAGCTATGTTCTACTTATATAAACCACTGGTTTAGCTTCTGCTGGAGCATTGTGAGTAATTCTGGATGTCATACTTTAACAGGAATGGGAAAACTTTTGAGATAGTGCCGAAAAGTCTCATGGGAAAGATTCCAGGGATGTGGAATTTGATGCAGAAAGATCGAAGAACTTGAATTGTTCTCCTTTAGAGAAGAGAAAATTCGAGAGATATTCAAATTCATGCGGGATCAGGACACAGTTGCTAGGGAGGAAGTGTAGCATTGGTGGAAGGAAGGAGAACTGGACAGCATTGGTCTAAGACCGTTGGTAATAGAAGCAATGCTGATGTGAAGAAAACTTTTCTCATGAAGAAAGTGGGACCTGGAATGCACTGCCTGAGAGTATAGTGGTGGGAGCATCACTTTCAAAATTGAATCACTATCTGAAAGAGAAAAAATTGCAGAACAATGGAGAAAATGAATGAGTAAATTACTTAGATAAGAGGATTAGCACAGACACCATGGGCTGAATGGTCTCTTTATATGCTGTAACCATTCCAGCATTCTATAAATGGAAGAAGGTTATGTTAAACACGTATAAAACATTGCTTAGATTTCAATTGAAAATATGCTGAATTCTGGGCATCCTTTTTTTTTTGGCAAAGTAGTCAAGACCTGGGAAATGGAACAGGGATATTTGTTAGAATTTTATCAAATTCATTGGAAATTCTGGAGTAATGAGGTTTTCAAATGGAATGAAGATTATTTAACTATCTCAGTATTCTAATCTTTTATATTTCTGGAAATGGCAAAATATTTCAATAATATTTCTCTAGATACATCCAGTAACTTGGGGTTACAATGTCAAGATTGTCAGCAAGGCAGCGAAGGGTGAGAAGAGGAGAAACATCTTTTCTCAGAGAGTTGTTAGGATTTGGAATGTTCCGACTGCTAGAGTGGTGGAGGCAGATCCCACAGGAGGTTTCAAAAGAAAACTGGATATATATTTGAAAGTGAAGTTAGAGAGCTGTGGAGCTCAGGCTGGAGAATGGGATTAGCTGGGTAATTCTTTTGGGACACGGTACAGAGATTCTATAAGCCTTAATTTTCAGCGCCCATTTAAGAATGTTTCTTTTTCAATGTTGCAGTCTCAGAAGGTGTATTGTAATAGTGTATATGTGTATGTATATACATATAATATATAGTTATACTTTGCAGCTAACATATGAATATCACACTTTAGAATCACACTCTGTACTTCATACTCCTCAGTCTCAAATTCAGAACGTTATATATGGGCTGTCAGACGTCTGTAACAGATGCACAGCTCTTTTCAAGAAAGCCATTCATGTCATGCTGAATTCTTCTGCCCCGGAATGTACAAGCCGCTAAATTTATTTGGCTTTATTTATTTAGACCATTTCTCCACAGAGAGCACTTGAACAGTGATGTTAAAGAGACTGATGGGGTTGAAAACAGCTTCCTGTTGGCAGATAAACCTCACAGACCTCAGACTATCCAAAAGCAATATCACAGCAGGTTGCAAATATATCTTATACTACTTATGGCGGAAGTGTGTGTGATATTTGCATGAGGTTAGTCATAAATCCATACCATCTCTCTTACATTCTGAGGCCTCATTATTAAAGCAGCTTTTTTGGAAAGATGTCATTGAGTCATATAGTCATGGAGATGTACAGCATAGAAACAGACCCTTTGGTCCAACTCGTCCATGTCGACCAATATCCTAAACTGATCTAGTCCCATTTGCCAGCATTTGGCCCATGTCCCTCCAAACCCTTCCCATTCATATTCCCAGCCAGTTGCCTTTTAAATGTTGCAATTGTACCAGCCTCCGCCACTTCCTCTGGCAGCTCATTCCAACAAAATGATTTTTAACTTTGCCTTCATGATTAGGGAATCAGTTAAAGTCAAAGAAAAATCTCTGTATATATACACAGATTGTCAAGAAACATGCATAGATTAAGAATCAGTAATGGAAGGGGACAAAAACAGTAGGGACACAAAAAACACTGGAATGGGAGGTACACAGTACATACAGCGGGCACAAATCAAAATGACACATCTTTGAAGATGCATGAACATGAAATAACTACTCACATAACGGACTATTCAACATGTAACAGCTAATGAAGAGTCATGTACACAGCATCTCAAGAAGGCTCAATCACACACTTAACTCAGCAAAGTGGCCAAAGGCGTCTTTTAAACTGTACATTGCATTTATTGATGAAATAAGAGAGATTCATTAAAATGAGTAATCCCTGAAAACATTATCATTTAAATATAGCCCATTATTTATTTTTATTATTGGCTTCTATTCAATTTCAGGATTCTATGATTTTGTGATACTTTGCTTATTGACAAATCGGGGCAGAATTGTTTTTTAACCCAAGTGAAGTGGGCAGCATAAAAAAGGAAGCATGCCCAAAACAGGAGGCTTGAGTTTGGTCTCAAATTGGGTATCATGCATCAATTTCATCTCAATGGCAAGATGTATGATGTCTCCAGATCTTAGTGGGTTTTTCCCATATCAAACAGTGAGAAACTGAGAGCTGGTTGGAATGGCTTCTTCTGAGCTTTATGATTCAGAAATATAGTTCCACTATTTTACTTCTTTCTCCCCAGCCTCATTTTCTCACTTTCCTCTGTTCCTAAGCAAATTAATTCACTCCTATCCATAATTATGTAAACCTATACAAATTTACAAGATCCCTCAAGATCGACTGGTCCAGAATATTAAATCACATGGGATCCACAGTGAGTTGGTAAGTTGGATACAAAATTGGCTTGGTCATAGAAAACAGAGGGTAGAAATGATGGTCTGGAGGTCTGTGACCAATGGTGTTCTGCAAAGTTGTGAGCTGAGACTTCTGTTGTTTGTAATATATGTATAATGATTTTGATGAAAATGCTGTTGGTTTAAATATGGAGACAACACAAAAATTGGTAGAGTTGTGGATAGTGAGGAAAATTGTCAAAGGATACAACAGGATATAGACCAGTTGGGAAGTTGGGCAGAAAAATGGCAGATGGAGTTTAATCCAGACAAGTGTGAGGTGATGCATTTTGGGAGGTCCAATGCAGAGGAAAAGCATGCAGTAAATGGCAGAACCCTTAGGAGCATTGTTCTACAAAGGGATCTTGAAGTGCAAGTCCATAGCTCCCTGAAAGTGGCAACACAAGTGGATAAGGTGGTAAAGAAGGCATAAGCATGTTTGTCTTCATCAGTCAGGCCATTGAATACTTTTTTTATTCACTCGTGGAGCACGGGCATCTCTGGCTGGCCAGCATTTGTTGCCTGTTCTTAGTTGTCCTTGAGAAGGTGGTGGTGAGCTGCCTTCTTGAACCTCTGCAGTCCACATGCTGTAGGTTGATCTTAGGGAAGCAATTCCAGGATTTTGACCTGGTGATAGTGAAGGAACTGCAATTCTAGTCAGGATGGTGAGTGGCTTGGAGGGGAACTTGAAGGTGATGGTGTTCCCATGTACCTGCTGCCCTTGTCTTCTAAATGTAAGTGGTTGTGGTTTTGGAAATTGCTGTCTGAGGATCTTTGATGAATTTTGGCAGGAGAGGTGGTAAAAGCAGATACAATAGCAAGTTTTAAAACAGTCACATGACGAGGCAGTGAATAGAGAGAAACAGACCACATGCAGGCAGCTGGGATTAGTTTAGAACAGCAATGTGGTCTGCATAGACATGATAGGCTGAAGGGCCTGTTCTGTGCTGTTTTGTTCTATATTCTATGTTCATACCATACTTTCCAAGCCCAGAGTCTCAGTCCCCTAGAAGGACAGAGGCATAGGAACCCCACTACATACCATCTTGCCCAGGAACTATTTTGGCATACCATCCCAGCTACTGGGTGAAAACAAACCTGGAATTCCCCTTCCTTTAACACTGTAGGAATTCCTATACTCCAAGAACTGCAGTGGTTCAATAAGGCAGTTCACTACCATCTTCTTCAGAGCAATCACAGATGGGCAATTGACATTTGCCTAGTCGGTCACACCCAGATCCTGTGAATGAATAAAATAGAACCAATAGCTTCACTCTTCATTTAACCCTTTCTCAGTAGGCTATAACAAACATATTTTTAATTTGTTTTTTAACACATTGGTATCACACTTTAATTAAACATAGTTAATCGGATCAAAAATACATGGAGAGCTAATTCCAAGGCTTTCTTCAGTGCAAGAAAGTGAAGACTTATTCCTGTTCAAGCGAAGAAAATTAAGAAAAAAACATTTTCTACAATTGTTTGCAGCTAACCTTGATTCCTTTATTAATAAATATCTTTCAAGTTGTGTTTTCACTGATTGCGTTCTGAGATTGTGAGAGAATGTTTGAGAGTGAAAGAGAAAAAAGAGCTTGCATTATGCTTGATGTTATCAGTCCATGTTGCTTTCTGTCTTTTGTTATTCAACTTTTGCATTAATATACAATTCCTTCATGGATTCTTGAATCTATGGTCATTGTTTCATTCCAACCGGATAGTTTCATTACATTAATTTAAGGGCAAGTAAAAGAATTTTTTGATGCCCTGATTATGTTTTGGTGCTTCTTGAGTAAAATTATAATTCAGTTGCAATCAGTTTTATACCATTGTGGGTTTGCCTGGCCTTGCCAGGTGTTGACAGATGTCACTTTTGGTTAGTAGTGTCCTTTTTAAAAGCATTTTTAGTCCATGGCAATCTCAGGCATTGCAGGCAAATGAAGAATGTTGAATATTGATTGTTCAGTTTTGCTGCGAACATAACAAAAGTTAGGATATGTAAATCTTTTCTTATTCACAAGTGCCCACAGTTAGTGACCACAGAGTTAGGGAATATGGTCAGCATGGAGAAAGTGAGGACTGCAAATGCTGGATTTCAGAGTCGAGAGTGTGGTGCTGGAAAAGCACAGCAGGTCAGGCAGCATCCGAGAAGCAGGAGAATTGACATTTCAGGAATAAGCCCTTTATTAAGAATGATCTCATTCTTGATGAAGGGTTTATGCATGAAACATCGATTCGCCTACTCCTCAGATGCTGCCTGACCTGCCGTGCTTTTCCAGCACCACGCTCGCAACATGGACAGCATGGACGGTTGGACCAAAGGGTCTGTTTCCATGCTGTGTGACTCTATAACTCTGTTTCCACTAGCAACTGGGTGTTACATTGCACATCAACTCTGTCCAAAATCAAACCTCTGTTTGGTGATTGGCAGAGTAGCTCTCATTGAGTAATCATCATTAAATTGCTTTCAGTTTTAAATAAACTTCTCATTTTCTTGACCCCCTTTCTCTTTAGTTGCTTCATTTTTCCTTTAGTGTGCTAATTGTTATTATTTTGTTAGGAGACGTAGCACACCCGACAATTGCATACATACCACATTTAAAAAGCATTGAATGCATATAAGGGCAACTTGACATAATTCACTCACACAAGTGTATCTCTTTCTGTGGTTGTTCGGGTTTCAATATGAAGGGAGTATTTATTCCGCTGTAACAAGAGTTTTTTAACCTAAGGATGCCTTAGGATGCCAGTGTGAGTGATTTAACCAATGGGAGATCAGTCTAATTTTTAATTATCTGAAGATTAGTCCTTGAAAATTTTGCAAATTGCTTGACAGAAGCTATTTGACAAGCGTATTATATTTACAATCACAGGAACAGATATAATAGCGGGCTGAATAAACTGCTGACAGGAAAAAGCTATTTGCTTATTTTAAATCGCCTCACAGCTGACAAATTGAATTGTTTCTAGTATTTTACTTGGCTAGATTTAGTGAGTCAGTTTGCAATTAAATATGCACTTCTTTCATATTGGGGTGGATAATGTAAGGGCCTGTCATTCACTTTTCCTGTGCATCTGCCCAACTTACAGCAAATTCCATGGAAACCTGACTGCTCTAATGATGCAAGTCAGAGCTGATTGAATAGGGTGCTGGTTGTTTAAATTTACTGAAGGATACGACAGGGATAGATAACTAATGACTGTTCGCTGGAGATCTGTCACTGCTGCTGTTCTCACAGGGGATAATGATTGCTTGAACTGATACCACTCTTTGTCAGCAACCACAGCTGAGATATTAGCCTGGGAATTACTTCAAGTGATATTGTATGCCATTGTTCAACAGAATTGAATAAAGTTCCTCTCTCTGCTTTTTTAGATGGAGGTGTTAACCCATTTCAATAGATTGAGCTAATGCTAATGTTTAAATATAGTTCTAATGATGACATCATTTACAGTGAGTACCACATTGTGGAGAGAAACTATCGCTTTCAAATGCAATGGTAAACAAGCAGGTGCAGCAAGCAATTGGCAAATGGAATATTGACCCTAATTGAAAGAGGAATTGAGTTCGGAAGTTGGGATGTCTTATTACAGCACTACAACAGGGCCTTTGTGAGACCACACCTGGAGTTTTGGTCTCCCTACATAGAGAGAGTAAAGCAGAGGTTCACTTGGCTGATACCAGGGATGGCAGAACTGTCCTAAGAGGAGAGATTGGTTTGACAGAGTCTGTATTCACCGGAGTTTAGAAGGATGAGGGAGACCTGACTGAAACATATATAATTCTAATGGGGACTGGATGCAGAGAGAATGTTTCCTGGTTAGGGCACAGTCTCAGGATGTGGAGTAGGCCATTTATGAGTGGGATGAGGGAACATTTCTTCACTCAGAGAGCAGTGAACCTGTGGAATTCTCAACAACTGAAAGCTGCGGAGGCCAAGACAATGAATCCATTCAAGAAAGATATTAGGTATTAAAGGCCTCAAAGGTATGGAGAGAAAGGAGGAAAGTAACATTGAGATAGAGGATCAGTAATGATCACATCTAATTGTGAGCAAGCCTGAAAGATCAAATAGTCAAACTCCTGTTCCTAGCTTCTATATTTACATAATTCAATATAGATGTGGAATTTTTTGCCATCATGCTGTTCATCCGGTGCTGTTCTTTAAGGTTTTAAATAACTAATTTATGAGAAGGACCCACTCAAATTAGTTTGTGTTGAGCAAAGCCAGCAGTGGTTGATCTTGCCCAGAAAGCTTTAGTAGCCCAAATACCACCAATAAAAGCAGATCAGATCACCGTCTCACCCTGCATCCTAAACAAGACACCCCACTCCCACACCCTCACCCATAGCCCTGGGACTTGTGGTTCATACATAATAGTACCTATCTCCAAATGTAATGTTTGAGAAATTAACAGGGTCTTTATGACATTTGGAGCAGCATTTCATTTTCCAAACAAGTTCAAGACATTGAGATGAAGTTCTTGCTGATGAGTGGTGAGAAGACTATTCATGGGGATTATTGCTCATTATCACCCTCATTCTTACTGAATCTTACTTCATTAATATACACTCTCCGATTGTACCACTGGTTGGACAAACACAAATAAACATAAGACTGTAAGACACAGGGGTGGAAGTAAGGCCATTCGGCCCATCAAGTCCACTCCGCCATTCAGTCATGGCTGTTGGGATTTCAATGCCACTTACCCACACTCTCCCCGTATCCCTTAATTCCTTGCAAGATTAAGATTTATCAATGATGGAAATGTGTTGCTGGAAAAGCGCAGCAGGTCAGGCAGCATCTAGGGAACAGGAGAATCGACGTTTCTGGCATTAGCCCTTCTTCAGGAAGAAGGGCTAATGCCCGAAACGTCGATTCTCCTGTTCCCTAGATGCTGCCTGACATGCTGCGCTTTTCCAGCAACACATTTCCATCTCTGATCTCCAGCATCTGCAGACCTCACTTTCTCCTCTAAGATTTATCAATCTCCTCCTGGAAGACATTTAATATCCTGGCCTCCACTATGCTCCCTGGCAATGAATTTCACAGGCCCACCACTCTCTGGCTGAAGAAATGTCTCCTCATTTCGGTTTTAAATTGACCCCCTCTAATTCTAAAGCTGTGCCTATGGGTCCTAGTATCCCTGCCTGACAGAAACAAATTCCCAGCGTCCACCCTCTCTAAGCCATACATTACCTTGTAAGTTTCTATTTTTCTCCCTTCAACCTTCTAACTCCAATGAATACATCCCTAGATCTTCAGCCGTTCATTGTATGTTAGGCCTACCATTCCAGGGATCACCCATGTAAATCTCCGCTGGATACACTCCAGTGCCACTTCCTGAGGTGTGGGGACCAAAACTGGACACAGTATTTTAAATTGGGCCAAACCAGAGCTTTATAAAGTCTCAGTAGAACATCACTGCTTTTACATTCCAACCCTCTTGAAATAAATAACAACATTACATTTGCTTTCTTAACCAAGGACTCAACCTTTAAAGAATCCCGGACTAGCACTCCCAGATTCCTTTGTACTTTGGCCTTATGAATTTTCTCACCGTTTAGAAAGTAGTCCATGCCTGTGTTCTTTTTTCCGAAGTACAAAACCTCGCATTTGCTCACGTTGAATTTCGTCAGCCATTTCCTGGACCACTTTCCTAAACTGTCTAAATCTTTCTGTAGCCTTCCCACCTCCCCAGAACTACCTGCCTGTCTCCTTAAATTCGTATCAGCGACGAACTTTGCCAGAATGCCCCCAGTCCCTTCATCCAGATCATTAATATATAAAGTGAACAGCTGTGGCCTGCGGGACCCCATTTGTCACCAGCTGCCATTCTGTAAAAGAACCTTTTATTCCAACTCTCTGCCTTCTGTCAGACAGCCAATCCTCAATCCATGTCAGTAGCTCACCTCGAACACCACGTGCCCTCATCTTACTCAGCAGCCTCCCATGAGGCACCTTATCAAAGGCCATTTGGAAGTCTAGGCAGAAAACATCCACTGGGTTTCCCTGGTCTAACCTACTTGTTACCTCTTCAAAGAATTCTAACAGGTTTGTCAGGCATGACCTCCCTTTACTAAATCTATGCTGACTTATTCTAATCTGACCCTGCACTTCCAAGAATTTAGAAATCTCATCCTTAACGATAGATTCTAGAATTTTACCTACAACCGAGGTTAGGCTAATCGGCCTATAATTTTCCATCTTGATCCTTACTTGAAAATGGGGGTTACAACAGCGATTTTCAAATCATCTGGGACTTTTCCTGACTGCAGTGATTTTTGAAAGATTACAACCAACGCCTCCACTATTTCTTCAGCCACTTCCCTCACAACTCTAGGATGTAGCCCATCGGGGTCAGGAGATTTATCAATTTTTAGACCTTTTAGCTTTTCTAGCACTTTCTGTTTTGTAATGGCTACCATACTCAACTTTGCCCCCGGCTCTCCTTAGTTTTTGGGATGTTACTCATGTCTTCCACTGTGAAGATTGACACAAAGTATTTATTAAGTTCTTCAGCTATTTCCTTATGTCCCATCACTAGCCTTCCTGCATCAATTTGGAGAGGCCTAACTTCTACTTTTGCCTCTCATTTGTTTCTTATGTATTGAAATAAATTTTTATTATCATTTCTAATATTACTAGCGAGATTACCTTCATATTTGATCCTCTCCTTTCTTATTTATCTATTTGTTATCCTCGGTTTGTTTTTGTAGACTTCCCAATCTTCTGATTTCTCAGTGCTCTTGGCCACTTTATTGGCTCTCTGTTTTTCTGTGATACATTTCCTGACTTCCTTTGCCAGCCATGGAGGGTCTAAATTCCCCCCGATAATCTTTCTTTTCTTTGGGATGAACCTCTGTACTGTGTCCTCAATTACACAGAAACTCCTGCCATTGTTGCTCTATTGTCTTCCCCACTAGGCTCTGTTTCCAGTCGATTTTCATCAGTTCCTCTCTCATGCCCTTGTAATTACCTTTATTTAACTGTACATCTTGCGTCCCTGCTCCTGGCCACTGCCGGGAGATCTGTACATAACTCCCATTATTTTTTTTGCCTTTGTGGTTCCTCAACTCCACCCACACAGATGCCACATCATCTGACCCTATGTCATTCAGTACCATAGATTTAATTTCATTCTTAACTGACAAGGCAACCCTGCCCCTTCTGCCCACCTCCCTGTCTTTTCAATAAGTTGTAAATCCTTGGGTATTTAACTGCCAGTCCTGAACCCCCTGCAACCACGTCTCTGTGATACCTACCACATCATATTCATTCACGATGATTTCTGCTATTAATTCATCTACTTTGTTACGAATACTATGAGCATACAGGTAAAGCACCTTAGTGCTATTTTTTCTTATCCCCATGATTTCCATCACCTTTAGTAGTATGTCCTGACTTATCCTTCCTTTTTGCTTCATTGCTAGTCTGCCTCAAACTTAAAACCTGCACACATGCTAACCTGCTGCTTATCTTTCTACTTGACTCCATACTCCCCCAAACAACTCGAATTCCCAAAATAAAAGTCACTTCTGCTCACCACTTGATGCCTTGGACCTCCACCTTGGACCATTCAGTGACAACATCTCAGAGCACACTCCAGGGCCGCAACTGCATGCACCCCACATCCGTGGGCGCTGCCACCTGACACTTGCCAGCACTATCATGGTACCTCCCCAATCCATTTACAGTACGCTTCTGCACTTTAATTCTGCATTTAATGGTGCACTGGCAGCTATCATTAGAATCCTGCTGCAGAGACGTCCTAAAACCCACAGACATTACCATCTGGAAAGACAAGGGCAGCAGATAGATGGGAACAGCATCATTTCTTTTCTCTCTCTTGCTGGCCAACCCTTATTGGCCATCTCTAGTTGCCCTTGAGAAGATGATGATGAGCTGTCTACTTGGACGGCTCCAGTCCACATCAGCTTCTCTTCAAGCCACTCACCATTGTGACTTGGAACTCTATTTCCTTTTCTTCACTGTTGCTGGGTCAAAATCCTGGAATTCCCTTCCTAATATCATTGGGGGGGGGGTGGGGTATACCTTTTTATAATTCACTCATGGGATGAGGGCATCACTGGCTGGATCAGCATTTATCATCCAGTTAAGAGTCAACCACATTGCTGTGGAGTCACATGCAGTCCCGACCAGGTAAGGATGGCAGATTTTCTTCACTAAAGGTCATTAGTGAGCCAGATGGATTTTTCCCAATAATTGGCAATGGATTTGTGATCACCATTTCAGACTTCTTTTATACTGAATTCAAATTCCACCATCTGTAGTGGTGGGATTTGAACCTGGGCCCCCAGAACATTACCTGGGCCTCTGGATTAACAGTCAAGTGATAATACCACTCGGCCATTGTCTCCCCTCTCCTACAGCACATGGACTGCAGTGGATCAAGAAGGCAATTTACCATCACCTTCTTGAGGACAGTTAAGACTGGGCAATAAATGTTGGCCCAGCTAGCGATGCCTACGTCCCATGAATGAATAAAAAAAACACTTTGCAGCTCATGGATTAGACCAGGCTGCATCTCAGGGGTGCTGACTTGCTGTTAACAGCTTAGTCACCTAGCTCTCAGCACACCTGGCTTGTCTTGCTGTTTAGCACTATGCCCCCTCAGCCAGGCCTACAAACGCACTTTACTTCTGTCTTAACTTGCCTTTCAGCACAGACTCAGTAAAGTTGCCATAAATATCAGCTGCTATCAGTCATGGGGCGTAGCCAGGAAGGACCTGAAGAGAGAGCTAAGAGCAGCAAGGAGGGGACATGAAAGGTCCTTAGTTGGTAGGATTAGGGGAAACCCTAAGGCTTTCTATAGGTATGTCAGGAATAAAAGAATGACTAGGGTAGGAATAGGTCCAGTCAAGGATAGTAGTGGGAAGTTGCGTGTGGAGGCTGAAGAGATTGGGGAGACACTGAATGAATACTTTTCGTCAGTATTCACTCAGGAACAGGACATTGTTGTCGATGTGAATACTGAGTCACAATTAAGCTCTTGGAATCCCCTCCAACAACTTACCCATCACTGACATCAGACTCACTGATTAATAGTTCCCAGGCTTCTCCTTAGAGCCTTTTAAAAATAAAGACACACCATTAGCCACCCTCCAGTCCTTCAGCCTCTCAAGTGTGGCTATAGCTGATGCAAATATATCTGCTAGGGGCCACACAGTTTCTTCCCCAACTTTCCACAATGTCCTGGGATACACTTGATCAAGTCCCAGAGATTTATCCACCTTTATCTTTTTTAAGATCTCCAGTACCTCCTCTTCTGTGATGTTGTCTGTTTTCAAGATATCAATACTGATTTCCCTGAGTTGCCTAGCCTCCCTATCTTTCTCCACATTAAAAACTGATGTGAAATATTTATTTTGTATTTCTCCCATCTCTTGTAGTTCCACACATTGATGACCTCATTGATTTAAAGTGGCTCTATTCTCTTCCCAGTTGCTCTTTGCTCTTTTGGATTCTCCTTAATCTAATCTGCCAAGACCATCTCGAACTCCATTTTTTGCCCTCCTGATTTCCCACTTAAGAATGTCCTTACTCCCCTTATACACTGCAAGAGAATAATTTGATCTCAGTTGTTTATACCTAACATACCTCCTTCCTATTTTTGGCCAGAGTCTCAATATTTTTATCCATTGTTCCTGACTCTTACTAGCCTTACCCTTTCCTCTAAGTCAGACATATAAGGTAACGCCTCTGAACTCTTATTATCTCACTTTTGAAAGCCTCCCACTTACCAGCCATTCTTTTACCTGCGAAAGACTATTTGTGTCGTGCCTTCAAAATTTGCCTTAATCCAATTAAGAAATTTAATTTTTATATAAGGCCTATCCTTTTCCATAACTATTTTAAAACTAATAGAATTATGATTATTAGTCCCAAAGAGCTTCCCCAATAACACTCCAATCTGCCTTATTTCTCAAGAGGTCAGGTTTACTCCTTGCCTAGTATGACGTCTTCATCTTGATAAAGAAAACTTTCTTGAACACATTTAACAAGTTCCTCACGTATGGAGTCAGCTATTATGAGGGGGCATAGCTTTAAATTAAGGGGGGTGTAGGTATAGGACAGATGTTAGGGGTAGATTCTTTACTCAGCGTGTCGTGAGTTCATGGAATGCCCTGCCAGTAGCAGTGGTGGACTCTCCCTCATTATGGGCATTTAAGCGGGCATTGGATAGGCATATGGAGGATAGTGGGCTAGTGTAGGTTAGGTGGGCTTGGATCGGCGCAACATCGAGGGCCGAAGGGCCTGTACTGCGCTGTATTCTTCTATGTTCTATGTTCTATATATGTTGCAGTGTGGCACGATGCTACATCAATCTTATACACACACCAAGTACCAGCAATTGACACATCAAACACACTACATGCAATACAGGTGAATGGCCATGCCTCAAAGTCTGAGGGCTCAGTCAGGTCAAGAGAAATGCACTTCATTCAGAGGGTCCTAGCACAGTAAGTGCATCCAATATCAGTCCAGGCCTTGGTCATGGTCATTTAGCTTCTCAGGGCAGAGAGGACCAGGATCGACTCCTTGTAGGGGAACCCCATCAACTGCTTTGGCCTATTCCTGCCCTATTGTCAGCTTTCTCATGAATAACAGAAAGAGAGGGATTGAATGAGATGAAAGTGGGTGATGCAGCTGTCAGTACTGGTGCAGAGATCTTGAAGTATACTGGGTGAGTGAGCAAGCAATGCAGAAGTTATTCAGGGTTAGTACTGTGGCGGTATTGGGTGGATTGGAGCTACTGGTGGAAGGTGTTACTCACGATAATGAGAGTGACAGGGCATGAGCCTTGGTGGGAGGTGTAGGCAGTTACAGAGATAGAGTGAGTGTAAAGTAATAGAGAGAAGATAGTGACACATACTCTGGTGAAGTGAAGAAGGTCATTGAGTGACCCAGGTCCTTACACTGCTGGGTGCTCCTCCAGTCAGCGGAGACCAGACTGACTGGTTGGCAACCTTGAACCAAGCTGGCAGAGTCTGGTGCCCACCAGGAGATCCAGGTCCCTGTCTGCAAAGCAGGATGCCAATTTTCCCCTTATCTGCCATGTCGGGGGCAAATGTTATGAATTGTTAAAGTCTTTTAACAGCCTTTTAAAGTCAGAGCCAGTGTCAAAGATCCTGGAATATACTGGCAGTGGGAGAATTGGGCTAGAAATGAATGAGAGTGGCATCATAGGGATGTGATATCTAGTTAATGAGGCGAGTTTGGGATGATAGCATGAGAAAACTCGCAACACCCTCACAGAGAGAAATCCTCCATGAAACTTGACAAAAAAAATGACACTTTGCCAAAACATGTTAATGTTCAGCCCCTGAGATTGGTTTATTCCAAAAGACACAAGGTTTACAGTTCATTATATCATTACAGTTCATCATGTGCCAGCATTCAACAGGCAGGATTGACATTAAAGTAACAGATTTTGAAAATAATAAAAAAAATTACAATGTGTTTTTCTCATTCATAACTACATCACAGTTCAAATGGATTAGTGAACAAATTGAACAATTTTCCATGTGCCTTCAATTTTTTTATTGTTTAGCTGCTCAAGGTTATTTGAAAGCCACAATCTCAACCATTTGACAGAAGAAGGAAACACGACAGAATAGTTTCCTTAATGTTACGTGGCTGTCCAATGCTTTTCTTTAATATGGAAACAGGATGTTGACTCGGAGGATATGGCAGCAATTTGGCACAAAACAAAGAGGCAGGCCTTGAAATTATATTGTGGATTAATAACAAATTGACAATTAACCTATTAAAACTCCTCTTTCTCAGCAAGGGCATGAATCAATTTTTACTAGAGTGTTGGAATCTCTGCTAATTGCTAGCAAGGCAAACTTAGACTGGTATGTTCAGTATTTGAATGTGATTAGAACAAAGAACAAAGAAAATTACAGCACAGGAACAGGCCCTTTGGCCCTCCAAGCCTGCACTGATCCAGATTCTCTATCTAAACCTGTCGCCTATTTTCTAAGGGTGTGTATCCCTCTGCTCCCTACCCATTTATGTCTATATACATCTTAAATGATGCTATCGTGCCATAACATAATTTTGTTCACATTCAGTGCTACATTAATGTATAAGTGTACATTTTAATGGAAACAGCCAGTCCATGATAGGAATTCTGTAATGTTTCAGTGCTCTTTTGGGAAGGAAAGGAATTGGATGAAGATCGGCAGTAAAAAAGGCTCCAATTGGAACTGGTCACAGTTCATGAAGCAACATTCATGATCATAGTGGAACTCTCAGAATGATGCTGACTGATCACAAAGCAGACCCTCTGGGATTGCAGTACCCATTACAGATGAAAGCTGCTACCAAAGATGTAAGGGAAGACTTGCATTTAAACAGGACCTTTCATAACTTTCCAAAGTACTTTCTTGCCCATGAAGTTTTCTTGCCCATTCAGGGGGTGAGGGTGTCACTGGCTAAGCCAACAGTTATTGGGCGGCACGATGGCATAGTGGTTAGCACTGCTGCCTCACAGTGCCAGAGACCTGGGTTCAATTCCCGCTTCAGGTGACTGTGTGGAGTTTGCACATTCTCCCCGTGTCTGCGTGGGTTTCCTCCGGGTGCTCCAGTTTCCTCCCACAGTCCATAGATGTGTAGGTCAGGTGAATTGGCCATGCTAAATTGCCTGTAGTGTTAGGTTAGGGGTATGGCTGGGTTGCGCTTCGGCGGGTCGTGTGGACTTGTTGGGCCGAAGGGCCTGTTTCCACACTGTAATGTAATGTAATCTAATCTTATTGCCCATCATTAATTACCCAGAAGGCACCCATACTGCTGTGGTCACATGTACAGCAGATCAACTAAGGATGGCAGATTTTCTAAAAGGGCATGGGTGAAACAGATGGGTTTCTCCAAAAATTAACAAACATTTCATGGTCCGCATTAGACTTTTAAAAAATGTAACCTATTTTTATCATCAGACGGCGGCACGGTGGCTCAGTGGTTAGCACTGCTGCCTCACAGCACCAGGGACCCAGGTTCGATTCTAGCCTTGGCAACTGTCTGTGTGGAGTTTGCACATATTCCCCGTGTCTGCGTGGGTTTCCTCCAGGTGTCCAGTTTCCTCCCACAGTCCAAACATGTGCAGGTTAGGTGAATTGGCCATGCTAAATTGCCTGTAGGTGAAGGGGTAAATGTAGGGGAATGGGTTTGGGTGGGTTGCTCTTTGGAGGGTCGGTGTGGACTTGTTGGGCCGAAGGGCCTGTCTCCACAGTGTAGGTAAGCTAATCTAACCTGTTCAGGGATGCTAATACATATTTCTGGAGCAGGTGGGACTTGAACCCAGGCCCTCCCAGTCCAGTGGTCGGGACAATAGTAGGAAGTAGTAACTGTTACCACGCATCACCTGAGGATTAATGAAATTGAACCTGTCCCTATGTCTGAAGTGTCCTTTCTGCATCCTTTAAATACTATTTGCCAGTGTGTGTGTTTCCTAAACATCTTTGAAGTGAATCGGAGAAGTGCTTTGACAATTGGAATCACCTGACATACTTTTGATCAGAGCTGAAAATATGTTGCTGGAAAAGCGCAGCAGGTCAGGCAGCATCCAAGGAACAGGAGAATCGACGTTTTGGGCATGAGCCCTTCTTCAGGAAACAGGAATCCTGAAGAAGGGCTCATGCCCGAAACGTCGATTTTCCTGTTCCCTGGATGCTGCCTGACCTGCTGCGCTTTTCCAGCAACACTTTTCAGCTCTGATCTCCAGCATCTGCAGACCTCACTTTCTCCTCGATACTTTTGATCAGGCTCCTCGAAGATATCTTTTGAAGACTCACTGGATTTGAAATGTTAAAACTGCTTTCTCTCCACAAATGCTGCACAGCTGCTGAGTTTCCCCAGCACTTTCAGCTTTATTTCAGACCTTCAGTATCCACAGTATTTAGCCTTCAAATGACAAATGTTACTCTTGGAAAATAACTTTCCCTGTAATCTTTAATGAGAAATTCTTATTATGCCAGTTGGTGAAATCCTTGTGCTTTTCTTTTCAAAAAGATCAGAGATACTTTCTAACCAACCTGCTCAGAGATGTTATTACACACCAGTAGAGCATATGGGACTTGAACCCAAGACTGTTGTCTCAGAGGTAGGGACACTACCACTGCACCACAAGAACATCCCAACTAGGTCAGATTGAATCCTTCTTATCAGATTCTGGTGAAACATTTGGTATTATATATTATTGCTATTTAATAGGTTTCATAATCTTAAAAATTAGAAATGTTAACTGCACTTACACTTTGCAAAATGCGTAAACAATTTTGAACTATGGTTCTCAAATTTTTTTTTCTGCTGGAACATTCCAGCAGGAGTAGGCCATTCAGCCTCTTGAGCTTGTGCTGCTATGCTAGGTCATGGGTGATCAGCTACCCCAAAGTCATATTCTCGCACTAC
Source organism: Chiloscyllium plagiosum (assembly GCF_004010195.1). NCBI lineage: Eukaryota > Metazoa > Chordata > Chondrichthyes > Orectolobiformes > Hemiscylliidae > Chiloscyllium > Chiloscyllium plagiosum. The sequence continues at coordinate 71,157,217 of NC_057710.1, forward strand.
CCCCATATCCCTTGATATCATTAGCAACTAGAAATCTACCAAAGTGACCCACAAGTGATCAATTTGGGGTTTGCAAAATTGTTGAGTCACTACCTTGCTGTCAAATGTTTAGTGAATAGGGTCAGACAACCAGCTCATGGATTGGACCAGGTGGCATCTTATGGCTGCTTGTTTGCTCTCTTAGCACTCACTCGCTCTGTGCCAACCTGCATGCTCGCAGCATTCATGCTTTGCCTTGTCATGCCCTGGCTCTTCAACAGAGCCAAAGGCTATCAGCGTCTGGTAGGATTCCGCTCCTGAGGTTCGATGATTTAGTCATCTGTTCTCATGTCTCTTTAAACAGCTTAATGCCAACATTTTCTGATTATGCTCCTGTAAAGTTCCTTGTGATATTTGATTCCAGGTGTTGTTGATGCCTGTTTGAGAAACAAGGCTCAGTATGATTGTCAAATGCGTATGTTGACAGAAAACCAATTTAATGCAATTTAGTTAATCTTTCTTTCATTAAATGTAAGTGGTTAGCTTGCATTTTGATATATTGTTATCCATAATTCCATCCTTTTTGTGTTCAATCAAAACTAAACTTCCAGAAATTCAATATGAGCCACGTTATTTATGACAGTAAATAAAGAGGGTTGTTTTCTTGCATGTAGCATTTTCACAAATGCACTAATGAAATCCTGTATTTATGTTTGAAAGTCCTATACTGAAAGTCCAAATGTCAAACAATGTGCTTAGAGGACGGTGAGATGGAAAGTGTTTCAGATTTTCCCATGGCAAGGGAGTGTAAAGACTTTACATACCTCCTGTTACACAATTATTACAATGTCTTTGGCCGAGGCACACAAACATGTCACCTGCCTACACTATTGGCAAAGGAATGTAATGAATTATAGGAAGTTGAGTTGGAAAACAATAATGGAGAAATAAAAGGAAAACTAATTTTAATTAAAAGAGAAACTGTTTCATTTTCACAATGCAAAGTGTTCTGAAAACTTTCAAAAAAATCTTATGCAAGATTTATTATAAGCAGGCACAGATCTGGGTATAGATTTTGAAAATAAAATGTCATTAACAGTTCATGATTATTACTTTCCTTTATCCTTTTATTGGATGTAAGCATTACTGGCAATGCTTACATTTGTTGTCCAACCTCAATTGCTCTGAGAAGGTGAGCTGCTTTCTTGAACTGCTGCATCCCACATGGTTTAGGTAGCATCCATATTGCTGTTAGGAAGGGATTCCCAGAATTTTCCTGCAACAGTAAAGGTACATTGGTATCGTTCCAAGTCAGGTGTTTGACTTAGCGATGTTCCTACACTCCTCTCTCCTTAACAACACTGTAAACGTGACTGTACCAGATGGACTGCAGCAGGTCAGAAAGAGCTCGCTATCACTTCTGAAGGCAAGTAGAGATGAGTAACAAATGTTGGCTTTGCCAACAATTCCCACATCCCATGAAAGAGTAAAATAAATCATGCTCCGCAGCTTTTGTTCACATACGAGACATTACTGTTCACTCATTCACCTGTGCACTAAAGAGAAGTCTGCTAATTAAAGACATAAATTTTCAAACACATAGAGAAAGCAACCTTTAAGGGAGAATTTGAGAGATCATGGAATCGTTTCACAACATTGCCTCTTGGACATTCTAAGTTTCCCACGGGGAAGAGGTGACACCTTCCATTTGAGCACCAATAATATCAGGACAAAGTTGGGAAATGAACTGAATGGCAAAGCTTGAAGTTTATCTCACACGCCCTGAGGAAGTGCTGTGGTCATTTCTTTTACATAGATTCTGTCAACTTGTTTTGACTTGTTAGAGCTACTTGTCATTGATGAATCAGAAAGCAAGTACCTCCCTTTAAAGTTGCTCCCCCTGTGGTTGATAATTTATGTCTACAGCCAACAGCCCTCTCTGTGACCTACCCAGGGTGTGACTCAGAAGTATCAAACAATATAGTTCACTTTATTAGGTTTCTTTCATTAGCATTGAGAACCTGCATTATTTTATCATTGGTACACCCTTTAATCCTGCTTCAACTTCAATGCGGTTGACACATTAAAGTGAAATTAAATTCAAATTGGCCTAAATATTCTAGGGAAAGTAGTGCAGAATTTCATATTTGAAAGAAATGCACCATAAAATGTCACTCTCTAATCTATTACGTTTAGATATATATAAACTAGGCAAACAGCTCATTGGTTGACAAGCTCAGGCTTTTCTCCAGTCAGCTTGATTTTCCGAGGTTGTGTACAATATGAAGCAGGCTTTAAAAATGCTAATACATTTTTTTCAATTCCCAACTGAGTACAGGCAATAATTTGCAGCTTACTTATTCATTTTCCGAATAAAAGGTGGAAAACCTTTATTTCAATTTGGAAGCATGTTGCAATCTCTTACCTCCCTTTCCTCTCTGGATTTTTCAACATAGCATTGCCTCTTAATGTTGTGCTCAGTTCACGTTCCTTCAAATCCAGTGCCTGCAATCCAGTATTCACCCTATCTACAGCAACAGAACTGATCTGACTGATGTTATCAAAATCCTTTGTGACTACAAAACCTGCGTGATATACTTCTCTACCCTATGCGTCTGCTGGGTAGTATTAAACATTATTAACTTTGTTGTTTTCTGTTTACCTCTTCTCATTCATGAAGCTTTTACAATGCAAAAGCAAGGCTAGTTGGGCCATCCCACTTAGTGGTCTGTCCTGTGAAATTCCTGTTGTCCAGTTCCAATGTAGTTTTCCTCATGATTCAAACACATTTTTAGGGTGTTTACATCAATCCCTTGCAAGGTTATCATCAAAATTCCCAAGACTTCATCATCACCGCCTTTTCTCTTCCCCACCACCATGTTTCCTCATCTGTGGTACAACGGGGTGGCTCTGCCGAATCAGTGCTCCCAGTGCACACCCATTTGTCAGATTCAAAGTTCAGAAGTGGGTCACTCCACCCTTTCCATTATCATTGGGTATCTGGTGAAAGGGCAGTGTGTGATAATAGTCTTATGCTTGTACGTTTAGCAGAGACAAGTCCATGGCAAGCATTAGAAAATAACTCTTGCACCGTAACCAGCATTAGAATGCCTAAAGGTACATTATACAGCGACACTGTGCAGCCAAGGAGCCTTCTATTACAATTCATTCTTAATTTAACTCACCTTCATGGTCAAGAAGGCAGTTCAGACTCATCCACATTGTTGTGGTCTGGAGTCACATGTATACCCAACTAGGAAAGGACAGATTTCTTTCCCTAAAGGGCATTAGATTTACAACAATAGTCAGTGGTTACTTTCTTCACTTTAATTTCAATCTTTTGTTATTGAATTCCAATTTCACCATTTTCCATGGGTGGGTTTGAACCCATGCCCCCAGAATGTTAATGTGGGATCCTTAGTTACTAGTTCAATGATGTTGCCACTGCACCACTGCTTCTTCTTTGCTGTAATGTCCAGGAACAAACCTGAACCACTTGCTTATTTGGTAAAACACTTTAAAACTATGCTCTCTTGTTCTCGATCTGCTGTTTTCTGAGCAGGAACAGTTTCTCCCTATCTAGTCTGAGGAGGCTCTCATGATTTTTAAAACGTCTATCAAAATCTCCCCTCAACATTTTGAAAGCAGAAAATGCAGGTTTAGCAGCATCTGGAGAGGGACATAAATAGAGTTAACATTTCTAGTCTGATAGTACTTTTCTTTGGAAATCAGGATGCAGAACGAATCCCGGCTTGGCCAGCAATACTCACATCCCATGAGCAAGTAAGAAAAAACTGAACGGCCTTTATTTATTTTTGCATCTCTGGTCCTTGGGAGAATAATACATTTTGTTTAAACAAGAATTCAGATGAGATCACTGCAGAACCTGGCACTGAGGAAATAGTGAACCAGCCAATGTGAGGGAGTTGAATTAACATGCACAGTTGATACTGAAACATCCCGGATTACTATTATCTGTGACCCTCACAATGCTCGACTCAATGAACCTAAATCCCTGATGCTGTGTGGAATCTGTGCTAACCACTGAGCCATTGTATCACCATACCTGATTTTCCACAATTCCACAGGGTGGGAGGAGGACTACACCTCCTCGCACCCTGCCCCCTGTAAAAACGCCATCTCATTCTCCCAATTCCTTCGTCTCCGCCGCATCTGCTCCCAGGAGGACCAGTTCCAAAAACGTACAACCCAGATGGCCTCCTTTTTCAAGGACCGCAATTTCCCCCCCGACGTGGTCGACGATGCCCTCCACCGCATCTCTTCCACTTCCCGCTCCTCCGCCCTTGAGCCCCACCCCTCCAACCGCCACCAGG